>NW_027530512.1:4844331-4862075 GCF_008692635.1 Crocuta crocuta | reverse complement strand
GGTAGCTGCCTTTGCCAGCTCCCTGCTGGCCGCCCTCCACTGCTGGCACTATCGGGCCAACGCTTTACTTTTCTCCCGGGGCGCTATGGTGAGGTGTCTCTTTGATCGCCCCTCCTCCTTGCATGTTCCCTGGTGAGCGCATGCCCATCTGGGGGTTCGCTCCCCTGCCCTCCCGCCCCTCCGTCCTGTTCCCTCACTCCTGCCATCAGCACTAACTCCTTGCCCGCTGTCACGCCCTGGTGAGCCCCTGGCATGTGCTGTTCCAGTACCGGGCGTGAACTAGCATACTACCCAGTGAGCATGACTAATGGGGTGGGGGTGGTGGGGAGGGGGAGAAGGCAGCGCACAGCGGGGCTGGAGGGGCCCAGCGGGGTGGACTTGCCTGAGGCCACACACCTGGCAGGGCTTGCTGCGTCCCCAGACCTGGCAGTTCAGGTGGACTGCAGAACGGCTCAGGTCCCAGGCTGGCCCTCAGGACAGCCCAGCCCCCTTGGGGCTCAGAAGCTTCTGCCCATGTTGGGCTGCAGAAGAGACGAGCTCCCAGTTGTCCCAGGAGCTGACGGTGGCCCTCTGCTTCCTGCAGGAGAAGGGGCGTCGGGAGTCCGAAGGCCCCAAGAGCCGTAGAAGGCCCAGCAGCCGGTCTCCGACTAGTGCTGAGAAGCGCATGAGCTTTGAGTCCACCTCTTCGCTGCCAGAGGTGAGTGGCCGGCGGAAGGGGAACAGTGCAGGAGTGCCTGGCGCGTCGGGGCTGCACGTGGGGCTTCCAGGCACGGGCTCTCCTGCTGGTCCCATGGGGACACAGTCCCTCCTCCTCCTCCTCCTCCTCCCTCAGGGACTCTTCAGCCCTTCAGCAAGCTTGTCTGGCCAGTGAGCGTGTGGTGGTGTGAGCGGGCAGATGCAGATGCTTGTCGAGGGCCGTATTAGTGGAAGTGACCAGATGTTGGGTCCCTTCAGCCAGGCCTCCTTGTATAGGGCGTAAGGCCCTGCCCCCACCAGCATGCCAGACATTTAAGTCACACCTGTGACATCCACTGGGCACTTCCTACATGTCCAGTGTTTCCTTTCTTCCTTCTGTTCCCTGCCAACAGCCCAGGTAGAAAGAGGCTCAGAGAAGTTGTGTGACGTGCCTGACATTGGGCAGCTTCTGAGGGGCAGAGCTGGGATCAGAGTCTGTGACTCAGAAGCCCACCTTCCCCCGTGCTGTTGTCGGTTTTGTGGAACCGATACCTTTGTTTTCCTGAAGTGATAAGAATATGTTTCTGAGGCCTGGACCCCCCGGGCAGGCCTCCCAGCCCGGAACTAGGTTCCTTCTCAGGAACCTGGTTGACGCTGGATGCGAGTCCAGCCGACCGACGAAGCAAGCCGTAGGCGTGGCTTTATGTTTTCTAGCGGCCACGTTAACAGATTATTTAATTATTTAATGCCAACTATTGTTTCAACCTGTTATCAATAGAAAAACCCATTCATGACATTTTATACCTCGCACGAAGTTTTTGCAGTTGGTGTGTATTTTGCCCTTATGGCTGTTCTCAGTTTGGACTTGTCACGTTTCAGGTGCTTGGAAGCCACCGGCAGCCGGCAGCTGCCATGCTGGGTGATGCAGGCCTAAACCATGGGCTCTGCTTTGCAGACTCCCGCCTAGAACCATTGGAATTGGCTGTGATTCCTTAGAATGTAGCACGTTTGTTCTTCTTCCTAAAGGTCCCTCCGGAAGGCTGCCTGTACTGGCTGGTTTCATGGTTCAGATGACCTTCAAGGTGGTCAGGAGGAAGTTCTTGAATTTACTTCCTTCCTTGCCTGTCTGCAAGGCATCTGCAGACTTGTGCATAGGGCCAGACGCTGGCTGGTAGGGGCCAAATGCCTGTCTACACCCTCTGACAGGACTCTAGCATGTGGTCCTATTGCCCCGTGGACCCTCATCTACACATGAGGTCCTGGCCCCTCAGGGAAGGTGGGTTTGAACCCAGAACAAGCCCCATGTGGCCTGTAGGGCTTTAGGGAGCTGCCTCTCCATCTGGCATATGCTGTGTTGTATGCTCCCACCTCGTCCCTCTAGCTCCCAGGCAGGCTGCCACTGAGAGGTGCCAACACTACCCAATATGTGTTCTTAGAATTTTCCTTGGGTTTTATGACCCAAGCCCCGACGCTGCATGATGACTGGGGGACATCATCACCTTCCTCTCCCTAAGGACCTATGTCCTCACTCTTGAGTTGTGCTCATTCTCATTGCCTTTGGTCCTAAACTGCATGCCCTCTTGCTGAGCTGAGGCAAGTCATGCTGTCCCCTTATCCTTTGGATCTTATGAGGGCGGGTTTTGGCTCACATAAGCTCTGTTATCCCAGGTTGAGCCGGATCCTGAGCCTGAGACAGAGCAGGAAGTATTTGCTGCTGTGGAAGTTCCCAGCATCGAGGAGGTGCCCTCAGACACGGAGTCTCCAGAGGTCCTGGAAACGCAGCTTGATGCCCACCAGGAGCTGCTGGGGCTGGACCCCCCGGGGGACATGGTGGACTTTGCGGTGGCCGAGAGCACCGAGGACCTTAAGGCTCTGAGCAGTGAGGAGGAGGAGGACATGGGTGCCACACAGGAGCCCGAGAGCCTCCTGCCGCCATCCGTGCTGGACCAGGCCAGCGTCATTGCTGAGCGGTTCGTCAGCACCTTCTCTCGGCGGAGCAGCCTGGCGCTGGAGGACGGCAAGGCCAGTGGCTTCGGGAGCCCGAGGCTGACAAGCCGGAGCAGCAGTGTGCTCAGCCTAGACGGCAGTGAGAAGGGCTCAGCCCGGCATGGCAGCACCACCGACGTGCTTGGCTCGCAGCTGCCCCCAGATGTGGACAGCACCGTGGGGGCGGCCATGGAGAACGGCCCTTCGGTCAACGGGACGGAGCCCCCAAGCCCAGGCTGCCTGGCAGAGCCCGACAGGTCTTCCTGTAAGAAGAAGGAGTCGGCACTCTCCACCCGAGACCGGCTGTTGCTGGACAAGATCAAGAGCTACTACGAGAACGCAGAGCACCATGATGCGGGCTTCAGCATCCGGCGCCGAGAGAGCCTCTCCTACATCCCCAAGGGGCTGGTAAGAAACTCCGTTTCCAGGTTCAACAGCCTCCCCAGGCCGGACCCGGAGCCGCTGGCTCCACTGGGGCACAAGAGGCAGGTGGGCTCCCGGCCGGCCTCGTGGGCCATGTTCGACCTCCCAGGCCCCGACCCGGCCAGTGCTGGGGAGCCAGCTCCTATCACGGACGCTGAGTTCCGGCCGTCTTCAGACATTGTGAAGATCTGGGAGGGAATGGAGTCTGCCGGGGAGAGCTCTCAGAAGGGGCCCGGCCAAGGCCAGGCCAATGGTTTTGACCTGCATGAACCGCTCTTTATCCTGGAGGAGCACGAGCTGGGGGCCATCACCGAGGAGTCGGCCACTGCCTCCCCCGAGAGCGCCTCCCCGACAGAGCGGCCCAGCCCGGCCCACCTGGCCCGGGAGCTGAAGGAGCTCGTGAAGGAGCTGAGCGGCGACGTCCAGGGGGAGCTGGTGGCTCCACTGCACCCCCGCATCGTCCAGCTCTCCCACGTGATGGATGGCCACGTGAGCGAGCGAGTCAAGAACAAGGTGTACCAGCTGGCCCGCCAGTACAGCCTGAGGATCAAGAGCAAATCTGTGCCGGCCAGGCCATCGCTACCGTGGGGAAAGTCGGCTCCCCCCATTCCCTGCCTGCAGGAGGAGGCTGGAGCGCCCTCGGGCGGCAGAGGTACAGTGAGCGGGGTGGGCCCTTCCTGTAAGTCTGGGGTGGAAGAGCCTTTTAGGAGCAGGTGGGCTCCTGGAGGAAGGTGACCCTGTAGAACCATGACCAAAGGGAGGGCTGGACTCTACACACAGGGGGCGAGTGGCCCTGCTTGAACACCCTCACTGCCTTCCCCCGGCCCTTCCTGTGGTGCAGAGACCTTAGGAGGAAATGTGGCCATGGGCCTACTCTCCCAGGGGAGTAGAAGCTCTGGTCTTTTCTGACTCCTGACCCCATGTCCGCCACCTTTTCCTCAGTCTTCCCATCGCCCTCTGATAAAGGGGCCGTGGATGGTGCATGTGACTTCGCTCCCATCACAACCTAAACCCCAGGCAGCAGCCTTGGCTGGAGCGGGAGCGGAAGGCAGTTCTGAGCCCTCGCTTGCCCTCTGCCATCCTGCCCAGTGATTCAGTCAGCTCACTCTCTCCCCACAGGTAAGAGAAAGCCGGAGCTGTCCCTCCTCAACAGTGAGCAGCCGGTGGACCTGGAGCACAGCCCGCCCAAGCCCTGCTCTCCTCGGCATTTCTCCTTCAGCCCCACTGCTTCTAGCCCGAGGACCACATCGCCTGGGGTCCGGCCCTCCTCTCGAAGCCCCCTTAGCCCCCTCGACGCTGAGACGTTCAACTGGCCCGATGTCCGAGAGCTCTGCTCCAAGTACACCTCCCACGATGAGGCATTCCAGGCCGAGGGCAGCCGGCCCCGTGGCCAGCCTGTCAACCGGAGCCGCTCGGTGCCGGAGAACATGGTGGAGCCCCCTCTGGCCGCCAGGGTGGGCCGCTGCTGTAGCGTGGGTGCCAAGAGGGGCCGGGCAGACCCAGAGGCCACCCAGCCCCAGCCCCCTGGGGGGCTGCCCCAAAGCAGGCCGGTCGGAGAGGAGGCCCTATATGTCTCTGCAGACCTTACCCTGGAGAACAACCGGCGGGTGATCGTCATGGAGAAGGGGCCCCTGCCCTGCCCCGCTGCGGGGCTGGAGGAGGGCAGCGGGCAGGGACCAAGCTCGCCAGCAGCCGCGGTGGGACAGGACCTGGATTTCCAGGAGTCTGGGATTTCCAGGAGTCCAGAGTGTTGGCCAAAAGAAGAGGGTCCCAGGGACCCAGTGGACCCAGGCCAGCAGGGCAGAGTGAGAAACCTGAGGGAGAAATTCCAGGCCTTGAACTCCACAGGGTGACACTGAGTCCAAGGAGAGGGAGGAGCTGTGCGGCGCGGCAGGGATGGGGAGGGACCTCTGCAGGCTTGCCTTCAGGCCTGGGCTCACGCTACTCACGAGGGCCCGTGGAAGAATGCTCTGGTCTTCACCTGCTGGGAATGCGCTGGCTCTCCCCTGGGCTCAGGGCAACTCTCCCCGGGGCCCAGGTGAGCCCCATTCCAACCAAGGCCAGTGCAACTACTTCCCTTGTATATAGTTCTTCTCTGGTGAGAAGCTGCATATTTAAGCTCTCCTCTTCCCAGGGAGAGCAAGCCGAGCTCAGGCCTCCGGGTAGGGCTGACCACTGCCAGGCTGAGGAGCCTACCCAGAGGAGACGTGGGAAGGTGGCCTGGGGAGGCTTTGCTCTTTAATTGTGTCTTGTCTTAGGATCCAGGCAGGAGCAAGGCCCATAATTTATTGCTTTCCATTCCATGGTGTATTTGTGTGCACACGTGTTCATGTTCTTTCGTTGTTGATTCCTCTGCGGTGAAGAATGTAACGCGCTCACTTCAGGTACTTTTGCAGGTTGTCTCGCTGATCCTGTGGTTGTCACTAATGTATATATGTTTCATTATTTGCCGATGGTGCAATAACCACTGCTGACCAACCGGCCTGTGTGTGGCTCCTTACTGGGCCTGGCTGGGGTGGGGACAGTTGATCGAGGCCAGGGACGTCTTAAGGAGGCGGGCTGCGGGGGCTGTTGCTCTCAGTCCCTCATTTGTCATCTGTGCTCACAAAGCATAAGGCCCCAGGGTGATCGCCGGGAAGCCTGGGACAGCAGGGTGTGCGGGAGGGAACTCGTGTTCTGTCTACCCCAGGCTGGTGTNCCCTCCCTTGCAGCCAACTTTCTCTTGTTATAAGGACAGCAGTCATTTCAGGTTCGGGGCAATCCTAATGCCCTGGTTTTAACTTCGCTACCTCTCTAAAGGCCCTGTCTCCATATACAGTGGTGTTCGGGGGGGGGGGGGGGGGGGGGGGGGGGGCGTGGGGAGACCCTGGCAGCTTTTAGCTTTCTCAAGGACCGAAGTTGGACTAAAAATGGTGGGGGAGATGAATGGAATGTTTTTCCAACGGATGTAAGTTTCCAGTGTCTGGTACCCTTCTCTCTTCCTCTCTAGTTCCCAGGAGGCATCCTAGGAGGCAAGGATTTTAAACTTGGGTCTGATCTGTCTTGAGGTGGCTTGCGGTGCTGTGGAAAGAGAGCACATGCCTTTTTTCTGGGATGGAACCTCAGTTTTCATCCTGTTCTCAAAGGGTCTTTTCTGGAGAGGGCAAGGAATGTCTGCCTGTTTCTAACTGGGCTTTCTGCCCTCACTGGGGAGCACCAGCCTCGTTCGGCCCTGTTCCTGCAGGTGGTGCCCCCTAGGTCTGCTGGGTGAGAGCTGCTGACCTTGGAGGACAGACTCAGCCTGGAGGCAGGTGTGCAGAGTCTACAGGGGCCAGGGGAGGCCTCTCCTAGGCAGGAGCAGACAGGGCTAGATCGTGTCCTACCTGTTGTCCTCAATGTTCTGTGGTTTCCACGGTTGCTGAGGATGGAGTTGGCTCCTCCCAGCCATGTGTTGGGGTATGATGCTCAGTAGCCACAAATGTACTGGAGTGAGAGTCCGGGCACCCAGGTTCTGGTCCCATCCTCTGCCATTAGCTAGCCAGGTCACCTGAACTTTTTCCTTACCTACAAATTGAAGGAAATGGATGATGTACTGCTTCTCAGACTCCCTCAGACTTTTCAGGGGGCAGGGCCTGGGCAGTGGTAGTGAACACCTTCCCCGCGTGCTGCTTAGCCATCCAGGTATGACAGGGAGCCTTGAACCAGCTCACTGGTTCTCGCTACCAATGAGAATGGCCAGTGGAGCCTTTTGAAAAATGGCGATGCCTGTTTCAGCCACCCAGACCAAATGAAACCGCCCCTCTGGAGATGAATCTCGGGCCAAGTGAGGGCCAAGATCTCTGGCCGGAGCCCTGTGGGGGAAAGGCTTGCTGAGTGCGTGAATGAGTGAGCTTCTCTCGATAAGTCTCAGGCAAGGAGGCACAGCTCCTGGGTGCCGGCATAGGACTCCCCGGGGACAATCCAGAGAATGGGGCTGTCCCTTTGTCTCCATGGTGGTGCCCCCTTGCTCAACCACCCCTCCTTGGTCCAGTTCAAAGGGAAAGAAAACTAGTCAAATAAATGAGAGAAATATGGAGCATTATTGATTTATTAGAAAAACTAGTAAATGGGTTTTCTCTGGTTGGTGGAAGCACATTTGAGCAGGTGGAGGACAAGGCCCCTCTGGCCCCAGGGCCACCCCCAGATCACGTGGTCTGTACCCAACAGGGTTGCAGTCCTGTGTAGCTGCCTCCTCCCTTGTGTCCTCCCTGAGCTTGCTTGTCCAAAGGACCAAGTCATATGGTCCTGGGTCCCTGTCCCCTCCTACGAAAAGGAGGGGAGAGAGATCTAGGACCAACCTCGGGGACCCTGGTTGCCCTCCAACAGGCAGGAAAGAGAAATGGTATGAGGGAAATGCTAGGCCTTCCACAAGCTTCCTGTTACTGGTGCTCATTGTGGGGGCCAGGAGGAGGCCTGAGGACCCTCCATACCCCCCTCAGCCAATCAGTTGAGGCCAGGGGATGAAGGGGAAAGGGAGAGGGAAGGAGGACTGCCTGACCATGCCCAGAAGGAGCTTCCTCTAAGCTGCCCTGGGGAAGAAGCCTGTTATGCTGGTGTGGACAGGAGCTGTGTCAACCTAGTTTGGGAATACTGTTAAAAGAAAGACTGCGAAGTAGAAAACATAAGGAGGAGAAAAAGAAACCTCGCCAGGACACTAGGAGCTTAGCCCCATGTGGCACAGTCGCCCAAAGCTGGGCTCCTGTCGGTTCAGTCCTGTTGGCTGAGTGCCTTGGGGCCTGCATGATGTGACAGGGATGCGTGGGGAGGTGACAGTAGAGAGCGGGCCACATGCAGCTGGCTGCCCATCTGGGGGACCCGGACCTACCTCTTCCTTTGGGGTCCTTTCCTTCTTTGGATTATGGAGCTACTGGCTGGAAATTTCGCACTTCAGTTGCAACTTTGGCACACATGGAGGGGACGGGGTGGTCCTTGGTCTCCCTAAAGATTGGCCCAGGGAACGAGTTGAGGAAGATTTTTGACACTACCTGCTCTTCAGTAAGGAATATGCTCTCTGCCTGTAGCAGGACGTGCCCTCAGATGCACTAGAGGCCTTCTTCATTGCCAGGTGAGAATAGTCACCTCACTGCCGCCTGCCTTGGTTTCCCCAGCTGGAGAAAGAAGCTGGTGAGTGGTATATACTAGCTTCCCTGTAGATGCAAAAAGGGATGTAGGATTAGATGCAGAGAGGCCAGGTGAGGACCCTGGCTACAACCGTGGGACCCCCTGATCTGGGGGTGCTGGGCTCCACTGGAGAACTTCCCTCATGTTCTTGTCTGAAGTTAGCTTCCCCGTGGCGGGGTGGCATTGATCTCTAAGCTGGGCCTGCACTAGGGGCTCCTGGGAAAGCCTAGTAGCTGCATGCCTACCCTTGTAGTTGCTACATGGGCCTCACCCATGTGCAGAGGAATCATCTGGGTGTGTCTAAGGCTCCTCATGGGGAAGAGCCCCAGGAACTTCTATGGTCTCTTCAGGGGTGACACCTGCTGCCCCCCAGTGTGACTCCTCTTTTGGACCTAACCCCAGTTAGGATGCCGGACTGGCACTGTATTGCTTTCAGGGTGCTGGAGGAGGTCCTTGTTGGAACGAGTGCCCTCTTCCCTCCAGAAGTTCGACCTTAACAGCATGGGGAAGGCTATTCCTGGGGAAATAAGTTGTTGCAGGGCTCCTTTTGGCTGTGTTTTGGGGCGATGAGGGGGGGTGTTAGGTGCAGAGGTCACCAAACATCCATGCGACTTCCCCAAGACCCCGGGAGAAGCTGAGCACAAGGGGTGCCGTAGCTTCATGGGCCGGACCCCAGCATTTGTCCCAGCTGTGCAGGAGTTGTAACATGGGTGGTAATACCCAGGTGTGGTTCCTTGTGCCTCCCCAGCGTGATAGGTCATGAACTTTGCTGTCTGGCCGGTACCCTCAGGTGGTACCAGCTGCAGACAGGAGCCACTGGGCATGTGGCTTGGGGCTGCTTTATTGCAGGTGCCGGGGCATCCCTCTTGTATCTAGGGATTTGTCCTGTCTCCCTAAGGGGCCCTGGGTCTGAATCAGACTGTGCTGGCTTGGCGGGGAGTGGGGGAGTGCCCAGGGCTGTCTGCCTCCCTCACCTCTGAGCCTTACGCTGCTCTGTTGTTTTGAGACGACCAGCTTGAGAGCTTTTACCACCTATGGTGGTATCAGAGGGTGCCGGAGGCAGCCTGAGGCCTTGCATTTAAGACCAACCAACGTTGGATGGTGTCCCCTCACCGTTTTGGGTTTTTTTGTTTTGTTTTGTTTTGTTTTGTGAGAAAAAGAGCAGGTGGCCCCTGAGGTGAGAGTCCCAGTTCTGAGGAAGCCCGGTGGGGAGGAGGCCTGTTGTGTCCCCTGGGTCCCCAGAGGCCCCTTGCTAAAACCCTGTGCGTCTATGTGAAGCTCCTTCCTCATGCCCCTAAGGGGCAGGTCAGGCATTTCCAGTGCCCTCTTCCCTTTCCCTGGCTGTGACCAAATGGGAGGTGGCCCCAAGCAAACAAACCTACTTTGGGAGTGAGCAGCGTCTGAGGAACCTCGACTCTCTTTGCCAGCTTTTATGGGGCTTGGGGGCTAGAGAGCCCTCAGCCCGGAGGAGGGGTGTGGGAGAGGAAGGCCTGGGCCTGGGAAGCCGTTTCCTGCCGCAGGGGTCCCTGGCCCTCCGCGGGGACCGTGACTGCACGAAGGCGGAGGCAGGCGTCAGCCAGAGGGTGGAGGCAGGGATCGCGGCACAGTAGGCCCCGGCCTTGCAGCAGGCAGGCGCAGGCAGCAGGGGGCCCGAGGGGAGGGCCGCCCCGGCCGAGGCCGCAGGCGCCCCGCCCGCCCCTGCACAGCTCGGTCCTGGGTCCTGCCGGCGGGGCGCCAGAGAGGCTACTTCTTTTTGGGGAAGAAGCTGAATCTCTTCTCCTTGTCCTTCTTGCCCAGGCTGGCGTCGGGGCCGGTGATGGAGGGCAGGGGCAAGCTCTGGGCCTTGACACGGATGCTCTGGGATTCGTTGATGGCGGTGCTCACACCCTGCAGCCAGGACAGCATCTCCTCCTGTGGGGTGGAAGGGTCATGGGCCACAGCACGGGGTGCCCCTGCGACGTCTCAGGGAGCCGCCTGCTGCTTTGCCCGCAGGGGTCGGGCTGGGCTGCTCTGCACTTACCTCATCCTTGCCATGGAAGAGCCACTCGCTGCCATTGCTGAGCCTAGGACAGAAAAGGGTGTCCTGCCATGGGGCCACTTCTGCCTAGACAGAGGGCTGGCTCATCCCATGGACCCCTGAACCTCCCTCTGACCAGAACCCTAAGAGGCAGCGCAGCACCTCCAGAGAGAGGTAAAAATCTGGACCATCAGCCTCTTGGCTTTGAACAATGCTAGGCCTGGAGCTGGTCTCCTCCAGGGGCCCCTGTCCAGCCACTGATGCCAAACTGAGCCTCCAGGGAATGGGCACCGGCCTGGAGGGGCCTCACCTCAGCTTGAATACATGCTTCTTCTTCTTATAGTTGGCAGCAACCTCACAGATGGCATGTCTCAGGGCCAGGGGTTCCTCCCCATGGTAGGGCACCCCCAGGGCCAGGTTCTTGGCATCCTTGTAGAAGGTCAGCTCACTGTTCCGGAGAACACAGTACAGGTTGTTCCAGGACCTGCAAAAACACAGGCAGGTGGGTCGCCCACAGTCTGGGTATGGCAGCTCTGTAATCAGTTCTTCTAGCTTTACCAGTTTGTAAAAAATTATTATGCTACTTTTGCCCTGATAAACAGTACATTTGAGGGACTCCTGGGTGGCTTATTTGGCTGGGCATCCGACTCTTGGTTTCAGCTCAGGTCATGATCTCACAGGTTCAAGCCCCACACATCGGGCTCTGGGCTGGCGGCATGGAGCCTGCTTGGGAGTCTCTCTCCCCCCTCCCCGACTGGTGCCGTCTCAATCTCTCTCAAAATAAACTTTAAAAAAAAAGTAACACATTTTACAGTTAAGAAAGGAAATAAAAATCATCCGCCTGTAACTTCACTATCAAAAGTTAGCTATTGTTAACATTTTACGTATTCTAGTCTGTTTTCTATTCACACATTCACATTTCCTTCTATTCATATATAATGAAAATTGGGTACTGAATATTTCGTTTCATAGCCTGCTTTTAATTACATCCTGCTTTTAAGATTAACACCATATAATGAATGTTTTCCCATATCCTTCAATTCTTTCCCCAAAATAATTTTGAATTGCCATACGGTATCCCACATATATATAAATAATCACTGTGTTGGTAGGCCTTGTAATTACTGGAAATTCAAATAGCGCAATTTAGACAGCAATGGGACAAACATTGGTGCATAAACGTTTGCTAGAACTCTGATCTTACCTCTAGATAAGTTTCTAAAAGTAGAATTACTGAGTCTAAGACCAACAGTGTAAACT
This sequence comes from Crocuta crocuta, assembly GCF_008692635.1. Taxonomy (NCBI): domain Eukaryota; kingdom Metazoa; phylum Chordata; class Mammalia; order Carnivora; family Hyaenidae; genus Crocuta; species Crocuta crocuta. The sequence goes on along the minus strand of NW_027530512.1, from coordinate 4,850,575 downwards.
TAACCTTGCAAAACCCTTGTGCATCTATTAGCGTGTTTGATCCTCACCACACAACTGTGACGTGAACAGAGTGGGGTTTTGTTTGGGTTGTTATTTTTTGTTTTGTTGATGGAGATACACACGGTATACTGCACCAGCACTTTTTAAGGAGACATATTTGTGCAAATCAAGACTCGGCTGATGTCTGGGGGATGTGAGCTCATAAGCTACTGTGTGGGCTAACCTGAGCTCCTTGAGTGGCCGCTGGGAAACAGGTTGCCTTTTTACCTCTCACAATAGTGAGTGCTGGGAAACATGAAGCTTTTCTTCCTCCTCTTCCTTTCCCCCTCCTCTCTTTGGAGGGCAGGAAGGTGAAGAATCTCGGGGCACTTAGGGAGGAAGGATGGCAGGTTCAGGGAGAGAACTTGACCTGTGCCGTACAAGCTGGCTGCAGAGCCATTTTACAGAGAGAGCCCAGCTTTTTGACACCCAGAGGGAGACTCTCCAGGAAAGATCCGGAATCTTTCCTCTAGCCCACACCACCTTCCTTGAGCTTGTAGCCCAAGTAAGGCAGTTGCTAAAACGGAGCTGGGTCTTGGAGGAAAATCCTGCCTTAAACAAATGACTCAACTTCTCTGAAATTCTGTTTCTCTATCTGGAAAATAGAATCTTCAATAGCACAGAACAGTTGTAAAGACTTTAGCAGCTCTAACATAATGCCTTTGCACATGGTAGGTGCTCAGTCAATGCTAGTTTCCCCTTTTCGGGTGGACGAGGCATAAACAATAGACTTCTTCAGGGGGGTTAGTCCCCCAAATTCATTTCTGGAATTTGAATGAGCTTTCTAGCATGTCTCCCCAGCACAGGCTCTGTATTCAGCCACGGAGCCCTGGGAAGGTGGCTGCTTCAGCCTCTTGAATCTACCCTGTGTTCCTGGGACCCTGGAAAGCTGCTCAGAGGCCCCCAGGGACCTTGAGTAGAAGCAGCCCTGGACAGACCAAATTCAAGGACATCACTGCCTCAGGTCCAGGAAAGGACATAGCCTTCGACTGGGTTCCTCAAGGTCCCAGCGTTGCTGTCTGACAGCACTGGGAGGGACGGCCAGAAGGCACGTATGCCAACCCCGTTCTCCCTCCGGTTCTATTTTACAGCTCGGGAAACTGAGGCCCAGATTTATTAAAAAATGGGACTTGGTCCAGGGTATGTTGTTACTGCCAAGACCTACCTACCTGTTACCCAGCCTTGGGTTAAGAAAAACAACTAGTATTATTGAGAACCTACTCTGTGCCAGGCTCGGTGTCTGTACCCAAGAGGCATGCTATCATCATCATCGTCGTCCCTGCTTCACAAACGGGGAAATGAAAGCTGAGTAACTGGTACAAGGGCATAGGACTTGAACTCAGGACTGGAACTGAAGAGAGGCTTTTCCCATCATGCCAACTAGTCCCTGGGCTGGCCCAAAGGCATGCTCAGGAGTTCTCAGACCAGAAACCAAAGGGCACCCTCTCTCCCAACACATACCCATGCTGCTGAGGCTCTGTTCATGGAGAAGTCCCTGGGAGCCGCCCCCGTCCCACCAGGTAGCCCCTCCCTCACCTGTTGGATGCCTTCTTATTGGGCCCCTCCAGGTCATGCTTGCGGCCCAGGTAGCCCTCCATCTGCACGCTGTACCCGTGGTCCCGCTGGGCTGGCAGCGTTGTAGGCTCGTCACCCTCGCTCAGAGGCGTGTCCAGGACCTTATAGAGAGGCTCGGTGGTGGGCCTCTCATCCCCACTGGATTTCTCCTCCTGCGGCCCTGGAGGGGGTGGCGGCTGCAGGTCCGGAGGCCACTGCCTCTCTTCTTCCCCCTGCTCAGGGTCATATGGGAGGAGCACACCTTGCTAGGGGTTCAGACCCAGGGGTGGCTACTTCGTAGGACTGGGGAGTCTGAGCCCGCCTCCTGACCTTGGTTCCTTTCTGCTGTGTGTCTCCTGGTTTTGCCTTGACTTGCTGGGCCACCTGGTCTGCTTCCCTAGACCCCGCCCATGCCTCCGGTTCCATTCCTGCTTCCTCACCTTCTAACATAGCGACAGGAAGTTCTTAGAGTGAGCTGTGGGGCCTGGGTGATGATTTCAATGCTGGGGGTTTCCAATGCTGCTGGCAAAGCCCTGGATCACTGCCCAGTTCCGGGCCCCCCACCTCTAACTCCAACTGAGTTCTGCATGGCCTCCAGCAAGATTTCATAAAGTTTCTACTGCTAACACAGGTGTGAAAAATGTGTACTAGAGCGTTGAATGGGAACTCTGCTGGTACCTGCTGTGTCTCCGGCCCCAGAGCTAAGGGGACCAGGCCCTAAGTCCCCTACCAGATTACAAAGGGAGAACCTAGATCCTCCCTGGTCAAGGTGCAGGCCTAACTGGTCCTGCTCCCAGCACTGGACAGGGATTTGTTGGGAGCAGGGAAGTGCTTCCTAACCCTGGTTGCCTTCTACAGTCCCCTCGGGAGCTTTAACAAAATATACCCTGGAGCGCTGTCAACACTGGTATTTCTGAATAAGCTTTTCACGCTCTCTAACTAGCAGCTGAAGTGGAGAATCTCACCACCACTTAAGGAGTCATTGCCCCAGGGAAAAGCTGGGGCTTTTACCTCTCTGCACTTCCCTTTTGGAGGGTGGGTGCTCCTGCCCAGCCAAGTGAGGGGCGTCTGTGCCCAGGAGAAGGGGAGCAGACCTGTACCCCAGCTGGGTACCTCCCGCGCAGAGGCACTGGTGATCTGCCTCTGTGCCCTACTGAAGCAGAGGGGAGGATGGGTGAGGGTAGCAGGGGGTAGCCAGCCTCTTCCTGCCAGGTGGGGCACAGATGAGCATGTGCCAAATGGGCATCAACGAAGGCAGCCTCGCTTGAGCCATCTGGCCAGGACCTGTCCCAAAGGCCTGACTCTTGGAGACCTTATAGCACCAGGTGGGAAGGGTCCGATAGGTCCTTGAGCGGGTCATGTCTGGATGCCTGAAGGACTAAGGACATCAGCCCAGGTGGATCAGAGCCTCCCCACGTGGTAGAGACTGCTCCCTTTTCTACCCCCTACTTCTTGCCCAACAACTGAAGGTGGGAGCCTGGAGCCAGAGAAGAGCAGAGACCCTGTGCTCCCCATTGTGGGTCCTTTAGGCCATGGGTCAAACCTGAAATAGAGAAATGGAGGATGAGAGAATGTGGACACTACACTGGATATCAGACTGAAGCTTTAAACGGAAACAGACTGGGTAGACTTTTCAGCAGCTGGTAGTGACCAAGGGCTGCCTGAGATGGTACAAAGGAATGGAAGGAAAGGCTCAATGGAGAGATCTGAGGCAGTGATTGGAAGAAAGGTAAAGCTGGTCATGTTTGTATCCCATCAAATTAGGATGGTCCAATAAACAGTTTTAAGTTGGTGTTCCAGTAAGAGCAGAAACGATAACATGACTGAAAAGTTTGAAAACCACTAACCTAGTCTAATGCCTTTAATCTACAAGAAAATCTATGCTCAGAGAGGTTAAGTGACTTACCCAAGATCACACAGCTGACAGGTATCAAAAGAGCATGCATTCCAGAAGTAGATAGCCTGAGTTTTTATCACATTGTTAGGTCTTTCATCTTTTCCTGCCTTCGAGCCTCTTCAGAGCTGTGGCTGTTCATACTCCTTTTTACACACCTGCAGCACTTGTATCTTCAAGTGTCTGCAGTGAGCTAGCACTGGCCACAAGGATCTGGAGGCCTCAAAGCACTGCCTGGGTCCTCCTCTAGCAGGGGAGGAAGAGTGAGATTGGTAGGGATGAGCCTAGGAACCTGGGTTTGGGCTTTTTCTTTGGATTCAATCAGGCCAACCTTCTGACTTGGGTATAAAGGTTGGGGAGGTGGATTATTAACGCAGAAAGTGAAGCCTCTTTTTATCCCCTCCCTCTCCATCTGGCTGCACTGCTCCCCTTCATCCTCGGCCGGAGTGTTCCCTGCACCTGCCAGGGGGTGTCAGAGAAGACCCTTAGCCATGCTTGCCTCTCTCACTCAGCCTCTACCCTCCTGGGACTGGTGTTGCTAGGTACTGTCCACATATTCTTCCTATACTTCCATTCGGCTTCATTTCTGGAACTGTCCTTTGAAAATACAGATTTTTTCTAGGACTGCATCCCACCTTAATCTCAACCTTTCTTCTGCTTCCTCCTAACGAGCGCTTGACCCATATCCCCTAGCAGGGGCCCTGGCCTGTGTGATCAAAAGTTAAATGGCCAGGTCATGGGTTTTAGAGAATGGGGTTTTCCAATGTATGCAAACATTTTCTTATGTGCTCTTGACTGATCACGTGGAGATAATTTAAAAACCACTCTGTCCCCTCCGCTCTGAAGGCCAAGGCCAAGGAGGAGGTGAGGGTGAGGTGTAAAAGTGTTCAGAGGCTGTTACCTGCCTCCCAGGCCCAGAGCTGGCAGAGCTGCTCTTCTGGGCTAAGGAGGGAGCCACAGATGGGAAAGATGGGGTATGGTTTGGCCACCTTTCCCAGGCTATCTGCTTTGTGCTGTCTTCTAAAAGAAAGCTGGGGAAGGGAGGGGAGCAGGTGACCGTCATCCTGCTGCCCCCCAAAACTGCCATACTCTCATGGAGATTCTGCCTTGCCCTACAGGGAGGGTCTGTAGACAACAGAGCCTCAGGAGGGGATGCTCGGTGAGGAGCTGGGGCCCAGAGCTGGCTACTTGTGTGGCTGTAGGGACAGGCAGGTTCTCCGAATGGCCCTGGAGAAGAGAGATGGTCTAAGATTCACTCTGTCCTCTGTGCTGTAAGGTGGAAGACATGTTGCTTTAGTCCCTAGGTCAGGAGGAGGATGCACAGGTTATACCTACAGTGCTGAGCATGCCTAGCTTGGAGATAGCACCCACAGGACCTGGGGACACTCTGAAAGGGGGACTGGAAGGAATTCTAGACGTCAGGCTGGAGCAGCTGGGGAATCTAGACTTTAAATGGGGGTGGCAGCCTGCTGGAGAATGGGCCAGGGTGGGGGCTGGAATAAGGGGGGGCTGCTGCCGGTAGCATGGAGGTTTGGGGAACAGGTGGGTGAAGTGGAGGCATCTGAGAGGGGGGCCTGTGAGCTGACTGCTGGGATCATGATGTCAGGGGGATGGGGGAGGCAGCACTGGCTGCTCCTAGGGGACCTCTGGGGAGGAAAAGACACAGGCAGAAGAGGCTTTTAGGATCTCACAGTATTGCAGTCAAGCTGGGAGAGGCCTCGGTTCCTGATGGGCAAGGAATGGCCATCTTTTCAGGGTCTTTTAAGCTTGACTTTTTAGGGTGTTGCCTTGCTAGGAAGCTGGCTTGGGCAGGGGAAGTAGGCAGAGCCTTGAGGGTCTTCTCCACAAAGGAGGTTCAAGAAGGGGAGAAGAAAGGGGACAAGATTGGTGCATTTCTGCTCTGGACTAAAGGAGATGAAGGTGTGCTTCCGGGCCCTGCCGGCCAGGGGTGTACAAGACAGATGACTAACTCTCCAGTTAAACTGGGAGAAAAATAACCTGGCCTGTGACCACAAGGTGTTTTGGAGGTTCTAGAAGATGCTCAGTGAGCCTAGATGTATTAACAAGCAAGCAAACACAAGTGAGGGGGCTTGTCCCTAAAGGAGATGCTGATTAAGCAAGAACCAGGGTGTGAGGGTGCACCCCAGGAAGAGGCCATTCCACCTTGTGATGCGATGGTCTTGCCTGCTGATATAGCAGGGACAACCCAGGGTGTGTACATAGGGGGATCTAGGGAGAGACGCTCCAGAAAGGCTGGTTTGGGAGGGCTCTGGCAATGGGTGTTAGAATTCACACGGAGGATGCTTCGTTTAAGAGATGAAGGGCTGCAGTGAGGGATAACAAGAAATGAAGACAAATAACCTACTAGGTGCCAGATGTTCTATCTACATTCTCTCTTCTGATCCTCCCACTCTGTGAGGCAGGTACCATCACTATCCCTATTTTACAGATTCAGAAAAGTGGGGAGGAGTAACTTGTTCAGCCACACATCTAGTGAGTGAGAAGTTGAAGCAGAGCTGTCTGCTCCCTTCTACGACGGAATCCTGCAGCAGAAGGGGCGGGTACTGCTGCTCCAGAAGAGAGCACCTACCCATGTGGCTCCCGGTCTAAATATGTAAGATGAGTCAGAGAACACCTGAAGGGGCCAGAAGAGGAGCTTGGGGCCGGACAAGAGCTACTGCTGGATGCCTTAGGCAACCAAGTCATGCTTCAACTGGCATGGGGGAAGATGGCCACGCCTGCAGCCGAGAATTGCAC
>NW_027530512.1:4838275-4839883 GCF_008692635.1 Crocuta crocuta | reverse complement strand
TTGCTGCCTAAAAAAAAAAAGAGATGCTATAAAATGGTGAAAGCTTCTTTCTAAACAGCCCCGAGTGTTGAAGTCTTCACTTTATTTTGTTCGGTTTTGTTCTGTTTCGTTTTGTTACTCTGTTTCGTTTGCAAAATGGTAAGGGGGAGGTGTGGGGGGGTGGGGTGTTTTTTGTTGCAAGTTTGTGAGGGAAAATGTTTTGGTTTGTTTCTACTGACCTGAATGTGTTGGATCTTCACGTGTTGTTTTGTTTTTGTTTTATCGATGCACGGATGCTTTTGAACAGTAGAGCGAAATGCTAGACATGGGGAGTCTGCTCCGTTTGTCCTTTATACATTTCTGTAGTTAACAGAACACTGTAATGTGCCTTGGAGCTTAGTAACTTGTAATAAATTCAATTGATATGAATTCTGCCCCGAGTCAGCAAGTGTGTTTTTCTAGAGCTAAGGCCACATAGTTCAACATAGGGGACACCCTCCCTACCAGGAGAGGACACAAATGCGGTGCCGTTGCAAGCCCTGGGAGGTTGGCATCTGTAGGCCTTGTGCTCGCTGACTGCCCCCCCCCCCCCCCCGCCCCCAGTGTCTGGATGCTGTCCCTGGGTAAGGAGTGGGAAGGACTGTGGGCAGGCAGGGTGGGAAGAGTGTTCAGAAGACAGCTGTTTACAAGAGAAGAAAAAGATAGTTTGTTGAGTTGAGAGCAGCCAAAGAAATGACCAACTCTGGGTGAGCAGAGACAAATGCCTCCAGGGAGAAGGCAGGAGCAGCTGGGGCAGGGCAGTGAGGGCTCTCATGAGAGTTGGGATGAGCCATCAGTCCCTCCGAGATGACAACTGGGAAACCAGGAAAGATGACAGAAGGAACCACCAGGTGAAGTGAGGGGGAGGGAGAATGGAGTGTGTAGGGCCCCCTCAGATGGGAAGGGGAGGACCTGGTCCACCGCCCTCGTGGATGGGAGGCTTCCTTGGGAGCCGTCTTCACCATTCCCACCGCCGGCTCTTCTGGGCCCTGCCCTGGAGAAAAGACTAACGAGTTAGAAGATGCCCACTCCCCCATCCAGATCTTCCGCCCAACGGTCAAGCTGGCAGCATCAAACCCCTTTTCTGAGATGCCTCCAATGTTAAGGGAGTTCCGTCCTGAGTCCATCAGTATCTGGGATGCTCTGAAACATAGCTTGGAAGAAAGAATGCACAGGCAGCCTTCGGAGCAGCCAGGCCAGGAAGATCACATGTGGCCGCAGCATGGAAAGCTGGGCACACCCAGTGGTGGACACAGGTCCATAAAGAGCCTGGAGTATCAGGGTGGGGTGCCAGACTGTAGGCAGGTTCCCCCGCCCAACACCTGCTGTTTCAGGCATCCTGGGGAGACACGGCCACGCCCAGGTTTAGGGGGAAATCTGAGACCTTTCCAGGTCCCTTCTGCTCATTAGAAACAAATAGGATTCACAGAGGCTGAAAAATGCCTGGAGCAGCAGTTCCTTTGGGCCTCACAAGGCAGGGAGAAAGGACTGGGAAAGCTCGGCTCGGGCAAGAAGAAACACAGCTGCTGCCACCACACACACACACACACACACACACACACACCCACACCCACACCCACACATACACAC
>NW_027530512.1:4776065-4837936 GCF_008692635.1 Crocuta crocuta | reverse complement strand
CACCCCCACCCCCACACACACACACCCACCCACCCCTCCCCTCCATTTCCATCCTAGGACATGGAACCAGGCCTCTGGTTGCTGATTAAAGCTTCAGGCTGTCTGCCAGGGAGGCTGTTCTGAGGAGAGCTGGGGATGGGGAGGTGGCGGGTGGGTGACAGCAGCTGGAGCCAGCCGGGCACCTTCTGAAAGGTATGCCCTCTCAGCCCCTGGGGCTTGTCCCTCACATTTCCTAGCACTGGTTACTGCCCTCAAGCTATAGCAACTTCTGAGACTCTGGAATGGAAAGGCAAGGGACCTAGACTTCCCACTTTATCCCTAATGAGATGCTCGTCCTCTCCTGGGCAGCCAGCTGCAGGCAGTCTTGGAAGGTCACGGTAAGAGTGACGTCTGTGAGCTGCACTTGGGTAAGAGTTTTCCCTGACAACCTGATGAAGGGACCTGATAATGACCAGCACAGGGCAGTTGCTTTCCAGAGTACCCTCAAGTCCCAGAAGCTGACGGGGCATGACCACATGGCGAACACTGAAGACTGCCTCTTTCTTGTTGTCACAGCCCCTCGGAGCACCAGTCCCTTTCAGGGATGTCATTCACATTGTCCCAGCTGCCCCATGGGGAGAGTTCCTCAAGCAAGGCCCCAATCCCCACCCCAGAGCCAGGAAATGACCAGCATGCACAGAAGACATGCCAGCACTGCTGGCTGGGACCTTTAAGCCTGGAGGGACCTGGATCCTCTGCACCACCATCTTCCCTGTGAAATCAACCACAATGTTTCAACAATCACCATCTCACCACAGAGGTCAGACTGGGGATTGTGAGGCATCCAGGGCCTGGAAGAGGAGGATGCTTAGCAAGAAACCCAGGCCCTTACCACAGCCACCCCAGGATGAAGGGACACACACAGGCAGCGGGTACTAGGCTGACAGTGCCCCAGGCACCGAGAGGAAGGGGATCACTCAGCCTGCTGCCAGGCCCCCATCCAGTGCCCTGGGGCCATCTTCAGGGCACAGACTTCTGCATGGGCCGAGGCCCAACCCTGTTTCTCTTCCCCAAGCAAGGACAAAGGCAAATACCCCAGCCCTCTGCCTCTTCTTTCCCATCTCCAGCCTCATACAAGTCAGCACCTGACAAGCTAACAGGCTCCTTAGAACTAAGGATGGGACCAGAGGAAAGTGGGGAAAACCACCTCTTCCAGCCCCTCCCTTTATTTAGGTACATTGTTGATATACAGCAATGTTCTGCGCTTTCTGTAATCCTAAAGAGAGGGCTTTATAAGGGTGAGGAGACCCAGGACGATTAGGTGGTTTGTATAAAATCATACAGGAAAGTTTCAGCAGAATTATGGACTTGAACCCAATGTCCTAACTTCCACCTCAAAAGTGTTTGCTTTTGTGATACCTTCTTTTTTTCTGCTTGGTCTCATGCATACATTTACATACTTACCTGTATGAAAGGATCAGTTTTTTACCAGAACGTGTTCTGATGTGGAAAAGTGGTGAGGGAGGCAATCAATTGTACAATGATGTGCTTGAGGAAAAGACGGGCGTGGAATGCACTCCAGTCCCTATGTGTGTCCGTGTGTGCATGTACACACCCGAAAAGGGGGGGGGACCGAGCTGGGGCCTGCAGGGTGGTCACCCCGTGGTGTGTAGCAGGTGTCTGGTCCGCTCCCATCTGTTGCCCCAAGCAGGAAGCCAGCATGCACTAGTGATGGGTTTCACATAAAGCAACACCACGTGGATCTATTCTATGGGGCACCCACACCAGACCACACACATGGGACAGCGTGAGAGCCACCATAACCCAGGCCACACCGGGGAGAAGGCTCAGCACACTGCCCAGCCCTTCCTGGGAGAGGCCTGTGGTTTCTGAAAAGGTATCCCAGCCTGCGTGGAACCCATTTTCCTCTCTTCTCATATCAAAGACCAACTGGGTATCACACCCTCCCTTGGAGCTTTGTAGATCCTCATAAAACTCAACAAAGGGCTCAGAAAGGAGCAGCAGGAAATTTGTTTCCATGAGGCCTCAGGCCTGGTAGTCACTTGATTTTGCCATCTGGCTTCTTCCTGTACCAAACAGAGGCATTCTCCCATTTGGCGGAGTGGCTGGCTCTCTGGGAAGGGTCTCAGATGTAGGTTCATTTTCTCCTTCTAGAGATACTCAGGTCCAGGCAGGTTTTATTCCCCCAAACCCAGTACATTCAGGTGTTGGATGGAGGCAGCTCTGACACACACATAATTACATTTGCACGGGTGTACATGACACAGACAATGGAAGTGCTCGGGTGTTCACAAAGGAGCCCACAGACCCGGGACACCACTGCACGTAGACACACAGGGAAGCACAGCCGAAGCACAGGCGGTGCCGGACAGTCCCAGCCCCAGTGTCCACAGTTCGTGCGGCCCCCGAGTTCTCTCTCCTTCCAGCAGGGGCTGTCTCTGGGCAAAAGGGGCTGGGACGAAGTCCACCAGAGATCGCACATGCGATGATGGGAGCTTCAGAGGGTACTTTTGGGAAGGACCCTCCACCGGGAGCCTAGGAGTGCCCTCTGCTGGACACGAAGGGCCGGTGCAGCTCAGAAAGGAAGGACTCTGGCCAGGCTGGAGGCGACACAGGGAGCTCCAAGAGTGGAAAAGTGTGAGTCTGTGTGTGTCTGTGTGTCTCAGGGGTGTGAGAGGGCTCAAAGACAGACCTGACATGGGTTCTGCACAGGAAATACTCACACTATGTGCATTTTCTGGGGTGGTTGGTGTATCAGAAATTTCTACCTAAAAGGCCAATTTCCCTAAAGGTTCAGGCAAGTTCAACCGGGCGACTAGACAGGTGGGGTACATGCACTGGTGAGCCATGCAAGGCGCATGCTGAAGTCCTGTGTTCATCTTGGCTACTCCTGGGGCACTTCTCCAGAACCCAGATTACAGCCTTACCTGGCTCCCTGTTCAGGCACCCTGGGTCTTTTCAGCTGATGGACCCATTCCTTCCTGAAGCCATGTGCCTCAAGTCTCCAGCGGCTGGTTTGTCTTGGACCCTCCCAACACTTCCATCAGCCAGTAGCTCTGATGCACCCTACTTTTCTACAAGCTGGGGGGACTGGCCCTGTGACCCAGAAGCCCTGGGGCTCTCCTTCACTCCTGCGGGGCTCCCTGAAGTCTGTTCCTGCTTCAGAGCCAGCTCCTTATCCAAACTCACCGACCCACAGGCATCAGGCCTGGCAGGAGCAAAGGGGAGGCGGCTCTGTGTAGGAGGGAGGGGTCTGCTAGAGGGTGGCTGTCCCTGCTTCAGTGCCCTAAATGCCTGTGGCTGGGGCAGGCAAGGTCAGATGGTCTGTTTGTGCATGTGTGAGAGTGTGAGAGTGTGTGTGTGTGTGTGTGTGTGCACATGCATGTGTGAGTGTGTGTGTAGGGCGTACCGTGTGAAGGATGAAGTGAGAGGGAAAATGGGGAAAAGAATGATGTGTAAAAATAAATCTTCCCTGGATAAACTGTTTCTCCTCATGTAGATGGTGATGTATTTGTAAAATAAAATTTATTAGACTAGATAAAACCAAACTAATAGAGTCATATCAGTGGGCTGGCGTGTCAGTTTCTTCCGTGTTGAAGGAAGGAGGGGAATTATTCTAGAGATCAAGGAAACCTAAGCTAGAAAGGAAGACTGATCTGAAGGAGGAGTCTGGAAGGCGGGGTGGTGCGTGCCTGTCCTGTCCTCCTGTCCTTCCACCCTGGCTGAGCCTAGTAGGGGTGAGCAGGTTCTGGCAGCAATGACTCCCAGGAACCAGACAAATAGGACAGGAAACTGACCGGGGATGTTCTCTCGGTGGCTGCGCGATGCGGACCTCGGGGAGCCTCCCCTGCTGTCTCGCCTTCTTCCTCTTGAGGCCTATAGAGGACACAGCCCCTCTTTAGAAACCACCTCCCTGAGGCCGATGCCTACCCCAGGGCCTGGCTTCCCACTCTTTTCCCAGGCATATGCATCAACTATCTCCTGGTTCAGGCTTCCTGGCAGCGGGTACTTAGCAAGAAGCTGCTTAATCTGGAAGGTTCTGGCAGATGCTTCGGACACAGGGTCGTGCACAGAATGGCCTCTCGGGCGCGTGTGCAGGGGGTTCCCAGAGCAGGGGAGGTGATTCGTCGGCCTACCCATTTCTGCCCACACCCAGACTCAGGGAAAGCAAAAGCTCCTCTCCACCTTTAAGCTACAGACACTCCGGATTCCTGTGGCCAGGGGCCCAGGTGTGAGAGGTCACACGTGCACTGCTAAAGCATCAAGGGGCTGGTTTCTGAGTAGAAGTACCCTCCCCTCCCACTTCGCACCCATCCTCCCCTGCAGAATGCTCCTGCAGGGTCTACCGCCTGGCCCTCCCCATACTTACCCAGGCTCCTCCTCAGGTCTCTCTGGGGTCTGGCGTTCTTTCAGCTCAAGCTAGGGGAAGAAAGGCCCAGGGTGTCAGAGCAGCCACAGAGAAGAGCCTGCCGCTAGACTAGCTTTCTCTATGGATGGCTCCCAACATGCCTGGGGTTTGTTCCTTTTGAAATTATCCCTTTTGTCTTTCACATTCAAAAGTACTTTCTACCTCTCCCATTTCCTTCCACTCTCCCCCTTGCCAAGCCTCTTACACTGTCTGCGGGTGCCTAATAACAGGCTCAGAGCTGCCGAGAGCCTCCCGGTGCCCACTCCCAGCTCACCGTAGTGGGCTTCTCCAGGGCCGCAAAGCGCTCCGCCCAGCTGGCTGTGGATTTCTCAAAAGCTTCGTGCCTCTTGATAAGCTTCTCCACACTGTCCACCGTGTGTCCAAAGTCCCGGCTGGCCAGGTATGGCTCCTGGGCGATCAACCATGCTTCGGCCACAGAGGCGTCCCTCGAGAACTGGCACACTTCCAATACTGCCACGGGGAAGAAGCCACAGACACCCCCACAGGGCCCAGGGGCCTGTTAGCACTCAATGAGGGGCCACTCAGCAGATAAGGAGCTGGTGGTCAGGCAGAAGGCTTGCATGGGTGCCCGGGAACAACGTGGACACCCTGCTCAGTGGTGACCGGCTGCCAGAGACCGCTCCATCCCCACACCAAGCCACACCACGCCCCTTCCTCGTTTCTATTCAGAGATGTATTTGAAAAACACGTTAATTAGAACTCTACAGTTTGAAAACAAAATGTAATTTAGGGTGTCCTTCTGAGGAGCAGCCTTTTGCCCTCAACACCCTCTCTTCCCAGCCTGCGGCTGTCTCACAGAATCGTGCACAAGCAGCCAGGGGACCCGTCATTCCGGCTTGCGCATGGCTCCTCCCTGAGTGGCAGGGTTTTTCACTTCTCCTTAGTCTCCAGCTGTGGAGGCCAGAGCTCTGTGCCTGACACACCTCAGATCCCACATGTGGGGAGCTCTAGAGCCTTACCCTGTGTCCCCTCCCTGGACTACTGCTCTATGGGGATACCAGCCTGGCACAAGGCGGCAGCGTCCTCCCAGCTCAGGTTCTGCCGGGACCTGGGCGGGGGGTGGGGGGTTGGGGGGGACAGGTATGTGCTGAGGGCGAAGCAGGGAGAGGGCATGCTGGTGGGTCAGAGGTGGGCTTCTAGCAGCCTGTCCACACAGGTCTTCTCTGTGGACCCCAGAACCTTGCTGATGAGTGGTGCTGGGGTGGGGAGGTCATCTCTAGGCAGTGCGAGTCACTCCTGCGCGCCCCCATCTCAGCAGGCGTCTGGCCCTCTCCCCAGGTTCTGGGGCCTAGGTGTACTCACACATGCGCAGCCGCTCCCAGCGGGCCTCCCACCTCTCGTTCATCTCCTTCCTCCTGTAGAGCACCTGCTTCAGTTTCTCGCTGATCTGGGGGAAGGAAGGGGGAATCACTCAGGCTTTGGGAAACCTCTCCCCTGTCTTGGGTGGTATGCACATGGATCATGCAAAGCATGCTGGATTTGGTCACATGGGTCTGGCTTCAAGTCTGGCCCTGCCACTTGCCAGCTGTGCAACCTTGGGCGAGTTACTTAAGCTCTCTGAGGCACGTGTGCCTCTCCTAGGAAATGGGTGCTGCCAATCCCACGTGTGTCCATGTTGTGGCTGGTTAGGCGGGCTAGGAGACTGCTGTCCCCTACTAAGCTGCCAGCCTTGGATGGGTTTGGTGAGGCTCTAATCCCTGGGCTTGCACACAGCTCTCATGCTCCATGAGTGAAAGGAGTCTCCTCAGAGAAGCCATGGCCCCCAGCTCCTTCCCCAGGAAGCGGTCTGGCCCAGCAAGAGTGAGGGCAAGGACACGGAGGGGCTCGTCTTCACCCCACTGTCCTTCTCACCTCCTCCGAGGCCTGGTGTTGCCTCTGCAGCAGGGACTCGCCCAGTTCCAGGCAGGCGCTAAAGTTCTTGCTCCGGGTTTCGATCTCTGCCTTGATGCCCTGGTGATACTTCATGAGCAGTTCCACAGAGGAGACATCCCTGGGGGGAGGGGGGCAGTAGAGGGGGAAGGGTCAGGAACCGAGGAGGGAGTTTGGGGGTTAGAAGGAAACTCTGGGTGACTCTGGCCTGTCTGATGCCAAGTATTGACTGCAGAGGGCCGCCCCCTGCCTGCCTGGGAGTCTGAGCACACTTCTCTCTCTGGGCAGCTCAGCCCCAGTGGGAACACTGATGTCCTGGTGTCTGCTGTTGGTCAGTTGGCAAGGGATAGGCCAGGGGTCTGTGAACCCCAAAAGAAGCCTGGGAATATTATTTGACAACAAAAAGGAATAAAGTACGGAGACATCCTACAACACGGATGAACCTTAGAAAGATTGTGCCAGGTGAAAGAAGCCAATCACAAAAGACCACACAACGCAGGATTCCATTTCTATGAGCAGTCTAGAATAGGCAAATCTAGAGAGACAGAAAGCAGATTTGTGGTTGCCAGGGGCTGGGGGAGGAGGAATCATGGGATGATGACTGCCAAGGGGTACAAGTTCTCTTTTAGGGGTGATGAAAATCTTCTAAACTTGGATTGTGGTGATGGCTGCAAAAAAAAAAAAAACCTGACTGGGGTGCTTTAAATGGTCAAACTATACGGTATGTGAGTTACTTCGGGATAATGATGTTAAATATAAAGGCTTGGCTGTCGGGATGGGCACCCTAGGACAGAGGGACAGAGGTGGGCCGGCGACCATCACCTCTCATGGACAATGAGCTTTTTCTGGAGCTTCCCGGCCCAGTGCTGGGGGAAGAGGGCACAGTCTCAGACGTGCCCAGCTTTGGGTGTGTGAAATGCTTATTTTCATGCACAGCTGTGGTCCTCACCGCGGTCAGATCTGGATGGCGGAGGTCTTTCTCGCCATTTCTGTCACTCTAAAGTGGTTGGTCCCCCCACTAGAAGCTGAGCCTCTCAGTTTCTGCCTAGGCCCACCCTCAGGTGCCCTCACAGTCCAGGACTGCTCTCCAAGCAGGAGGAGTGCCCTGAAGGGCAGTGCACTGGTCCACCAGCCTCCAGGACCGAGTGGCAGAGGAGAGGGGCTGCCTTGAGGACGTCCTCCTCACCTGGGCCTCTCCTGGGTCTCGATCTGCCTGGTGATGCCCTCCATCCAGGAGAGGAGGTCCCGGACCATGCTGAAGAAGCGGAACTTGTCTGCTGTGTCTACCAGCTGGGTACGGCGTCCCGCACAGGCGTCGAGAAGCGCTTGCCACGCAGCAGACACCTCCTGCTCCTTGTTCTGGATGGCATCCGCTTTTTCCCCAGCGTATGCTGTCTGTAGGCGGGTGGCCACGTCCTGGAACTGCTGTACCTGCAGTCGGGCAAGACTGGACATTGTTCCCCAGAAGGACATGTCTTGGGCCTCTGATGGGCAAGGGGTCTGTCTCCTCCTGGTCTGCCTCCCTAGGGCTCTGCTGGAAGGCGAGATCTTCAGCCTCCCACTAATGCTGGGGGAGAAGGTGCCTTGTTTTGGCCTCTATGGACCAAAGCCCTCCCTGGGGCTTTGATGAGGATATGGGAGTGGATGGGACCCTATGCCCTTTGATCCCCCTAGAAGTACTGCAATGAGAGTAATTAACTATGTGCCAGGCACTGTTCTGAACATTTTTTATTTATTACTTTCTTAATCTTTACAACCATCCCATGAAAGAGGTACTATTGTGACCCCTGGTTTTGAGATGAGGAAACTGACGCAGAGGGAAGCACAGTGACTGGCCTGAGGTCATTCACACTAGAAGAGGTGTACAGACTGGAATAACTGAGGTCATTCACACTAGAAGAGGTGTACAGACTGGAGGTGTGCTCCTGAGCCCCTGTTCACGCTGTGTGCTGCCTCTCCGAGGAAAGGGCTGTACCAGACCTCCTGTCTGGGGCCAGTCTAAGCACAACAAAGTCTCATTCTTGAGACTTCAGTGGGCTGTGCCCACCCCAGGGGCTCTGGCACCTGCAAGGCACAAGAGCCTCATGGCAGACCCCACCTCCAGCTGTACAAATTCCTAGGGGGTCCTCTTCTGGGCAAACCAGGGCCTGGTCTGCCTTGGCGTCCCATCCCTGAGCCCTGCTGGGTAGGTGCAGACATTAAGGTCCCTTGCCCTCACCCTTTCCATCACACCAAGTTCTGTGGAGCCCTATGGACCTGCACAGGTGCCTTGGAAGCCATCCCAGTCATTGAGGGGGTGTCTAAGCAGATCATGGGGTTCCTCCAGCTCCCACACAGAAAGACCAAACAGCCTGGGGGCTGAGGGCATGGAGTCTGTAGCCAGACAGCTAGGATCTGAATCTTGGCTTCACTGTTTATCTATGTGTTCCCAGCCAACTTGTTCACTCTCCCTATGCCTTGCTTTCCCATCTATAAAATGCAGATAATGTTAGAACCTACTTTAGGAGATGGCCAGGAGGATTCAGTGTCTAAATAGATTGCTTATACCAGCACCTGGTGCAAAAAAGGAACATACATATACATGTTCACTCATAACACTGTTATACAACCAGAGAAATAACATTTTCAGGTATTTTTCAGGTATTTTTTTCTGAAGATTCAGTTTAAAGAACTACTTCTGAAGCTAAGGAATGTCTGAAAGCTACAGCTCCCTGCTTTTTGCCCTGAGCTGTTGCCTTTCTAAAGAGGTGAAATCTCCTGGTGTCCATTCTAGAGGTTTCACCTCTAGAAGCCAGGGGCCCTGTTGCACAAAAAACCATAAAATACCTAGGAATAGGGGCACCTGGGTGGCTTAGTCGGTTAAGCGTCCGACTTTCGCTTAGGTCATGATCTCGCGGTTCGTGGGTTCGAGCCCCGCATCGGGCTCTGTGCTGACTGCCAGCTCAGAGCCTAGAGCCTGTTTCAGTCTGTGACTCCCTCTCTCTCTGACCCTCCCCTGCTCATGCTGTCTCTCTCTCTCCTAGAAATAAACAAAACATTAAAAAAAAATTTAAAATACCTAGTAATAAACCTAACAGAAGATATAAAGGATCTGTATGATGAAAACTATAGAAAACTTATGAAGAAAATTGAAGAAAACACAAAGAAATGGAAAAACATTCCATGCTCAAGGATCAGAAGAATAAATATTGTTAAAATGTCATTACTACCCAAAGCAATCTACACATTCAATGCAAACCCAATCAAAATTTCACAAGCATTCTTCTCAAAGCTAGAACAAACAATCCTAAAATTTGTATGGAACCACAAAAGACCCCAAATAACCAAAGTAATATTGAAGAAGAAAACCAAAATGGGAGGCATCACAATCCCAGACTTTAGCCTCTACTACAAAGCTGTAATCATCAAGACAGTATGGTATTGGCACAAAAACAGACACACAGACCAATGGAATAGAGAACCAGAAATTGGACCCACAAATGTATGGCCAATTAATTTTTGACAAAGAAGGAAAGAGTATTCAATGGAAAAAAGACAGCCTCTTTAACAGATGGTGCTAGGAAAACTGGACAGCAACATGCAAAAGAATGAAACTAGACCACTTTCTCACACCATACACAAAAATAAACTCAAAATGGATGAAGGACCTGAATGTGAGACGGGAAGCCATCAAAACCCTATAAGAAAAAGCAAGATACAACCTCCTTGACCTCAACTGCAGCAATTTCTTACTCGACACATCTCCAAAGGCAAGAGAATCAAGAGCAAAAATGAACTACTGGGACCTCATCAAGATAAAAAGCTTCTGCATGGCAAGGGAAACAATCAATAAAACTAATAAGCAACTGATGGAATGGGAAAAGATAGTTGCAAATGAATGACATATCAGATACAGGGCTAGTATCCAAAATCTATAAGGAACTCACCAAACTCCACACCCAAAAAACAAACAATCCAGTGAAGAAATGGGCAGAAGACATGAACAGACACTTCTCCAAAGAGGACAGCCAGATGGTCAACGGACACATGAAATGATGCTCAGTGTCCCTCCTCATCAGGGAAATACAAATCAAAACCACACTGAGATACTACCTCACGCTGGTCAGAGTGGTTAAAATGAACAAATCAGGAGACTATAGATGCTGGTAAGGATGTGGAGAAATGGGCACCCTCCTACACTGTTGGTGGGAATGTAAACTGGTACAGCCCCTCTGGAAAACAGTGTGGAGGTTCCTCAAAAAATTAACAATAGAACCTCCCCCCATGACCCAGCAAAGCACTGTTAGGAATTTACCCAAGGGATACAGGAGTGCTGATGCATAGGGGCACATGTACCCCAATGTTCATAGCAGCACTTTCAACAATAGCCAAAACATGGAAAGAGCCTAAATGTCCATTAACTGACAAATGGATTGAGAAGATGTGGTTTATCTATACAATGGAATACTACATGGCAATGATAAATAATGAAATCTGGCCACTTGTAGCAACGTGGATGGAAATTGAGGGTGTTATGCTAAGTGAAATAAGTCAGGCAGAGAAGGACAGAAACCATATGTTTTCACTCATATGTGGAACAGGAGAAACTTAACAGAGGACCATGAGGGAGGGGAAGGGAAAGGGGAAAAATAGTTAAGGAGAGGGAGGGAGGCAAACTATAAGAGACTCTTAAATACTGAGAACAAACTGAGGACTGATGGGGGTGGAGGAGAGGGAAAGGAGGGTGATGGGCATGGAGGAGGGTACTTGTTGGGATGAGCACTGGGTGTTATATGGAAACCAACCTGACAATAATCTATAAAAGAAAAAAAATTAAAAGACCTACTGTGTGGAAAAAAAAAAAAAGCCAGGGGCCCTGGGATGTTGGTCATGGGGAAGATGTGGAAGGCAGGTCCCTGGAGCCTGTAGGGGGCAGCAAGGGACAGAAGGCACCTGCAGGCCCAGCAGCTGCAGCTCCCGCTCAAAGGCGGTGTGCACCCGGTGGAAAGACTCGGCAGTGCTGGCGTCCAGCCCCACGTCCTCGGGCAGCTCACGGTGCTTCTCATCGATGAGGCCCAGGATCTCGGCACCCGTGTAGAAGTAGCGGTGCAGGTCATAGGAGGCGGCCAGCAGCTGCATGCGCGTGTCGATGAGCTCCAGCAGGTCCGCCCACATCTCATTCAGCCCATCCTTCCACTCGGCGATGGTGGCTGCTTCGCTGTGGCCTGCATCGATGAGCCGCTCGATGATGATGTTCACGTTGTCCACCCGTTCCTGCCCAATCGCCCCAGTCTCCCGGGCAAAGTCCCGGAACTTGTCCCGGAGCAGCTGCACATGGGGTAAACAGAAATATGGTTATGGGGCCCAGGGGCAGGGTGGTGTCATCACCCCAACTGCAGACTTTCATGAGCGGCAGCCAAAGCACCTGGAGCCATGCTCCCACACCTGCCCAGGGCAGCCTGAGTCTCCATCTCCGGGGAGCCATGTGTGCATGTGTTTGTGTGAGCGCATACCCGGAGTGACTGCTGCTGCATCTACAGCATTTGAGGAAGACCGAGAAAGCAGCTGCTGTGAGTACTCACAGTGACATGGTCGAAGTCTTGCCCCATTTCAAGGGAAGAGGCCATCTGCTCCTTTTCCGTAATCCACTGCTCCAGGTCGTCCGTCTCCCTCTTCAGCTGAAACAGGTGGTACATGTTCTCCAGCGTCCGCCTGCGCTCTTCTGCCATGTCCTTCAGCCCTGCATACTGCTTGTCCACTTGCCCCTGAAGCCGTATGATCTGTTCCCTGGAATTCAAAATAAGAAAGCATTCAGAGGCAGAAGCAGGGAGCCCAGAGCAGCCGGTGCAGGGGAGCTGACCTGCTCCTCCCTGGCCTGTAGCAGGGATACATGGGGAGGGAAGTCAGGAGAAACACAGCAGCTTTCCCTGGGGAAGTGCTGGGGAGAAAAGAACCATCCCTGAGGCCAGAATGTCTCAGGGTCCCTCCCACCATTATCCCTCACCCTGGGAAGCTCAGAGAGGCAACAGGGAGCTCCTCCCTCCCAGGAGGCTGAAGGAGCAGCACCCTGAGCGTGAGAGGGCTCCAGCACCAGCAAGGAGGGGCCTGTGGTCCCAGGGGCTCAATCCCTGGGGCTCCCTGGGAGATGCTGGGGTGGACACTGAAAGCCCATAGCGGTGGGTGCCTGGGGACTGGGGTGCAGTCTGAGGTGGGCAGCCCAGTGAGCCCCCATCTGTGCAGAACCAACTAGATGGGTGTCAGTTTTCTACCTTCTCACCTACACAATAGTTTTGCTGAGACACTGAGATCCTGAAGTACCCTCTGGACCGTAAAGAGGAAAGCAAAGTTACTCTTCAGTGTCTCTTAGCATAATCTAACTCTATGAAACATTGGAGCTCCTGGGCCACCAACAGGGGAGTTTTGCTATTGCATTTTCTGATCTTTGCAAACCAGGCTTTATTTAGTTGGCCCTGTTTGGAGTTACTCACACAAAACTGAAACATGAAATGGAATTGGGCCAATCAGCAGTTTTCTCAAACCTACAGTTTTCATGAAAACTGGTGCTATTTTCCCCAAAGCTGTTGCTGTGCTCCCACTTGGACCTGCAGGATCCCGGTTGGTGGGGCCCCGGCCAGGTCACTCCTGGTGGCACACGCACCCCTCGGGGTGGCCTGCGGACAGCAGGCTCTGGGCCCTGGAGGCCAGCTGCTTGATGTTCCTCCCGTACTCCTCCACTGTGTGCTGCTGCCTCAGGTGCCGCTTCAGCATCACGATGGCGCCCTCTTCATCCTAGGAGGCAGCGGCTGTCAGGACACCTGCTCAGGGAGGTGCTCAGAGACTGGGGGGGCGGGGGGTGGAGCCAGGCTCATGGCTCCCTCCCCCACAAGAAAACTGTGCCTGATTCCTTCCTGCGACTCCTTTCCCAGCAACATCCTACCTTCCTCTTGATTCTTTTCTGACTCCTACCCTCCCAGGCCCAGCTCCAAGCTTCTGACCCCAGGAGGACTTCCCTAGAGGCCCCTCGCACCTCATCTCCCATCCCTCCTGTGGCAGTCCATCAGTACAGAACCCATGGCATGAGAAAGGTGAGGAAATCCTGGGTTAGGTCAAGTCTAAGCTGGCAAACAGGGCACCTGGCTGCAGTGGGTACACTGTAGCGGGCATCCTCACACACCTGGACATACCAGCTGTGACTGCCCCGACTGCCCAGCCTGGCCCCACCCCAGCCCAAGATGACCTTGGGGAGCTCATCGGAGATGATGTAGAGCTCTTGCTCGCTGATCCAGGCCTCGGCCTCGCCTGCATCCAGGTAGTACTGCTGGGCCTCGCTGGCGTCCCGTAGGCGCTGCAGCCTCCCAGCAGCCGCCTCCCGCAGCGTGTCCCACAAGTCCTGCAGGCGCCCCAGGCGCTCCTCGATGTCCTGGCAGTCGACCTCCGCCGCCTCCACCAGTTGCTGCCCTCTCTGCAGCACATCCTCCACCCGTGGCGCATGGCCCAGGATCTCGTTCTGCAGGGTCTGTGGGCACAGGGAAGGGCTCAGAGGCGGAGCCTTCCCACCACATAGGGGGCCAGGCCTGCACTCTGGCACCTTCAGTGGGGTCCTGCATGGAGAAGCTAGTGCAGAACAGGTGGTGGTCATGAAAACAGGCCCTGACCACCCACCAGGCATGGTGCAAGAGGCACCATGCAGCACCCTCCACCTGTTGTCTTCGGAGAGGAGCACAGAGGGCAGCGAGGAGCTGCTAGGTAACGTGGGGGCAGTGAGTGGCAGCACAGCATTTGAACTTGACCCTCTCTGCTCCCTGTGCTTCCTATGTCTCAGCAGAACTTGCTTCCCAGCTGTTCTTGTTGGAGGAAAGGAAAACAATATTTAAATGGCTTTTGATATCTTATTTTAGCATCTCTGATTCCATGTACAACAACAGTTGCAAGTTGCTCCTTGTTCAGATTTTAGAATTTGGGCTCCCCCCTCCTCCCCATTTCTATGCCTCAAATCTTTTGTGAACTTTCTATTTTTTCCTGTTTAAGAATTTGCTTACTGAAATGGTGTTCTCCTTTCACTCTGGTGTCTAGGTCACCTTTTTCCTCAGGGGGCCATGACCCATGTGTGACTCACTTTCTGGGTCCTGGAGGCCCAAGCCTACTTGTTTCTTATACGTGGGCTCCAGCTCCTTACACCTCTTTTCCTCCCTTTGTACAATTTGCCTGTGGCCTTTAAAACCACCTGGAGGGTGGGGGCAAGAGCTGTACACACAGGCAGTGCAGTGACTGTCAGCATTTAAAATCTACAGAAGCAGCACTATCCACAAGTCACTCAACTTGCTGAAATGCCTTGTTACCCTTTCTACTCCAAATCTACTCCAATTCTGACAATTTTTTGTGGTCTGTGTAATTGAATTCAAACAACCCATGATGGGAGCACCTGGGTGGCTCAGCGGTTGGGTGTCCGACTTCGGCTCAGGTCATGATCTCATGGTTCATGGGTTTGAGCCCTGCATCGGGCTCTGTGCTGACAGCTAGCTCAGAACCTGGAGCCTGCTTCAGAGTTTGTATCTCCCTCTCTCTCTGACCCTCCCCTGCTCACGCTGTCTCTCTCTCTCTCTCAGAAATAAATAAACCATTTAAAAAAATTAAAAAACAAACAAAAACCCCCCAAACAACCCATGGTGTCAGCTCCATGTACCTTTTTACTATTCCTGAGATCTTACGACCTCTGCAAGGGATGCTACAAGGTATTTAGCTCTCTCTTTTTAAGCAATTCCTTTATCGGCTCCCACGCAGCCTTTTCACTTATGATGTATTCTTTGTACTTCATGTGACCAACATGTATTTATAATGTCCTGGGTATAAGGCCTTGTTCTAGGTTCTAGGCACAGCCTGGAAACAAGGTAAATAAACCCCCTGCCCTCATAAAGCTTACACTGTTGTAGAGGGGATAGATGATAAGCATGCAAATAAGTGAATAAATGTGGATAATGGGTACCATGAGGAAAATATCGCAATGAGATCACGAATATCTGCCAAGCTGTGCTGGAGTCAGGAAGGCCCTTCCTGAGAAGCCATGAGTGACAAGGAGGAGGCAACCACACAAAGATTTGGGGGATGAGTGTTGCCAGCAAGAGGGAAGAGCGAGTGTGAAGTCCCCGGGGTTGAAGCAAGCCTGCACTATCTATAGGCGTGAGAGAGGGCCAGGAAAGCTAGAATACTGTGACGAGGAGGGCCAAAGTGATGAGAGGTGACCTTAGAGGAAGGCAGGGGCCAGATCAGGTGGGACACTGGTTCTTAACCCTGGTTGCACATTGAATAATCTGGGAAAACAAACACAGTCAGGGCCCTATCCCCAGAGAGCTTAATTAATTTATCTGACATAGGAACTGGACATTCTTAGGTTTCAAATTTCCCTGAGGTGATTCTCATGTGCAGCCAAAGTTGAGAACCATTCATACATTGCAGGATTTGTTTTAGTTGCAATGGATAGCCATGAGAGCAGTTTCTCAAAGTGGAATTCCAGACCCATAGCATCAGAATCACCCAAGATCTTGAGAGGTATGCAAATGATCAGGCTCTTCTCCCAGAGTTTGAATCAGTAGACCTGAGGTGGATACTAGTCAACTGTATTTTAACAAGCCCTCTAGGGGAGTCTGATGCACACTGAAGTTTGAGAACCACTGCAATAGAGAGAATGATGAAATGATATTTAAGCTTTAGCTAGTCTAGCCTAAAGTCATCTTTACTAGGGCAGCCATGGTCTCCCAGGAGACTACCTTTTCCTTCTTGGTTATGGGAACCCCATCCATATTTGTCTTGCCCTTTTTCTGAAATAGCAACCTTCATCCAGGGGAGTTGAGAGTCTTTTGGCAATAACACCGAGGCTAGACAGAGTCAAAGTCTTTAGTGTTGCAGGGAGTGATGTTGGTTCATTTTACAGTTGAGGAAACTGAGGCTAGACAGAGTCAAAGTCTTTAGTGTTGCAGGGAGTGATGTTGGTTCATTTTACAGTTGAGGAAACTAAGGCCCCAAGGATACGGTCTTCTGTCAGTGTCCTTCCTTTAAACGAAGGTTGTGATGTTAATTGAACCCCCACCTAGTACCTTCTGGCCCAAGTTCCTGCCTGCGACCAATGAAGGCTTTATAACTAGGTTGTGTCAACTGGAAGCAAAGGGTGCGAGGGTTTTCAGATACTCATTGAATGTAAATCAGACCCCTGAACAGCAGCAGGGCTCTGAGAGCAGATGTCAGCTGCTGCTGTTTTGAGGAAGTTCTATCTGTCATAATTTTTCTTCCCTAAGGAGGTGCAATATTGACTGGCATTCTGGGACACACTGCTCTTCTCTGGGATAAGTTCCCAGGCTCTCATTGCTCTTAGCTGTGGCTGCCCCCACTCCCTGACCCAGAGAGAAGACCAGGCAGCAGGGACAACTCTCCGCCCAAGAGCAGGGTCTGTGGCCAGCCTGTCTGTACACAGAGACACCCTGAGCCCATGTGTATTCCTGAAATAGGAGGAAGTATGGAATCTGCTCACTTCTAGGAGTCTCACCAAGGCCATCAAGCTCAAGAAAGAAAAAACAGCAAGTGGATGTTGTTTCAAAGGCTCAGAGATCAAGTTTAGTGGCTTCCCAATGGGGTCCGAGCCCCACAAGTATCCTCATGTGCTGGGAGAAATGGGTCCTACTTACCCTGAGGGCCAGGCTCAGCCCTAGAAGAGGGGCAAATCAGTACTAGGAAGGAAGCCAGGAGCTATGGGCTTCCTTTCAGGAAGGCCATGGGATATAGAAGCTGTAAAGCACATGAAACTCCAGGCCAGGGCTTCTGGGTTCTGCACTCACTTATGCTCTGATGGGTCTAAATGGCCCCAAATTCTGAAACATCTGGACATCCCCTGACCAGCCCTGGCCCTGCCATGGACTTCCCAGAATTCTCTCTGCCATCACCAAAGCTTCTCTTTTTATGGGGTCTGGGAGCCCCATAGCTACCAATAAGAATAATAATTTGCTGTTGCTGGCTTTCTGCACGTCAAGGCTGGGAGTTCCTCCCTGGGAAGGGCAAGGGAAGGGAAGAGGCAGGTGGGGGGAGACTAATCAGGTGAAGCAGGACTCACCTGATTCTTCTTCATGAACAGCTGCACAGTTTGTAGATTCGTGCCATAGTCGGCTGACTGGGCCAGAGGCAGCCTCTCTTCCACCCAGAGCTGTAGAGACCAGAAGGCAGGGGCAGCTGATGATGGTCATGGCCACCCTTTCCTCATGTACTCACCTGGGTCAGACATAGCTCTTTCCTGCTGTGTCTCTTCCCAAGGCCCCATCAGGGTTTTGCCCCCATTTTATAGATGGGGACATTTTGATATCATGAATTGAGGTTCCAAATGACCTGCTCCTGGTCACACAGGGGGAAGGTAATGTAGCTGGACTGGAACCCACATCTGTCTACCCCAAAGTCCATAACTGAGTTACCATTCAAAAAGCATTGGTCAGGTGCCTGGTGGCTCAGTCAGTTAAGTGTCCAACTCTTGATTTTGGCTCAGGTCATGATCTCATGGTTCGTGGGATCGAGTCCTGCATTGGGCTCTATGCTGACAGCACAGAGCCTGCTTGGGATTCTCTCTCTCCTTCTCTCTGCCCCTTCCCCATGCGCACTCTCTCTCAAAAATAAACATTTAAAAAAAAAACCTTAAAAAAAAGCGCTAGCTTTACTTTCATATTTAATGCAATCATCACAATGGCTGAGGTAAGGAGACGAGGGCACCAGACATCTTTAAAAACTGCCCAGGGCTGCAGCCAGCAATCCTGCCTCTGGCGGGGCCTGTACCTACTCACCGTCTCATCCTCTAAGTCCCGGCTGATCTGCAGCTTGGCTCGGGATGACTCCAGCTGCTTCTTCCTCCTCTCCAGGGGCTCCAGGAGGTTCAGAAAGCGCTTCTCGATGCTCACTTCTGTGCCTTCTGCCTCCTCTCCCAGCGAGGGCACCTGGGCAAACAACTCCCCCAGCTCCTCCTTCCGCATGTTCACTTGGTCCTCCACACGCTGGGATGCAAGGGGACAGTGTCAGTACCAGCCTTAGCACCTGGGTAGCCCCTTATCCTTCACATCATCTGTATCCCATCCCACCTCCCCCAGGTAGTCTCCCTGGATGCTCCCACTCATCCTTCCTGCCTCACAAGCGCCTGTCCTATACTTGTAGTGCATGCTTTTATTAATCCCAGATCCCTGTCTTCACCACTGCAAAGGGGCAGAAGATGGGTTATGAACCAAGAGACGTTTTTGCTTGATAAAGACAAGCCCAGCTAAGAGGAACAGAAGTACTTACTTTCAGGTTGCACATTTGTTCCCTAAGATCTCCTATTCCAACACTCCTAGTCTACAACCCACTCACGTGCCTTCAGCTTAGCCAGCATCCGGTTGACACTGGTCAGGTCCTTGCCCGGGTCATCGGACCGCAGCTGGTCCTCCATAGCACTGATCCACTTGTTGAGGTCGGCATGGGTCTGTGAGCGCAGGTAGGAGTTCCTGGCAGCTGAGAGCTGTTGGGTCCTCTCCTGCGTGGTGGCCTGAAGTTCATCCCAGAGCCGGTGCAACTCTTCCAGCTTCTGGGACACCAGGTCCGAGTACTGGGGCTTCTCCACCATCAGCACCTTTCCTTCCTGTGTGGGGAAGCAGGAGGGCTCACCCTCTGAGGCCAGGCAGCCTTGGAGCAGCCCTGCTACATGTGGTTGCCGGGGGTTAGCTGAGGTCAGGAAGGCAAAGAATCTGCCTGGAACTCAGGTGAGGCTCATCTGAAAGACTGCATCCCCAAGTTATTTGCAGGAGAAGGTGTGGCAGGGAGGGGTGTGTTTGGGGCAAAGGGCTCAGGGAGATTGTAGTATGGGGAGCTGCAGACCAGGATCAGCTGATGCTAAATTATTTTTAATTAAAAAAAAATTCAAGATCCATCCAGGTACAAGCAGCCTGGAAAGGACTCTACCCTCTCTTGATGGTCTTCCCAGAGGCTATGCACTACTAACCTTTGTGATATGTTTTAGTTACTGAATTTGTCTTACCTGGGTTTCACCTGCATAAATGTACCCTTTTTGGTGAGTACAGTATAATACGACTTAGGCCTAGAAATACAGGTTGCTAATAATAGCCAATATTTACTGCGTGCCCAGTAAGGGCTAGTCTAAGTGGTTTAATCCTTACAATCTCTTGGGTAGGTATTGTTATTATCCTCATTTTTCAGATGAAGAAACTGAAGCCCAGGGAGGTTGAGAAGTCAGACAGTCTGGCTCAGAGCCTGCACCCTTAACCACAGTGGATCCTATTCCTACTTCTCTCTGGACAGCCACAGTAAAGAGGAACAAATGCGACTGATTCTCAGATCTACGACCAGCTACATTTTGACTTGGGTCCTTGGGCAAGCTTGCTATAGGGG
Organism: Crocuta crocuta; assembly: GCF_008692635.1. NCBI lineage: Eukaryota > Metazoa > Chordata > Mammalia > Carnivora > Hyaenidae > Crocuta > Crocuta crocuta. The sequence continues at coordinate 4,818,255 of NW_027530512.1, read as the reverse complement.
GGTACTCCTGGTTCCCCATCTATGAGGGGTAGTTCTGCCCATCCAAACAATGAGAGTCAATGGTCCCCCTGAGCCACTCTACTCATCTCACATACTCCTCTGCCTTTGGGAGGGACAGTGCTGGTATCCTGGTGAGAATAATGGAAGGCAAACAGAGATAACTGGTGTCCTGGCACTAGATGCTGAGGCACCAACTCAGGTAGTCTCACTGTCCTGGACTGTCTCTAGACTCAGAGGACCCAGAGGAGGTACCACTTCTGACCAGGCCTAACAAGGCTGGATATAACAGGAGCTCTGAAGGTCTGTCTACTATTTAGAGAAATGTTTCACTTCCAGGTTCTATACAGCGTCTATGCCCGGAGTGAAGCCTCATTCAGGTAAGCACATCTGAGCAGAGAGCCCCCCACCACCCACCATTCGCTTTACTTACTGCATCAATGTTATCTAGCCACTGTTGGTGGGAAGCCAGGTCTGCCACAAAATCCTGGTGCTTCTGCCACTGGTTTTGAAGGTTTCTCATTTCATCATAGGAGACATCCTGAGATGTTAGCAGCTTGTCATTGATCCAGAGAGTGAGCTGTGGACAGAAAGAGGGAGTCCAATAATCTCTGAGTATACCTCTTTGGCCAGGGTCTCAAGGCAGGACCTGCTGTCCACTTCTGGCTGCAGAAGAAGGCCAAGGAGAGGAAGTAGGAATACAGCAGAGTACTACTCTCCAAAGCTCTGGCTCTCTGACTCCCAGCACAGGCAACTCCCTGTGTTGTCTCAGGGTTAAAACAAAAGCACCTGAGTGTCTTCCCTAGTAGACTATGTGCAGTAGGACTCCAGGGATATCAATGTTTCTCTCCATATTTCCAGGACCTAGGAACAGGGCCTAGCCTATTGCAGAAACTTCATGTTTACTGGATGGACAGATAAATCCACCCTTTGGCAATAGGGTGAGAAATCATTAATAAACACAGAGAAAATGTTATCTGAGGAAGAAGCCAAGGGCAGATCCTATAATTAACAATGAGGGAAGAACCGTGATAAGTATCCAATGTCTCTAAGATGTCCTGGCAGCATACCAGGCCTGGCTGGTGCCAAGGGCAGAGGTAGATGAAAACAAAGTTTTTTGGGCAGGGTGGAGAGGGGTATGAGGATGGGAGCAGGAAATAAGTCAGAGAAAGCACCATTCCACACAGAAGTATTGCTTATGGAGAGACTCAGGAGTACAGCTCGCCCCAGGCTGAGCAAGGACCTTCTGAGTCAGTTCTCCAACTGGGAGGCTTGTTGAAAATGCTGTTCTCTCTTTCTCTCACTCCTTAAGATTCTGATTCACCTGGGCCTCAGTGGAGCCCAGTGCTTTACATTTAATAAGGGGTAGGACTGGCTCCATCATTTGCAGGGCCTCGTACAAAACGGAAATGCTCAAAATTATTAAGAATTTCAAGATGCCAACCACAGACCATTAAATCAAGCATGGGGCCCTTCAATGCACAGGTTGCATGCACTTGAAGCTGGCCTTGACCAGGGACCTAGGTGTCTTTAATATAGATAGCCCTTGGGCCACTCTTTGAGAAACCCTGCCCTAGACTGGGCAAATTAAAAGATGACTTTATAGATTCAGGGTTAAAAAAAAAAAAAAAAGAGGGGCACCTGGGTGGCTCAGTCGGTTAAACGTCCAACTTTGGCTCAGGTCATGATTTCACAGTCCATGAGTTTGAGCCCCACATCAGGCTCTGTGCTGACAGCTCAGAACCTAGAGCCTGCTTCAGATTCTGTGTCTCTCACTCTCTCTGTCCCTCCCCTGCTCACATGCTCTCTCCAAAATAAACATACATTAAAAAAATTGTAGAACCAAAGATTCTAGAGGATGACCTACGCTATCAAATACCAGAGTTTCCTTCATGAAATTCCAGACTCCCAACTTAGAATCCTATGGACTTTCTTTTCCTCCCTCCCTTCCTTCCCTTCCCTTCCTTCCCTTCCTTTCTGTCTTTCTCTCTCTCTCTCTCTTTCATTATCTCTACACCCAATGTCCCAATGTGGGGCGTGAACCCATGACCCTGAGATCAAGAGCACTATGCTCCTCTGAGTCAGCCTGGCATACCCCCCATGGACTTCCTACCCCTAGGGCACTTTGATCCTAGAGTGGAATCTCCTGCAAAGTGACCTGCCTTGCTACAGCCTCACCTCCTGGCAGTTCTGGAGGAAGTTCTGGAGCTCCAAGTTGTCTTTCAGAATTGTTGAGGCCTCCTGAGCCTTCTCCTTGTTTTTCCTGTGCCTGGAAGGGAAGCCAGAAGCTGCGGTTCACAACACTGCTGAGCCTCAGAACCATGTACACCACCACCAGCCCTACCTGGCTCTGGCCCCGTGACCCTGGGGGTGGAGAGTACCTGTCCTCAATCAGCTGCACCTTCTCCAGAATCTTGTCTAAGTAGAGGTTTTTGTCAGCTATCAGCTTGTTTCCAGAGTCCACAGGACTCAAGACCTTATCCTGGTTGTTCTCCATAGACATCAAGAAATCCTCAAACTTCCGGATCCCAGCCTCTGCAGCCTCTAGGGAGTCTGGGGGCTCCAAGTGAGCCAGAGTATATTCCTGTTGAAGCAAGTTTCCAGATAAGGGATGAAGACAGGCTGAGAAGGCAGTGAGGGCACTTGCCAAGCAGGAGCACCATGTGTAACCATATAGGCTATAGCATGAACAGTGCCCCCTAGAGTTGTTCAAGGAAGAGGCAACCCCAGCCTTGGCTCCCTACACCTACCCCAGGGGCACCCAACGAACTGTGTGCCTAAAGCCACATGGAAGGGTAATGGCTCAGGGGAAAATTCACAACTCCAGCCTGTAACTGACCCAAGAACAAGGCAAACTTTAGGACACAGGGCTGGTAAAGGCACATGTTAAGGAACAAAGGTTTCCCCCCAACTGGCTAGAGTCCCCAAAAAGTAAAATTTGTTCTCCGAGAACATTCACAGACTCACCAGTGCAGTTACCCTGAGAGATAACGCCACTTCCCTACCTGATTGCTGAGGATGGCTTCCGCTTGCTTGGCATCTCTCTGAAACTCCTGGAAGCCAAGGCACTGCGCGAGTGAGTGGTTGCGGCTCTCCCACATCCGGCACAGGGCATCCCAGCCAGCATCCAGGCCCTCTAGCCTCTGGGCCAGGAGCAGGTACTCGGGGTCCGTCTGATCACGGATCACATTCTCCCCTGACACCTTGACATGCTGGTAGCTCTCTTGGTGCCCGTCAATCTCATCTTTGATGGCCGCATGCTGCTGAAGGAGCTGCTCGGCCTCTGGGAGGGACTCGGGCATGTCCTCGGAGGCCACGGTCTTCTGGGCCATGGACAGCCAGGCCTGGAAGTCATCTAGATTCTGCAGGAAGGCCTGCAGCTGGCTGGCTTCACCCAGCGAGGCTTCCTGCTCCTGAAGGGCTTCCTGCAGGTCCTTCCACAGCTGCTCCACACACGCCTGCCGCTGGCCAATGTCCTCTCTCTGCTCAGGGTGTGACGCCATCAGCTGCTGCGACTCATGCTCCAGGGCACCCACGCGGGCCTGGATGGCGGCCACGTCGCGCTCTAGCCCCGACAGCTTCCGCTGGATGGCAATGACGCCCGCCAGGTCCTGGCTCAGGTCCTTTGTGGACCGCACCACATGCATCTTGTCCTCAATCCACTTGCTAGTCTCTTCACAGTCCACACAATAGTTACGCACTCGGAGGGCTGAGTTTACTGCCTCCCGCCGCTCTGACACTATGGCCTGGAATGCCTGCCACCTGCCGAGGGGGACACAGAGACACACTCCTTCCTTAACCCTTCCTGTAGGGCATCCCTACCTAGATTCCCACCAGAGTCTCTCCCCATAGATTGTGCACAGCAAAGAAAATCATCTATGCAACAAACTGTGATGAGTAAAATTCATGTATCCAATTTTACCCAAGACAATATAGACTGCCAATCAGATCTTTCCATCAGGGGGAGGCGAGCAGTGATGTGATTCCAACCCGACATTAAGGAATGACCATGATGCTTAGTTCAGTTCTGTATGTAGTTGAATTTTGGGTAAACATATAACCTCCTCAGATTTTTTGAAATGCTGAAAATAATTAAAAACCTTACATTTATCAACTTGAAGGCAATTTCAGGATACAGGGCCCCAGTGGCCCTAAAGGAATCATACAAATGCCCAAGACTATGTTCAAAATGCCCAAGGCCTAAAAATGTCACCTTGTTTCTTTTTTTTTTTTTTTAATTTTTTTTTAATGTTTTATTTATTTCTAGGAGAGAGAGAGAGAGACAGCGTGAGCAGGGCAGGGTCAGAGAGGGAGGGAGTCACAGACTGAAACAGGCTCCAGGCTCTGAGCTGGCAGTCAGCACAGAGCCCGACGCGGGGCTCGAACCCACGAACTGCGAGATCATGACCTGAGCGAAAGTCGGACGCTTAACCGACTAAGCCACCCAGGCGCCCCAATGTCACCTTGTTTCTAAAAGAAAAGAGGCCAGTGGGGTGCCTGGGTGTCTCAGGCAGTTGAACATCTGACTCTTGATTTCAGCTCAGGTCATGATCCCAGGGTCCATGCTGAGTCAGGCTCCATGCTGGGCATGGAGCATGCTTAAGATTCTCTCTCCCCCCTCCCTCTGCCCTTCTCCTACTCACACAGGCATTCTCTCTCTCTAAAAAGAAAAGTGGCCTTGTGAAGGAGGAAGAGGAAGAAGGGAGAAACTGGGATTAGAATTGAGAAATCGATAACATAATCTTGACCTTAACATGCAGTGCCAGAATGAAAATGGGAAAGATGCAAAGGTCTGGCAGATGTCCTGGGGCCTGGGGTTGGTCTGCAGCCCCCAGTAAGCTTCTTCTATAGAGCTGTGCATCAGCATGGGCCGAGACCACCCTTTCCTCGGACCCAAGTTTACTCATTCTATTATGTAATAAGTAATATATAAGCACATAAGAGTGTGCTGAATGCTCATTTGCTGAGCTCATCTTTCCTGAATATCCGCAAGGTATAAGTATTATGTTAGCTGTAGTCATAGTCAGAATTTGCATTATGCAGTGTATGATTTAGAAAGAAATTAAGACAAGCTCACAAAATAACTATGATATAAAGTATTATGTACACCAGGCAGAGAGGACTAGGGCATTGTAAAGGTGACGGGGGTGATGGGGGCAAGTTTTGTGGTGGCCATCAGAGTTGAATTCCAATGAGCACCTCTCTAGCACTGCAACTGCACTGATCTATTTAGGGATGGGGCCCTGAGTATCTCACTCCTCTTTGTACCCCTGGCACCTGGACGAAGGAGGCTGAGCAACTAGGCAAATGGCTTAGGGAAAGTACATTGTGGGTACTCCCAAGGTGTGACAACAGCTGCTAGACAGGGCTGAGAGGTCTGCAAAGAGAAGAGGGAGATAGGCTGGGGAGAACTGGGAATACCATGACAGAGAAGAGCAAGAACCCAAAGATTTTGCAGTTTCCCTTCTAAACAGAGAAGTCCCTGATTTCTGGGAAATTCTGTGCCTCCATACAAGAAGCCCAGTGGTAATTTTCTAGGCCTTTCCTGGTGTGGCCTCACCGCAGCTACCAGCAGAGGCCACAGAGAGGATGGGCTGGGAATTAAGTCTAGTTGCTCCTGCTGTACTGTTTCCAAGATGGAAGAAGTTGACAGAACCACTCCAGTCAGCCTTGACCAGGCGAGTCTGAAGTTCAGGTTTGGTCCTGGGCCCAAGATCATTAAAAAAAAAAAAAAAAAAAGGAATTGGGATACGTGGATGTTTCAGTCCATTAAGCCTCCAGCTTTGGCTCAGGTCATGATCTTAAGGTTCATGGGTTCAAGCCCCACACTGTGCTCTGAGCTGACAGCTCAGAGCCTGGAGTCTGCTTCAGATTCTATGTCTCCCTCTCTCTCTGCCCCTCCCCAGCTTGTTCGCTCTCTCTCTCTCAAAAATAAACATTTAAAAAGTGGAATGCATACAGTGTATGAAGGTAATCACTTATTCAGTAAGTGCTTGAATGACTCCTATGTGCCAAGCCTGGCAGAAGACATTTCAGTTGTATCCCTGTTCATTCATTCACTACACATTTATCATGCTACTGTCATGAACCTTGTGCCAGGCACTGTTCTAGGCTCCAGGGATACAGCAATGAACAAAGCAAAGTGCTTGCTCTCATTTGAATGAGCAGAGACAAATAAATAAGTCTATAATTCATCAAGTGGTGATAGGTACATTGAAAAAATAAAGCAACATAATGATATAGAGGCAGAGGAAGGAGAGAATGATGTTTTTGACCAGGTGGTCAGTGAAGGCTGCTCCAATAAGCTGACATGTGAGCTGAGATCTGAATAATGTAAGGGAGTAAGCCATGTGGATATATACATATATGTGTGTGTATATATATTTTGGCTTTAAACACTTAAGGCCTTATTTTGACATTATCATCGTGGTAAGTCCTTCTATCAAAGAATATGGCATACCTCTCTTCTTTTTCAAGTTTTGTTCTGTTTCCTTCACATTCACTTTGCATATTTCTTGTTATTTTATTCTTTACTTTTTTCTCTTTAAAATATTTTTAACATTTATTCATTTTTTAAAAATAATTTTTTGTTATTAATGTTTTTATCACTTCTTTTTGAGAGACAGAGAGGGACAGAGTGTGAGTAGGGAAGAGGCAGAGAGAGAGGGAGACACAGAACCTGAAGTAGCCTCCAGGCTCTGAGCTGTCAGCACAGATCCCAATGTAGGTTCAGTCCCATGAAGCATGAGATCATGACCTGAGCTGAAGTCGGACACTTAACCAACTGAGCCACCCAGGTGCCCCATTACTTATTTTTTTTCTAAATATAATTTATGGTTAACTAACATACAGTGTATACAATGTGCTCTTGGTTTCGGGAGTAGATTCCCATGATTCATCACTTGTCTACAACGCCCAGCGCTCATCCCAACAAGTGCCCTCCTCAATGCCCATCACCTATTTTCCCCTCCCCCCACCCCTCTTCAACCCTCAATTTATTCTCTGTATTTAAGAGTCTCTTATGGTTTGCCTTCCTCTCTGTTTGAAACTATTTTTCCCCCTTTGCCTTCCCCCATGGTCCTCTGTTAAGTTTCTCAAATTCCACATATGAGTGAAAACATATATCTTTCTCTGACTTATTTCACTTAGCATAATATCCTCTAGGTCCATCCACATTGTTGCAAATGGCATGATTTCATTCTTTCTCACTACCAAGTAGTATTCCACTGTATATATAAACCACATCTTCTTTATGCATTCATCAGTTGATGGACATTTGGGCTTTTTCCATAATTTGGCTATTATTGACAGCGGTATTGTAAACATTGGGGTACATGTGCCCCTATGAATCAGCACTCCTGTATCCTTTGGATAAATTCCTAGTTTGGCCAAGTGGATATTTGGAAAGAGAGTATTCCAAACAGAGGAAGACTTAATTATGTGCTTGGTGCTCAAAGCACTGTGGGCAGTAAAGATACTGCTCTTCATTGTTTCTAATGTAGTAGGAAAGTTCTTCAGGATAAAAGTAATTATGATAAAAGGTAGACTGTAAAGCTCTGAACCAGTACAAATAAGGGAAAGAGTGTTTTTCATTTTGGACAGTGGGAAAAAGAGGAACCTGAACTAGTCTAAAGGATGGGCCCAATTTGGAATATAAAGTTAGACGAGAATGCACTCTGGTAAGGAGAATGGCAGAGGCATGGAGGTAGGCTGTGGGCAGAGGTGAAGAATCACAGTTGTTTACAAAAAAAATATTTGAAGAGCTATCACATGAAAGAAGACTCAGAATAAGTTTTTCTCTCTCTAAAGGGCAGGGCCAGAACCAAGGTCTACAAATTTCAGGAAGGAGATTTCCATCCACTAGGAGGTTAGACCTTCTAACCAAAGGAGTTGCCTCCAATGGGGTGAGCTGCATGGTGAAGGGGTGAGCTACCCACCCCTATAAATGTTTGTACAAGAACAGCAGTCCGGACTAGTCAACTAGACTAGATGACTTCGTAGGTACATTTCAACTCTCAGATTTAATGAGAAACATCTTACCATTTCACGCCTCAGGTTTTCTCTCACCTAAGGATGGCAGGTGCCTTGGTGTATCTCACTTAGGATGGTACACGGCTTCGGGATTTATGAAGATCATTCTCATTAAGACAACAGATACATAGCTGACAAGTTCTTCCTGTCTGTCTTGTACATGCACACACTGGCACACATACTTACATATACACACACACATACACACACACACACACGCCCCCTCATTACGTCCAAGCCTAAAGAAGAGCAAAGAGGTATCTTCCTCCTCTGCATAAATATCACATTATAGAGGAATCTCCTCATCTCAGTCCCTGTCTTTAGATGCTGAGATAATCAGCCCTGTTCTAGTGGCTCTGAAGTATCCCTGTCTGCAGTATCCTGCCTCCCACTGGGCCCCCACCAGAGACTTTACTAGGCTGTTTCTTTTCTTTCTTTTCTTTTCTTTTTTCTTTTCTTTTCCTTCCTTTTTTTTTTTTTTTTTTTTAATACAACTGGGTCTTACCTAACTCCACTTCCCAGATTGCTTCAGGCAGAGCGAGGCTCCAACACAAGTGTGGGGAAAGGAACTGGGGCAACAGGGAGTGATGAACATGTGGTATTGTGTGCAGGGCCCAAGGTAACACATAGGAAAACAGGCGTGTGCTGTCCTCAGAGATCCTTGGGGAACTCATAGCATTTATGCCTTGGACGGAAAGCACTCCCTCTCCAAAGCTTCCTCAGGGCCTGTTTTTTGTTCCGGCCACAAAGCACGCTCAAGGCTTCCTGCTAATTCTGTTCATTCAAGCCAGCCTCATTATCCATGCTGCATTTTGGCACAGGCAGGAGCTTTCTTTTGTGGACAGTACTTAAGAGCTCTCAGAAAGTAATTTTTCCTGCCTACGAAGGTCTGGGGAAATGTGGCATGAGTACCTTAGGGCCTGATTCTAACTACGAGTGCCCTCAGAACGTCTCCTCCATCACACAGGATACCCCCCACCCTGTGTGGTAAGCGCAGCCCTGTTCACCCCTTGCTGCTAAAGTTCATGGTCAGAAGGAGACTGTGACTGAGAAAGATAGGAGCTCTGAGGGTACAAACCCCATAGTGCCTAGCAGGGATCCTGACTTTTGGGCTGTACCCCAAGGGTGTGTCAGTGGCTGAGAGAAGATGTCCTCAGCCCCCAGCCCTACCCAACCCGACCTGCTGTTCAGGTGGTCCTGGTACTTCTTCACTTCTTCACTGCGAGGGTGGCCGCTGTCTACCAGGCTGTTGGCAGCAAGGTTCACGCCATCAATCTGCATCATTAAAGTCTTCATCTCCTGGTCCAGGATGTCAAACCTGATAGGCACAGAGAAGATGAGGACTGGGGAGGCAGCCTGGGTACTTGGCCTACTGCCCTGTCTCCAGGATGTGGAACTCTTGCTTTCTCCTTCCATCTCCCACATACATTTGACTGGGTAAGGGGGCAGAAAGGAAAAAGATGTGCTGACATACTCTATTTTCTGATTCATTGGTCCAGTTTCATGGTTTGGCATTTCTTGGACCAGGCTAGTAAACAGTTGGTTGCTTACCACATAGGCCATTGGCTCCATGGAGAGGCACAGGGGAAAGAAGAGGTATGTACGTCGGGGTGGGGTTGATCACCTCAGAGAACACCTGCCATATCTTCACTGTCATAGCTACTACTTTTTGGCCCTAATTCCACTGGCTTTGATACCTTGATGTGAAAGATACCCTCCCCAGCCAGGTGCTCTGTCTCCGGGTAGGAGAAGGGATGGCATCTGCGTGCAGGGTATAGTTATGCAAGCTGACCCTTCTGGGATAAGAGACCGGGTCCCTCCACCACCCTGGGCCTACCTCAGCACGCTCTAGGGAGTGACCTCTCCTTCTCCTCAACTCTCTAGTTCTGTACTTAAGACACTGGAGTGCCATCCAGACTGGGGGCACACTCCCCCATGCCTGAGCATGGATGGAATTGGAGTACTGGACAGAGAGTGGCCTTGCAGACCAGTGGTTTGCAAACTGGTCCCTGTGGCCCTTTGGTGTTCTGTGGCTTAGTGACTGCCATAGAGAGCTAGAGGTGGTGGGGCTCTGACTTCTCACCTCCCCCTTAACCAAACAGTTCCACTTTCCTCTGTGTTATATGTCTGTATACATACAATTCATTTGAACTGCTGTTGCTGAAAAGTAATTGAATAACTGGACTAGAAAGATCCCCTTTGTTTTATTTTAAGGAAGGCCCCAGGGGGCAAAGTACCCAAAGCCACAGAGCCTGATTAAAACCTGTGACTCTGGTGCATGGCCTCAGCAGTAAAGGGCATTGTGTCTCCTCTCAGAGAGAGCCCTCCTGATATAGAGGCTGTTCCCACACTAGGCAGAGGCAGGGTGCAGGCCACAGTGCAGGGAGGTGAGGACGAGAAAGCCGGCTCTGACCTGTGCTGTGCGACCTCCAGGTCCTCCAGAGTGTCTGGGATTTCCATCTGGGCCAGCCACTTCTCCTTCTCACCCATCCACAGCTCACAGGCATCTGTCTCCCCAAACACAGTGTACAGGTCCAGGGCGTCCTGCAGCTTCTGCCGACGCAGGTCTGCCTGGGCCACCACCTGCTGGTAGAGCTCCCGGAGGGCCTGCAGCCGGTTGGTCACATCTGGGGAATCCCGAAACTCCTGGGGGAAGCCCTGGGCCTGCTGCTCCAGATGTTCCATCACCCCGCGGCTCTCCTCCAGCTCCTCCAGGAAGTCCTTATGCTTCTTTCCCAGGGCCCGTGTGGCCCCCTCATCCTGCCCCACGTCTTCGCCTGAGAGCAGCTTATGGGCATCTTGCAGCCAGGCCTTTAGGTCATCAGCATCACCCTGGAACTGGAAGAAGTTCTCAGCATCCTGGAGGTTCTTCTTGCGAAAGGCAGCCAGCTCCTTCAGCTGGTCCCACTGGGCGGACACCTCCTTGATTCGGGCCTCAATCTGCGGGTGCCCAAACTGCTTACGTGCAACCATGCCCTCTGCCTCCTGGAAGATCTGCTCCAGGTGGGTGTCCAGCCCTCGGAGCTCATCCTCAAAGGCCTTGTGCTTGCGCTGCAGGATGAGCACACTCGTCAGGTCCTTGCCATAGTCCAAGGAAGAGTAGATCTGCTCCTTCTCCTTGATCCAGCTCTCGGCCTCATCCATCTCCCAGAAGAATTTCCAGAGCCGCTTAGACTGCTCCAGCTGGGCCTTCCGCCCAGTTGCCATGTTGCTCAGTTCCTCAAAGCACTGCTCCAGGTGGCTTATACGGTCCTGGATAACCTGCGGGTCACAAGGCTGGTATCCTGGGAGGAATGAAAGAAGGGAAGACAAAAGAGGTAAGGGCTTTGTGGGCAAGCCTCAGATCAGTTGCCAGGCTAGAACCACACAATCTAGAACCTGCCATTTCACTGGAGCTTTTGAATTGGACACAGGGGTCCCAGCTGCTCAGAGGACAGGGCAAGTTCTTTATAATTAGTTCCCATTAATACTTCAGGAATAAGGTGGGTCAGCTCTTGGTAGAAATGCGTAATATGAAATTATTTTTTAAAAGGCCCAGACACAGATTTCAAGATGATTCTTCAAGGAGGCAGCAGGGTCTTTAAGACCCAAAGCTAGAATTCTAAATTGTCTCTGCCGTATCTTGAACTACCAGAGTGAATGGAAGGCAGATGATGCCCTATTGGTACTTAGGAACACCTTCTGATTCTAGATTACTGAAGCAGTTGCCTGCTCTTTGGAGAAGTTTGCTCTCCTTCAAGCTTCTCTTTTTGCACATTAGTTGATGAAAGAAGCAGAATTCTAAAGCTGGAGGATTTATCCAAGCTGAGGTGCCAGAATGCTGGGCCAGGGCATGGGGCTCTGGCTTCAGAAAGCTCAACAGGGAGACATCTGTGGTCTCACCTTTCCCCTCAGTGAACTGTAGGGTGGCTGCAGTGATGGCCTTCACTTTGTCCCCTTGGATGGCGATGTCAGCCTCCATCAACTTGTGCTTCTGTAGCAAGTCCTCAACCTCCAATAAGTGCTTCCCAAACTCGGCAGACAAGAGGTGGCCCTGGCAAAGAGGACAGACCGGGTAGAGGGGACAAGGAGAGGTGAAGATACATACCTTCTGGAAGAAGAGACCCCTTCAAAGGAAATGTCCATGGAGTCAGATGCAGCTAGAAAATGCTTGCTGCTCAGCATGAAAGCTATAGAGCAGGACTTCCTAGTGGGAGTGCCTTTCAGAATCATGCATGAAACGTTTTTCAGAAGCTCAAGCCCCACACTCGATCTCCTGCATCTATCTCAAGGTTTGGGGCCTGGGCATGTGTATTTTTAGAAAGCTCCATGATCGGTCTGATGTACATCCTCAGCAAGACCCACTGCAGTGGAGGGAGAGGAGATTCAGACTTTTTAGTTTCTCCTATGCTGAGAAGTCTGGATTCTCACCAGACTCAAACTGTAATTACTTGGAGCTGGATTCTCCAAGCTCCTGATTCATGTCTATCACTTCTAGGTCCTGTAGGTTGGTACCTGTGCTACCATAAAACCAAGATGTTTTGATCACCCGAGATACAGTGGACCTGGGCTGGTGACCTGTCTGGAGCAGAGGGAGCCAAGCAGTTGATAAGTGGACGCAGCCAGACACTGTACTGCCTCAGTTTCTCCATTTTGGCCCAGGGATGTGCTTGGCTGGGAGGCATCTAAGGAAGCACAGATAACTGCAGGGCCAGTGCTGAGGTAGTGCTGGGGAGGGTGGGGCAGGTGGGGATGGGCAGCCTCTGGGGCCCACCTTGATCTCATCCATCCAGTCGATGCTGTGCAGCATGTCCTGGAAGAGCTTCTGCAGGGCCAGGGTTGTCTCGAGTCTCTGGCGCCGGGACCGCAGCAGCTCCTGCAGATAGTTCCACAGGCGCAGGATGTTGTCCTTGCGGGCAGTGATACGCTTCTGGTCATGGTAATTCTCCTTCTCTAGCTCCTGGGCCAGGTCCTCCAGGGCCTTCACCCGCTCCTCGTAAGCAGCTGTGTCCGTCTCAATGGCCTCATGCTTCTTCTTGGCAGCCTCCACGGCGGCCAGGTCATACCCAAAGTTGTCCTGTCCCGTGCGGAGGAAAGCAGGCAGCTCAGTCAGGCTCCCCTTGGCCAGTCCCCAAGCACACAGAAATGGCGGGTCCCTTCAGAACAACTGCTGGATGGGAAAGCCCATTCCAGGGAGTGCGTTCTGATGTCTCTCTCAGTCTATCTTATCAGAGCCAAGTTCCAAAGACTAAATGTCTTACAAGTACCTTTAAAAGAAGCTCGTAGTTTTATTCACTGTACCATACTTGTGGGTATATGTAAGTGACTGACCGAGCCCTTTTGCGGTCTGCTGGCACTCACCACCCTGCCTTGAATGGACTTGCCCATTCTGGGCAGGAAGTGGCTGCTTCTCACTTGGAAGCCACACAGCTGTAAACAGATGGCTCACCCCCATGCCATCTAGGGTACACACACACACTCCAGTTCTCTCAGAATGCTGGCTTTCCCCTTCCTGGGCCACATTTGAGTTCAGGCTCTAAATGGGAAGAAACAGTTGCTCTTATGGAGAATCAGCCCTGGGGTCAATTTTTAGCTAGTGAAATAGGACATGATCCTAGAGGCCAGAGTCCATGGAGTGTTCTTCGTCAAATGTGAATCCTGGTTTACCCAGTCATGGAGAGCAGGGCTGCAAGGCCTGTGGAGAGGTTTATCCCATTGCCACTGAGAGGCCAGCTCGGGCTCCAGCCCAGCTCACTGCTGGGGGGACTCTAGAAAGCTTCTGCCTCCTGCCACTCACGGTGTGTCCCCCGCTACCTGAGCCACAAGGCGCTGGTTTTCATTGAGCCACGTCTCTCTCATGGCGGCCTTTCGGTCAAAGCGCCGGGCCAACTGTTCCAGCTTCTCCTGCCGAATGAGCTCTTCCCTCAGGGCCAGCTCCCGCCGGTACTCAGCTTCCTCCAGGCTTTCCCAGGCCTGTGTGGGGGACATAGGGGAACACCTAGGTTTGAGGGTTCTGTCTCTTCCACCCAACGCTGAGTGATTTCAAGAATCTAGGCAGAGCCTAGATTAAAGTTCAGTCAATCTTTTGGCTACCAAAGATTTGGGGAGCACTGGTCCTGACTCCTAGCTCCCTCTTCCCCTAAACCTGCCTTAGACTCTGGGTCTAGTATAATATTACTTGTCTCTGTGGGTGCTCAATAAATTCTGACTAAATGGCTACTTTCATTCTGTTAGGATGTCCAAGTGGTGCTAAGCTTCCAAACCTCTGAAATATCAGAGAGCATTTCCCTTCTAATTAGTTAATATTCATTCCATAGTCAGAGAAACTCAAAGTTCTATAGAGACTAAGCTATAAAACTGGCTCCAAGAATGGACTCTGGGCATCTGAACAGGGGTCTGAATTAATGGACAGTGAGTGGAGTTGGACCTCTCAGAACTAAGTTCAGAGGCCATTTCCAAACAGCCAGCATGTGTAGTTCATAACACTACAGAAAGTGGCTTGGTTTAATCCTGTCCAGTAACCATTCCCTGTGCCCTCATCAGAAACTCAGTCAACCCACTGACAATGGATAATGGAAAACACTGCTATACCCGGTTGATATCAGATACTAGTTTCCCATCGTGAGGTGTATACACTTTTTGATTGTTGGCTCTCATCCGGGACTGGATGGTAAAAAGTAGGACTTCCAGATTACCCTTCTCCTGAAACCTGTTGAGAAAACAGAGGTAGGAAGATTAATGGCAAGGTCTCGTATTTTTTGCTGAAGTCAAAATGGAACAATGGCATCTTGGAGCTTGGATAGCAAAGCATATTTTCCTTAAAAACAAAAAGTAAAGAGGATCTATAGGTTTACTTACCTGTTAAAAAATCTATTATACTCACCAACCGTGATCTGCTCGGGGTTAAGTCTTTATAATACAAACCAGAAAAAACACAATAGCCACCTCAGCATTTGCTTCTACAGGGGAATGGCTAACTGGAGTATTCTAGTAATTCCTACAGACCCCAAGTTTTACCAGTTGACACAAAAAAGCTCTTCCTTGATCTGCAAATGATGAAGGCTTCGACTACCTCTTTAGTCAGCTTTTTATTGAGTGAGCCAAATAAACCTTAGAAGCCCCATTATCCATGAAAGAACATATTGTACTGAGAGCTACTTTCACTTGAGTACTAATGAAATGCCCCCTGGACAAGTCCTAAAGGCCAGGTGCCTCTGAGTGGGGAGGAAAGACTGGGTTCCAGGAGGATAATAGGTGTAGGAGATGAGAACTGGCAGCAGGGCGAATGTCTGGGACCCAGGGTCTAAGCTCAAGATAACTGGGTACTTCCACATTTCTGCATGTACACAAGTATCTACCGACTTCTGCATCCTTCATGTAGCAGTCGAAGATGCTTGTAAACAAGGTCCCCACCCTGAGGTCAGCCTGACAGAGCTGACCACTCAGTCACTTCAAGAGGGCTGTAGCCCAGAGCACCATCTGCTCAGCCAAGAGACAGCACCCCTGTGGTACACCACCTGGTAGATGCACAGGGGGTGTTATCTGTATTGGTTTTAGGACTTTAAAAGTAGATTAGTGTCAGGCCAGAAACAAGATGCTTATAGTACATTCTAGACTCCACGTCTCAACTTTCTGTTTGAGAGTCATGAATGAAGAGTGTAGGGCGTGAGGGGGAGGAACAAGACAGAAGGTACATCCAGTGAGCTAGAAATCTGTTTCAGAAGAGCTGGAAAGCTAACAGCAGGTGAGCTGGAATGCCCTGTGTCTGTGTGTACCTGCACACATGTTTTTATGGGTGTGTCTGTATGTGCATGTTTGGCTGCATTTGCGCATATGTATGTGCACACATGCACAGGCTCTGCACACACTGGGGTGAAGCAGAGGTCCCAAGAGGCAGGATAAATGCTCTTTTGTTTGTTTGTTTGTTTTTTTTTAAATGTTTTTTTTAATGTTTTTTATTTATTTCTAGGAGAGAGAGAGAGACAGCGTGAGCAGGGGAGGGTCAGAGAGAGAGGGAGTCACAGACTGAAACAGGCTCCAGGCTCCGAGCTGGCAATCAGCACAGAGCCCAACATGGGGCTTGAACCCATGAACCGTGAGATCATGACCCAAGCAAAAGTCGGATGCTTAACCGACTAAGCCACCCAGGCGCCCCGATAAATGCTCTTTTGATGAGGAGTGACAGACGGGAGAGAAACAAGATGTACCTGATGATCAACAAGACCCCACAGAGAGAGCTCTGGGGCTGAGAATATAGAGGTCATTACCAGATAGCAAATGCACAACTCAGTGTACAGAGGAGAGAGGAACTTTCCAGCACAGGTTCTTTGAAGAGACTAAGAAGCCTGAGATTTCACTCCTGCTCCCCTTCAGGGATCTGGGAAGGTACTTTCTTTGGCTATGAGTTGAGGGTTACTCATCAGTGCCCATTTTCTACAGGCTGACAGCTTAGTAGCAGGGAGGCAGGGTGGGCTGAAGTAGATGACAGATTTGAAACTCTCTAGCTTCTAATAAATCCCTTGTGGATATACTTCTCAAAGCCCAGAGACTGGCTCTACCTTTGGCAGTCAGTTTCTTAGCCACTGATGCCCATCCTCCAAGTGCCAAGGCCCTTACTTGGGTGGCTTCTCCACGGTACGGTAGGTGCTGAAGGCCTGGAGTTGTTGCTGGACGCCTGTCAGGGAGTTGGCAAACTTGCGGCTGTTCAGGACAGTGATGGTCTGCTCAATCCAGGTAAGCAGGTCAGAGGCCAGCCCACTGTACTTTTCAATCATCTTCTCGGTCTCAATGGCATGGTCAATTACCTAGGGAATCACTTTATTACTTATCCTTATCAGAAGAGCAATGATACCAACGAGGCCACCAATGGTGACCACAATGAAGGTGGCCCTCCTCTCCAGCACTGGAGTTTTCCATGTTGGGTTTGTTCGTCGAGCCCATAGCACTAAGGCGGGAGGAATGGACTGGAAGTGGACTGTCAACATTAGTAGGAAGCCAGCTCGGCTAGGGCTCAGGGACAGCTCCACCTCTACCCTAACTCTATAAAAAATTAGTAAAACTTGCTGTGCCAGGACAGCAGCCATCAGAAGGGCCAAGTTATTGTTTATTTTAAAATGCATTATTAGGAATCCATGATTTCTAGAGGCACTGTCTTTGCTAAACACCAGACACATAAGGAAGAATGAGAAGTGGTCTCTGCCCCTGGGGAGCTGTGGACCAGCAGGGGAAAGGAATCTGGGGCATGAGGGTCTGCATTGTGTGATGGGATCCTAATATACTACAGGAGCTAAGAGGTCCAGAACCACTATAAACCAATAATTAAAAGCCCATCGTGTTCCTGAGGAAATGTTCATGAGATGTAGGTGTGCTGGTGGAAGATGGGCTCAGAACTGCAGGCTAGGACATCATTCAGGACAGACCACCAACTTGCTGTGGAATTCAGCTTGGGAGCCATTAACCTGGCAATGCTTGGCTTCAGAGGAAGTTGGTGGGGAGTGATCTGTAACCCCCCACTGTAGCCAGGACCCAGATACAAAGATCTCAGGGTGGAAAAGGAGCATCTCAGTATGAAAAACAAGGAAACAGGGGACACTCTGGTTATGAAACAGCTTTGTACCTTGCCAACACGCTTGCCCTCCACTGCCAGCACCTTCATCTTGGAGAAGTAGTGGTAAAATGCCACCACATAGGTAATAATGGATTTCTCATCAGGGTTTTCCGTGAAGACATCTGCAAGGAGAAAGGGTTTGCTTTCAGGACCCAACTGGAAACTGGAAATGCCAGGCTCAGAGGGCTTATCTCCCTGTTTCTCCAGCATAAAATTCAACTACAGCCCCCAAGTGACAACCAGAGGGGTGAGAATGAAAGAACAAGAGTTTGTGATTTTAGCAAGAGGATCAAATCCATATTTGGACCACAAATGATGAAAGAAGTAAAAAGAAAGACCCAAAGACTACAAGTGGGCCCCCAATTGGGCCAGGTGAATGTGGGGAACCACCTTGGATCTGAAGAGCAGGCCCGGAGCAGAGCCCTGGTCCAGCTACTGTCCCCTTGCTGTGTCCACGCCTGGCCCAGCACCAGGCCTAGCCTCCTCCAGGTGCCCTGCCCGTCTGGGGCTCCCTCCGGCATGAGCACTGGCTCCTATCACCGCAGCAAAGGGCTGCAGCAGGTGTAGCTCACCTTCGGGGTCAAGGAGTGGGATGATGCCCAGCTGACGCTCAGCCACATCAAATGCGTGCTCGAGGTTGTGTCGCGCATTGGAGTCCTTCAGCTTATCAAAGTCGATCAGGTCAGGCCTGGGGACAAGGCCAGGCTGCTAAAAGGGGGTAGCCACAGCATCCCCTGCCAACAGGACAGCCCCAGCACAAAGCAAGGATGCTGGACAGAAGTGAAAGGAGACAGGAGCAGGAGGGGGCCAGCTGTGAACACTAGCATGAGGGGAGGGGGCAGTGGGTGTGACTGGAATGTCAGGGAGGCAGGGATGTTGAGGGTGAGAGAAGGCCCAAAATGGAGAGAACATTCCTGGGGAGCTTGAAAGGAACCTACACATTGAGTAGAATGTATCCAAACAGCCCAGGCATTCTGCCTCATTCCCACAGCCCTCCCCTCCCTCTTACCGGTGCTTGTGTATCAGGGCGTTAAAGGCCAGGCCATCCTTCCAGCTGGAGGTGAAGTTGGTGACATTGACCTGGGGATAGCTGCATCCAAGAGAAACATTAGGACCTAAGAAATAGATTCTTTGGAGGGGGGATCCCAAAACGTGTCTAAACCGAGGGACCAATACACAAGAGAGAAATGTATTAATCCCTTCTTGATCCCCTTCAACAAAAGACAGCAGCTAAGCCACAAGAAGAGGCTCCTCTATAAGGTGGGCCCAAGAGACTCACACACCCAACAGACCCCAGAGTCTGGCCCAGGCCATGTTGGATAGGAATCCTGAATTCCAGGCCTCTGAGAATCGGGTCAGGATACATTTTGCATCAGTTACGCCAAAGCTGCTATAGTTCTGGGTGATGATATGAGTATTCCTTGGGTATGGCAGTACTTGGGGGAAGCAGGGGCATGATGGGGAATGTAGTAGTGAACTGGTTCCCAGGGCATACCCTGCTGTCTTCATCTGACACCATAATAGCAATGCATCCTTGGCCGAGCGTGTCTCACGACCTTCCATTGTTTGGACAACAATGTCCTGAATCTAGGGGTGCAGGAACAAGAGAGGGACGAATTAGATTTGCATCTGGCTCTGTGCTGTCCTTCTCTCCCTGGGAAGCTCCCTCCCTCTTTCTTCCTTCTTAGCCACCAATCTGCATTGCCAGCCCAGCGGCAATACCACAGCTGAAGGCCGTGGGTCCCGGTGGCCTGTTTCTCTGCCTTAGCCAGCTGCAACAGGACAGGGATGGCTTCCTCACGTCAGAGGAGACAGCTCTAACCTGATGACTAATGGGGTACTGAGAATAAACAAGAAGCCCCAAATGCTCCTCTGAGGAACACTGCCCTGCAAGGAACAACATGAATATTGAAAGTTACTGTATTTTGATTAGTAGCTCCTCTTACCTTTTCATTCTCCCCAATTCTGCTGTTACTACTGCTTAACTGTACGCGCCCACAGAGAGTGAAGTGGGATACTCAAGACCCCTCGGATGAGATCTTCAGTCTGGGAATTGTGTGCTATCTTCTTCCTCCCTGCCTTCTCTGCCCTCAGGACTAGATTCTTTCTGTCCCCAAGCTAGCACGTGGAAGGCCCTGCTTTCCTTCCATTGCACTTTCTCAACTTCCTTACGGATAGCAAACCTTGAATTTCAGGGTGGGAAGAGAAAGGTTTCTGATCGAAAAACATAAAATAGATCTTCTGTATTGTTTTTGCAACTTCTGAATCAAACTATTCAAGAAAAACCCAAAAGTTACACACGTTGTGGGGAGGGGACAAAAGCAGATCCAGCCAGATCTCTGCCCAGCTACTAATTTCTATCTTCTACCTCAGAAGACTACACTGTTGACAGCTCACCTTGAACTTCAGTGACCACGCAAGCAGAGGATGGTCCCTTCTTCTTATAAACATTGTCCCACCGGACAGGTTTCTAGCCTCCCAGAATGTGCATACTCATGCTTCATTCACCATTTTATAAGATTCCTAAGCCCTATCTGGCCCATTGAGGCTCCCTCTACTCCCTCTGCCCCCCAGGAACCCACCTGGAAGCGAAGGATGATGGTCCAGATGAGGCCCAGGACCAGGCGGTGGTTGCCATCCACGATGTCATGGGAGCCCATGTTTTCCAGGTGCACACGCTGCTCCTTGAGGAACTGCAAGGCCTTGTCCACATTCTCCAGGCAGTGGATACGCATCTTTCCTTTCGTGGGCTTTGGCTGAAGGATAGCATTGGCCCCATGGGCATGAAGGGACCTCATGGCCACCCCCCAGAGATGGCTGCAGCCTAGACCAGCTCCTGCCATCAGCATCCATCCTCCACCCTCCTGGCCAAACTCTAACTCTCATGCTCACTGCTTGCCACTTTTCAACCCCATCCTTTCAGCAAATTTCAGAGGTTCCCCCCCTTCCTTGAGCACCCAGAGCTCTGCAACTGAGCTGTGTCAGTACAGTTCCAGGGTCTGAACAAAGCCTTCTGAGTAAGTAATAAGTGACTTTCAAGAGCAGTAACACAACAAATAGTTAATTGAGTACCTACTATGTGCCAGGCACATTTCTAAGAACTACTTATTGTTGGTTGGTGATTAAGAGTGGCTTTCTGTTTGGTGATTGATATAACAGGGACTATTCCACCACCCAGCCTCCTCCTTCCCCATTCCTGAATGGCCCCAGCCAAAACATAAGGGGACCACCACTGGGAGTAGCCACATCATGTGAAGGGTTCCCAGGGGTAATTCTTTCTAGTGGGCTTTCAATACAGTGTAAAAGGCAGCAGCCTGGAGTTGAAAAGGCAACAGAAGAATGTGGTACCTTTTCATCCAAACCCCAAGGATCTTAGTGCTTTATCAGGCAGAGGTATTTTTTCCATGAGGGGGAAACAAGGCAAAGAAGGTCCTGACTGATAGGCCCAAGGTCATAATGGAAGTCACTGAGCACAACATGAACCTTCATCTGGTTCTCCCTCAGAGACAACATTACTGCCAGGTGGGTTACAACTGAGAGGACCTGTAACAGATTTCCACTTGTAAGAGTGATAGAACACACAGGGAAATATCTTCCATGCCTTCCTCCAGGTTCCAGGAAGGATGCAAATTTCTCCGACTGGGTAATAATCCGTCTTAGCCTACATGAGGCGGCTGATGGTGGGTCCACTGCAGGTCAGCTGCAGATGCCCAGACCCCAGTCGAGAAAGTCAAGAGTTCTGCATGGCTTCTGGGAGAAGCATGAAGAGACTGGAGTGGCCATTAGACAATGCATTTTGGGTAGAGGTCAGTGACCTCAGGAAGCCTCATGGACGTCTCACATCAGTAAGCAATTAAACCTCCCAAAAGAATAGGGAGAAACTTTGGAAGGCCATGAGAACTGGAGATACCTACAGACCAGGTCTTTCCTGAAGAGGGACATAGAACCAGCCACAGGGGGCAGGGAAAGGGGACACAACACAGAAAGAGGCTTTACCAGCATCTCTCCAGAGAGCACCTCCAGGAGCTTGATGAGCATCCGCCCATCCCGCAGGTCCTTGTAGAGGTCAGTGATGCGGCAGGGCACTCGAGCCAGGTTTGAGTTCACCCATTTTGTGAAGGTCTTCTTCTGAACCACTTCCCGCTCATCTGAGTGGGGAGAAGAATCTTGAGTGAGGTGCCCCCAGTTGTCAGTGTCAATGTGCAATGTGACACAGGACTGAAGGGATTTCTCTTAATCCCAGGGTCCCCTGATCACTGGTAAAGGAGGCTGAGGTATCCATTCTATCTCTTTCCTAGGAACACTGGTGATCAGGGTATACCCTTTGGGCAACATGGGTCCATGGGCTGTGACTGGGGCAATGAAGCAATAACTTCTACTACCACATTCTATGCCGTGGCTAGGCATGCCTAATTCAGACACCTATTTTCTTGAGCCTGGCAGAATACTCTGTCCCTTTATATCAGCAAGCTCAGATTTCAATGCCAGGTTCACCCATCTACCCATCCAACAAACATTCCCTCTGTCTAGAATGGTCCCTCTGGCCCTTTCACTCCACCCCACCCACTCCACTGAACTATTTGTCCAGAAAGCTTTTGCCAACCTCTCACCTGGGTTAGGGTTCCTCTTGTGTGCCCTGACCCCTGCATATACATTTCTCATTGAGGTCTCGCTTCACATTCATAGGAGTTGAAAGACTGTCTCTCCTGTAAGTGAAGTCTGTCTGTCTGGTTCACTTCTGTATCCCCAAGGCCTAGAGCCTGCTACACGGTAGGTGTTCCGGAGCTGTACTGTACACATTTATTTAGCTCCTGTTGGTGGTAGGCTCATGCTAGGCCTGATAATATATAAAAGTAAAACCAACTGCCTACCCTGGTAGGCAGAGAAGAATGGTGAGCAAGGCAAGTTGAGATAGGCACACAGAAGGCTTGGGCTGGGGGCCGTCCATTGTATTATGCTGCATCTCACCCCCAGCATGGCAGGCATAGGTTCCCCATCTTCTGGCCTGAGAAGCTGACAGACATCCCTGCTCTAAATCAGCATCAGCCCTGACCAGGCTTCTCGCCCAGGCTGCTCTAGTTCAGGAGAGGTAGCTCTTGGCACCTCTGTAAAACAGATGCTAGTAACCTGCCCAGTTAGGGCTGGGAGACTTGAACAAGATGCTGGAGAGAGGTCAGAAGCTGGGATAGCACAAAGAATGGGGGAGGAGTGGAAGATAGAAGAGTGGCAGAAAAGAGAAACAGAAAAGAGACATTGTTGGTCCTAGTGAACAATTGGTGACCACAGGCTTCAGGTGTTTTGGTGCAAGAGCAGGCCAGGCCTCCTCCCATGGAGGAACCCTGGGGAGGGTGTGGGGGTGTTGGGCAGAGCCTGGGCAGACTCAGAGCAGCCTAGCCAGGAGCGATGTCAGCCCCTGGGGGCAGGCTCAATGTCCCCTCAACTGAGCCCAAACCGTGGAAGGGCTGGCTTTTTAAATTATTAAATATCTAATTTAACAACAACAAAAAGAGAAGCCCCACCAGCATGGCCTCAAGGGTATAATTTTGGCGGTTCCTGAGGCTCAAATGCCTTCCTATTGCACTGCTATTTTAGTGTGAGGAACTCAGACACATTATTCACTTATTCATTCATCCAGCCAATGCTTACTGCACCAACTGCTAGGTGCCAGGCGCTGGGGGGAGATGCAGAATCAAGGACAGGAAAGACAGCCCCTTCCTTGAAGCAGACATACTCTGTTATAAATAAGATGGGCTCTGGAGTCCTATATAAGGAATTCAATGGCAGCCATCTAAATAAGACTTCCCATGAAGAGGAAAAATACTACTACTGACTCTATGAGTCTCAGATAAATAAAAAATTAAAATGGCATCCATTCATACTGAGCCTCTGGGCAAAGTTTCAGGGGGAAAACCCTCCTTACTCTTTTGTTGGCAGCAAAATTAACCATCTCCCTGATTTCAAGGACCATTCAGTAAAATGTTACTAAAGTTTCAATGATATACTGGATGAGAAGCAATTGCATTTATTCTGGGGCATGTTTGGGTTCAACAGAACCAGCCATGACCCCATGATGCCTTCTCTAAAAACCAGAACTGTTTTTTTAAAAATTTCTAATGTTTATTCATTTTTGAGAGACAGAGAGAGAACACAAGAAGGGGAAGGGCAGAGAGAGAAGGAGATACAGAGTCCGAAGCAGGCTCCAGGCTCTGAACTGTCAGCACAGAGCCTGATGCAGGGCTCGAACCCACAAACCCATGAGATCATGACCTGACCCAAAGTCACACACTTAACTGACTGAGCCACCCAGGCACCTCTAAACCAGAGCTGTTCTTTAAGGGGCTAGCCCTTCTAACTGATCATGGAGCTTTCACCAAGGGGCTGAAATTTTTAGCCCCTTTAGAGATAAGTGTGTCAAAAAACTAAAGTCCTTTCTTCCTTTCTCCTTTTCCTGTTTTTAAGAATCTCAAAATTTCATTACATGGGTACTGAGACCCATTTATTTGTGCTTGGCGAAGGCAAGGAAGTGCTTTTAGCTGGGGACATGGGATTTAATTCTCAGCTGCCAGCCTGGCACATACATTGGAAGAGATGTATCCTAACACCCTTAGCTCTCCCCAGTTTTCAACACAAAAATGAAGTCTCGTAGACCCCAAAATGTTAGAGCCCCAGGTTTAGAACTCAGGCAGGCAGCTTCTTGGGTGTCTTTTACTTGAAGGTTGGGGTGAAAGTGCCCAGAATTGCCAGCACCCTGAAACACTCTGCAGTGTTGAGACATGGGATGGATTCCGAGAGGCTAATGATGATCATAAGGAGAGAGAAGGCCCAGGGGTGGAGATTAATTTCCATTAGCTATTTTGCTCTGGCTGTTCCACATCACCGTGCTCAGCAAATTCATTCCCAGCATGACCCGAGCGCCCCATCAGGAGCCTTCCAAGTTCAGGAGAGGCAGGTGGCCCAGGGACAGCTGGGCTGGGAACCCCGGTGGTGTGGACAGGCTGGGGCAGTGGCCATGCATTGAGCCTGCCATCCCCAGGGGACATGGGCCATCTTGCAGGGGCCCTCTGTGTAAAGGAGTCCTCAGAAAGGGCTAGCTAGGGGCCAGACCTCATTTGTAGACCCCTAATCCTTCCAGTCCAGGAAAGGAAGCAAGTGCACCAGCATGGTCTGACTCAAAGCCACCAGAGCCTCAGAGAACCCTTGTGCCTTTGCTGCCCTCAAGCTTAGGGCCTCTCCATTCCTGCCTGGTCTTTCTCTCCCTTTCCTTCCCAGGATGCGGCCAATCCTCAGTCCTTCCTACAGTTTAGGACTTCCCCTAGAAAACTCACTTTCTCTGACCAGCTGGCTAGAACATGTGTCTGAATATTGTGACTGGGTGAACTTTCATTTACACTTCCTTTCCAAGGTTTGGTTTGAGGTCAATAGACCCACAAAACTTAGGTTCAAATAGTTATCTGCTAATAAGTGAGTTTATAGCACACAGAAAGCTAGCCTAAATGGTACCATCACTGTTATCATCACTACTACTACTATTTTTAAATTATTTTTTAAATCTTTATTCACTTATGAGAGACAGAGAGACAGAGAGACAGAGTGCCAGTGGGAGAGGAACAGAGAGAAAGGGAGACACAGAATCTGAAACAGGCTCCAGGCTCTGAGCTGTCAGCACAGAGCCCGACGCGGGGCTCAAACTCACTAACTGCGAGATCATGACCTGAGCCAAACAAAGCCAGATGATTAACTGACTGAGCCACCCAGATGCCCCATCACTACTACAACTATTATGTGCAGGGTCTTGTCCTTGGTGCTGTGGGAGCACAAGGCAGACTCACTCTCCCCAAAGGCCTTATAATCTAGTTGAGGAAACAAGAACCCACAAACAGTTAATTCTGTAGCCACACAAGAGATAAAGGACAGTTCATTTAATTTTTTTTAATGTTTATTTTTGAGAGAGAGACAGAATGCAAGTTGAGGAAGGGCAGAGAGAGAGAGGGAGGCACAGAATCCGAAGCAGGCTCCAGGCTCTGAGCTGTCAGCACAGAGCCCGACACAGGGCTCAAACTCACTAACTGCGAGATCATGACCTGAACTAAAGTCAGGTGCTTAACCAACTGAGCCATCCAGACTTCTAAGGACAGCTCATTTTAAAATAAACATACAAAAGCTGTCACAAGGGGACACTGAATTAATTACCAGATATACTATATCACGTATAGTAAATGGCCATGGGCCAAAAGGAAGAGAAGTCATTTCTAACTGGAGTAGTTGAGGGGAGTTTCTCATAAAGAAAACCTCTTTGGACAGGCAGAGGAGGAGGGGAGTCAGGGAAGAGAGATGTTCTCAGAGAGACATGGAAGGATGGAGCTTGTTCAGGGGCTGCTGAGTAGCTACAGGTGAGGGAAAAAAAAAAACAAAACACGTGTGAGGGGTGCCCGGGTGGTTCAGTCGGTTAAGTGTCCGACTTTGGCTCAGGTCATGATCTCATGGCTCGTGAGTTTGAGCCCCACATTGGGCTCTCTTCTGTCAGCACAGAGCCCATTTCGGATCCTCTGTCCCCCACCCTCCAGCTCCCTGCCTCTCCCCTGTTGTGCTCACTCGTGCGCTCTCTCTCTCAAAAATAAATATTTAAAAAAAAAGAAGAAGAAAATGTGTGGAAAAAAGGTTTTAAACTGAATATGGGAAGTCCAGAAGGAAAGGCTAAGAAGTTTAGATTTAATCCTAAAAGCAAAAGAAACCACTGAAGGCATGGAAAGCTTGATTCCTGAGTCACTAGTTTATAAAGCCCTCAATGATGACGATGATAATGATAACAATAAGTGTTTCAGCTTAAAAAGAAGTGTGAAAATCTACATAAACACCTTTATATATTTTTAAAGGGATTCACAATATGTATTCCATTTTTTTAAATGCTTATTTATTTTTGAGAGAGAGTACAAGCGGACAAAGGGCAGAGAGAGGGAGACAGAGGATCCAAAGCGGGATCCTCGCTATCAGCACAGATCCTGATGTGGGGCTCGAACTCAAGAACTGTGAGATCATCACCTGAGCCGAAGTTGGAAGCTTAACTGACTGAGCCACCCAAGTTCCCCAAGAATACCTTTTTAAAAGTCTCCTGAGGTATACAAAGGATTTGAACAAGTGGAAAGGCACATACAAATCTTGAATAGGAAAATTCAGTATCATAAAGATGTCAGTTTAGTCGAAAATCATCTATATACTGAATATTATTTTAAATGTATTTAAATTCTATAACTTAAATTTGGGGGAAACTTGAGAAGCTATGAGAAAATTCATTGGAAAAACAAACTAGCTAGGAAAATTCCAAAAAGAAGAGTAACAGACCTTCCCAGGTGTTTTTCTCTCAGATAATAAAGCACACTAAAGGTACAAGGACAACACTGTGAGCTACTAGCATATGAATAGACACATCGATGGAACAGAAGTAGTCCCAAGCACAGATAGGCATTTGATATCTGATAAAGGTGGTGTTTCAAATATAAAGGGGAAAGAAGGATTATTGGGTAAAGGGTATGGACAAAATTAGACGCCATCCAGGAAAAATTAACTTATATTTATACTTCACACTTCAGGAGAATTTCATTTAGATAAAAACTGAAAAGGTAAAAATGACACCATAAAAATACCAAAACCATTCACGGTTGAACTCTTTTGTTTTTGCTTTTAATGATGCTGGTATAGAAAAAGTCCTCCTAAATAGGATACAGAATTCAAAAAGCAGAAAATAAAAGATTGAAAGTTAAACTACATTAAAAAAAAAAGTCATAACCTCTACTTCTATGAATTAAAGTAAAAAAAAACTTGTGTGGGTTAGAATACTATAAAGCAAAGTCACACAAATGACAAAAGATATTTGTAACTCACATCTTTCAAAGGGCTAATTCCCTTAGGATATAAAGAACATATACAAATTAATGAGTAAAAGACTGACAATCTAATAGCAAAATGGACATATTTTGTGAACAAAAAGTTAATAGAAAAAAACTGTAAAGTTCTCTTTGATGTGTAGAAAATTGTCCAGGCCATTCGTAGAAGTACAAATTAAAGTATAAACATATACACGAAATTTAATAAATGGTCCTTAATTAGTTTGAACAGATTAATTATACGAGACATTTTTGACAACTGGGAAAATTTGAATATTAAGTGGGTTTAGATTATATTAGAGTTGATCTTAATTTTATTAAGTCTACATTTTTGCCAGCACATAGCTGTAAGCTAGGGGTAAAGCTAGGTGTAATAGTGGTATTATGGATAAGGTGGGAAATGTTCTTGTTTTTCGGAGGTACATACTAAAATATTAGGGTAAAGTGTCATGGCAATCTTCAATTTACTTTAAAAATACTTCAAACCCAGGGCGCCTGGGTGGCTTAGTCGGTTAAGCGTCTGACTTTCACTTAGGTCATGATCTCGCGGTTCATGGGTTCGAGCCCCGCGTCGGGCTCTGTGCTGACTGCCAGCTCAGAGCCTGGAGCCTGTTTCAGAGTCTGTGTCTCCCTCTCTCTCTGACCCTCCCCTGCTCATGCTGTGTCTCTCTCTCTCTCTCCTAGAAATAAATAAAACATTAAAAAAATACTTCAAACCCTCAAATAGACAAGCAAATATGATAATAAAAAATTAACAGTAGTTAAGTCTATATGAGGATTCATTATACTTTTATCTCTATTTTTTTGTATGTTTGAAAATCTTCATACTAAAAGCCAAAAAGTACAATGAAAGTACATCAAGACACTGTGCTTCATTTACCAGGTGGGCACAGATCAAAAAGTCTGATAAAATATGGTGTTTGGTTAAGGGTGTGGGGAAAAAAACATTCATATGTTGCTAGAGAAGGTATACCAGGCAATTTGACAAGACTGATCAAATTATATATACTCACATTTTTGAGCCCAGTAATTCCACTTCTAGGACTATATCTTACAGACAAACATATATTTGGGAACTAATCTATGTATCAGGTTATTTACTGTATTTTTTTAAAATGGTGAAAGACTGGAAACAATGAAAATGTTTACCAATAGGGAACTAGTTAAATTAAAATTGTATGTCCATGATAGGCTGCTTAATTGCCATAAAAAATGAGCTTGTTTATGTATTAATATAAAACAATCTTCAATATACCTTGGGTGGGGGAAAACACATAGAGCAATGTATACTGAAAAAGAAAAAAGGCTGGAAAAAAGAATATAGACTGTTTGCTAATATATATATGCATAAAATATGCCTGGAAAGATGCATGGGAAACTGATAACACTAATTATGGGAAAACAACTAGGTATCTGAAGGACCAAAATGGGAATAAAACCTTTTTTGCCCTTTTATACATCTTTTGAGTTTTATCCACTGGATGTATATATTATTTACTCAATACAGAAGTATATTTTTCTTTTTCTAAAGAAAACATTAAGCTGCTTTTTTTCTCCTCCTCTCTCCAAGGTAGCCTGGTTCCCTTGTGTGTCCTCTTCAGGGATTTTTCACCAAACAAAAATCACAAGCATGGTCAACCACCTGAGCCACAGGAGAGATGAAAGGGAGAGAGGGAGGAGGTTTATGAGGTGAGGAACATGTCCTACATCCCCTGAGAACANCGGGCGTCCTGTGGGCGGGGGGGGGGAGGGGGGGTCATCTCACGCTGCATCCCTGACCACCATGTAGCTAATCTCCCAGGTCTTGCCCTCTGACTATCCTCCACAGGTGTTTTAAAGCACAGGCCTCTCCCCTTGGGGTCAAGGCTCTTTCCCTTTCTTTCTTGTGTTCTATCTTCTCCAAGCTTCTTCTTGGCTCCTCCTTCTGCTTCCCTCCTCCCTTGGCGACAGCACACCTGCCATTGGCCTCACCTACTTCCTGCTTCACTTCCTGACATCATGGGCACTGGGGAAGTTTGTTATCAAAACTCCCCAGTGGGGCCATTTTAAAAATAAAACGCTATTACACATTGGCTGTTCTTAAGTCAAACGGTAAAGTTGAAATAGCTTATCTTGGAACCTCAATCACCCAATTCTAGGCCCATTCATCTATATCTGCCCTAGCTTACTATAAAATTCCTTGAGTGCTTCCTATCTCTCCCTCTTTTGTCTGTTAAAAAATCTGCTGTCAAGCACAGAATAGCAGGGTGCCTGGCTGGCTTGGTTGGTGGAGAATACGACTTTCAATCTCAGGGTTGTGAGTTAGAGCCCGATGTTGGGTATAGAGATTTCTTAAAAATAAATTAAGAAAAAAAAAAAAAAGAGCAGAGAATAGCAACCTAAATATTCAAAACAGGGGATTATATGATAATTTTGCTACATTTATGAAGATATTAATGAGGTTGTAGAAGACCTTTTGATGGCAGGAAAGGATATTATAATACATTTTAAGGAAAATAACATGCATAATATGACCCCAGTCTTGAAGAGCTATATCCATTTAAAAACAAAAGCTTAAGTTGGATGTTGTGCTCAGTGGTAAGACTGGGTGACTTTCTTTTTGCTTATCTGTAGTTTCCAAAATTTCTGCAATGAACATGTATTACTTTGATAATAAGAAACAACAAATGTCATGAAGAAAAATAGTATATGAAGCTCATAAATCCTGAGGAATAAATGACTGATGAAAAGTTTAAAAAGGTAGGTTTTTCTGGGGTTTTTTTGTTTTGTTTTGTTTGTTTTGAGGAAGCCTGCATTTTTGCCAGCACCTAGCCCTAAGGTATAGGTAAAGCTGCTGGACAGAAAGACAAGAGGGAGAAAAGGCACCATGGGAGGCCCATGGACCACTGGCCTGGGTCTGAACCAATCCTTTAATGCTTTATAGGTTTACAGCTTGGGATTTCTCTACTTCTCACGTCAGGAAGCCAAGAGCTTAAGGAACCTGAATGAGTGATGCTTTAACTACCATGAACTTGTGACAACATTGAAGATACAGATGCTAATCCCATAAAACCTCACATAGGGGCAAACCCTCAGGAACACATCATAAATGATGTTGGTGGCACAAATTCTACCTTGTAGTTTAGTTTGGAGAGGAACTTTTCTTTCAAACAACCAGCTTTCATCACTAGCACTGTGAACAGCTAAAACAGGATTCCTCACATATAAGATTTAATACCTAGCTAGGGTTGATTCTAAGTGAGAACTTTAGGATGCTTACTACAGGTCTGCAAAGGCAAGCAAAGAGCCCATAAGACTGACTTTAAAAGTGAGCAGAGTAGAACACTAAGATGCTAGTTAACTAGACTGGGGCATATTAATATGAAGGAATACTATACAACCATGAAAATGATAATCTACATGTTTACTGACATGAGAAGATATTCACAGTATAGTGCTCAGTGGCAAAAATTCTAAGATTGTAGTATTATAGATCATATTTTAATATTTACACATATATGCACACAGTCATATTTATAGGCTTTAAAATATCTATAGGGGTTATTAACAATGTCCTCAGTTTTCTCTTTATCTATTTTTCTAATCTTCTCTATACTAAATATATTTTGTGTAACAAAAATATTTAAAGATATAAAAGTGTTCACCCTATTTTTTTAATGTTTGTTTACTTTTGAGAGAGAAAGAGAGACAGAGCATGAGCAGGGCAGGGGCAGAGAGAGAGGGAGACAGAGAATCTGAAGCAGGCTCCAGACTCTGAGCTGTCAGCACAGAGCCCGATGTGGGGCTTGAACTCACCGACCATGAGAGCATGACCTGTGCTGAAGTCAGATGCTTAATGGACTGAGTCACCCAAGAGCCCCTCACTCTAATTTTGTTTTTAATAAAATGGGGTCTTTATATATAGTAGGAAAAGAAAACAAGTTATCATAGACCAGTTTAAATTAAAAAAAATGTTTTTGAAGAAGACAAAAGTGTTTTGAAGTATTGATCTGAGGTTTCTGGGTGATCATCGTTTTAGAATGACAGAGAAAAAAGGGGGGGTCTTATTCAAAGTCCTCAAGACAGAAACTGGCAAATTTGTATGTGTGCACACAGGTGTGCAAGTTTGGGGGGCAAGGGTGAAAAGCAGTTAACTTCCCCAGAGCAAAGAGGTTGAAGGACAATCTAGGGAATTTGAACTCTGCACTCCAGGTAAAGAAAAGCCTGGAACTTCTTAAGTGTAGCAGCACCTCACTAAAAACCTGTTGGGGGACAATTTTGCTAACTGCCCTGGGTAAGTGGGACTGGATGAGGAGAGGTGAAAGCGCCAGCTTGGAGGCAGCTGCAGAACTCTCTGCTTGAGGTGATGTGGCCCCAGCTGACACGTGACCCATGGAAATGAAACGACCAGAGCTGATCTGGACAACCACAGAACAAGGGTCTGCTGGCCCCCAGCAGGTGAGAATATTCAGAGGCTGTAAGACAAAAGTAAAAAGGAATTCAGGATTTTGATCAAAGGGGCTCAAGAGGCTGGTGGTAGAAGGAAAATGAAAAGAGGTATCTTGGGTGGGATGCAAAGGAGTACATAATGCGGGTGTGAAGGACTTTCAAGAAAGCCCAGATGCTGCAACCACAACTGCACTGGAATGATTTTGTGATTTTATTATGATTTTTTAAAGTTTCTTTATTTTTGAGAGAGAGAAAGAATGTGAGCAGGTGAGAGGCAGAGAGGAAGACAGAGGATTGGAAGTGGGCTCAGTGCTGACAGTAGAGAGCTCAAAGTAAGGCTCAAACTCATGAACTGTGAGATCATGACCTGAGCTGAACGATGAACTGACTGAACCACCCAGGCGACCCAGCACTAGGATGGTTTCAAATCCCTGGGATTCTCTACTGGCACTTCCCGCTGTGCATCCTCCCTCATCTGTAAAGTGGCATGGTGTTAGCTATCCCCTGCTTACTTCAGAGTGGTTAAGGGTCAGTGAGATCATCTGGATAAAAAGCACCGAGCATCGTTGTCATGCATGCAGGTGGTGGCTGCAGGGAGAAATTACACTCACTGAGAACACAAGGCCCGAGAAGTTGAGATGGTCCAGGACTCAATTTCAGCCTAGGCTTTATTGGAGAGAGAATTTCTGGAAAATCTACTAATTTGCTAAAAAGCATTGATTCCCTTTCTCTAAGCCAGGAACCAGAGCTCCACAGTTCAGGGTAGAAGTATATGGTCAGCACTACTCTAACAGGAGGCTTCTTCCCAGGCTGCCAGCCGTGGAAAGGTCTTGTGCATCATCTGGCTCGAGCCTCTTGTTTTACAAGTGAGGAGCAGAAGAGTGACTTGGCCAAGATCACCTAACTTGAGAAAGCCCATGATAGCAACAGGAGGCCAGAAGAATGTAATGTGAGGACTGACCA
The DNA here is from genome assembly GCF_008692635.1 of Crocuta crocuta. Taxonomy (NCBI): domain Eukaryota; kingdom Metazoa; phylum Chordata; class Mammalia; order Carnivora; family Hyaenidae; genus Crocuta; species Crocuta crocuta. The sequence continues at coordinate 4,785,369 of NW_027530512.1, read as the reverse complement.
CTTCTCCCTGTCGATGGCCACCAAGCTGGTTCACACTGCTGTCTTCTCTTCCCAGACTTTTGCATAAGCTCCCCACAACCTGTTGGCCCCGCTAAAGTCAGAGGGATTTTTAAAAACCCAAATGTAACCATGCCACTTCCCTGCCAGAGCACTGTGATGGCGATGGGAGTGGCTCCATCCCTCTGGTCCTCTACTGAAGGCCACAGGTCCTGTCCTGAGAGCCTACAGCTCTCCCTGCTACAGCTCCCACCCTTTGACTGTTCAACCTTGCCACCCCTTTGCAAATAATCTCCTCATAAAATTTCTCAGCTACCTCTTTTGAGTTTCCTGCTGCTTCTCGCCAGGACCCTGAAGATACCAATGGGCTGTAAGTCCCTGTGATGTGGCTCCTGCCTGCCACTCCCATCTCCACCTACCTTTCCCCCCAAGTTCTCACTCCAAAAAGCCCTATCCCTCCTTGGATGAGTTATAGGCTGCAGGTTATGTTAGAAACTCATAATTCTCAATAAATCTTCATGGAATTTATCATAATTTGTCAACATGTGCATATGTCTATATGTACAGAGACACATGTGAGTATTTGATCCACTTCCTTCTCACTAGATTGTAAAATGAGATCTCCTGTTGATCTGGTTTCCAGAGTATGAAAGCTAAAGGGTTTGGAGGCAAAATGCTCCCAGAGACTCAGCTACTACCAGCTTCCTTGTCATTCTCTCTCAGTGACACACAAAAAAAGGAAAATGAACAACTGCTACAGATGCTTGGAAACAACACTCCTGGCACCTCTTCAGCCAAACAGCATGCAGAGAGCACCCAGTTGGAGAAGGGGGAAATGGATGCTGGCTGCTCTGGGAGCTGTGAGCACCGTAAGGCCTGGCGTCACAGCCTGCCCTTGGGAACGAAGCCGACAGCCCACAGGAATGTCCCAAAGATGGAGGAGGCTATTACCATGGCTCATTCAGACTGCACTGCAAGGGGAGGAGAGAGTCTTATTATTAACCTCAGTGTATTAATATTTGAAAAGCATCTTCATGATGATAGATAGCAGTCACCCAGGGAATGGGAACAGCCTTGGTTCTGCAAAGCGTTCTCAGAGAGGAATAACAGCTTTTATCAAGAGGGGAGAGAGGACAATGGGAGAAAGTGTTGTGTCCTGGGCTGGGGAACTGTCTTGGACCACACAGCACAGGTGGCCTGCTGGCCTCTCATGTGGATTTGTCTACACAGGTAACTAGCAGTTTCATCTGAGCAGTGGCCTGTCTCAGGAAAGCAGGGGAAACTCACAATGGCTGACCTCCAAGGAAAAGCTGCTGAGCCAATTATTTTTTCTTCTGACTATACACTAAAATGATTGCTGATGATTACACATATTTCCATGAATAGTATATGTCCCTAATATATGGTTTCTACATAGAACTCCATGTTATGAAGTTGGAGAAGAAAACATTTAAAAACCCCCATTAATGATGCCATCTTTGTTCTCACAGGTAGCTTAAGAGAGACATTCAGATCATTAACACCTGATGGTCTCCAGCAGCTACATCTGAACTTGTCAACTTAATACACTGCCAAGAAGCTGCTGAACCCTCACTCTTCTACCTCCCCACCCTGCCCACCACACACTGTGGTGAAATCCTGCTCTCTGAAAGAAATCATTCATCCTCTGGATACAAAGCCCTTCTCAGGCAACTGGGGCACCTGGAAATCAGTGTCATTCTGGTGCAGGTGGAGAAAGAGGTCCAGAGAGAGGTCAAGCATGACCTTTTGCCACCAAAGTCAGGAAGGAGCCAATAGTACCCTCTCTTTGAAGTTTCCAAGGAGCCAACGTGGGTGGGCAGGGAGTGGCAGGATCTGAGGGCCCCTCGTCCTAAGGCTTTGATGGAACATCTGCCAACCACAGAACTTAACCTTGGGGCTGGGGCAAAGTGGGTCTGGAAGATGTTCAAGGTTCAAAGTGGCAGCAACTCTGTGCTTCAGAGCACAGGGACACAGCCTGCTGTGCACCTGCTGCCCTGTTGTGTCCTCTGAATTGTCCTCAACCAACCTCACCACTTGACCTCATCTTCCATCTAGTAAGAAGGTTATAAAGACAGAATGCAGAAAGGAAAGGCATTTCTAGTTTGAAATATCACTTGGATTATGATTTAAAGGCAAAGCCAAAGTGGGCTACACAATTTGTGCACTTTGTTTTTTTTTTTTTAATCTTTTATTTATTTTTGAGAGAGAGAGAGAGAGAGACAGCATGAGTAGGGGAGGGTCAGAGAGAGAGGGAGACACAGAATCTGAAGCAGGTTCCAGGCTCTGAGCAACCTGTCAGCACAGAGCCTGACGTGGGGCTTGAACCCACAAACCGTGAGATCGTGNAGATGGGCATGGAGGAGGGCACTTGTGGGGATGAGCACGGGGTGTTATATGGAAACCAACTTGACAATAAACTATTTGTAAATTAAAAAAAAAAAGCAAAATAAAGTTTAAAAAAGAAAAAAGGGCGTCTCTGGGGGTGCCTGGGTGGCTCAGTCAGTTGAGCATCAGACTACTGATTTTGGCTCAGGCCATGAGATCCAGCCCCGTGTTGGGCTCTGTGCTGATAGTGTAGAGCCTGCTTGGGATTCTCTCTCATTCTCTCTCTCTCTCTCCCTCCCTCCCTCCCCCCTCCCCCNNNNCTCTCTCTGCCCCTCCCCTGCTCATGCATGTGCACACTCTCTCATTCTCTCAAAATATACATAAAAAAATAAAAAAATGTTAAAAGGATGGCTCTGTGTTCAATAGGCCACAGAAGATGATGAAGGACATGTTGAGACCTCTCCTTCTCACAGATCATCTTAAGAAGCCTTGCACTGCTGTCTGTACCATGACCTTCCAGATACCTCTGTGCTCTGATGAGCTGGAAGTCATGCAGTGGGTGGCACTTGGGATGCCCAGATTTCAACGTGAGTGCATTTCAGCTAGGGCACAAGGTTTCTCTTTTAGGGGCATCTTTCTGTTGCACTCCTCCTCTGCCACTTGGGCCACATCTACTCCGAATCATGGGGTACACAGCCAAGTGCAAGGAGGTACACAGGCAGGCAGAGGCCTCTTCTGGGATCAGGAGAGAGAGCACAGAGGGTAGGCATTTGGCTGGTAAATTCCCTGCAGCCTGCAGTGCCTCATCCCTCATCCAGACAGCCACAAATGTTTACCAAATGGCTCCCAGTATGAAAAGGGAGAGGACAGGAAAGGGGGAGCGAGTGAAAATGAGGGTGACTCCAGGAGACACTGGAAGCCTTTCTACTGAAACCTGAAGGCTGGAACTTCTTGGAGGAATTAGAACTTGAGCGTTTCAACTGTTCTCCTTCCTCTAATCTTTCAAAGCAAGTCCTAAAAGTAGGAAGGTACCAGAGGCAGTCATCAAAGCAGGGAATGGTCCCTGTTCAGGAAGAAGCCTCAGGGTGACCCATCACTTAACCTCATCAAGTGCTGCCAGGTTTAGAGGCTGACACTGAGAGCTAACATCTGCCAGGGACCTACTGGGCAAATATTCCTCTCTGGGCATTGCTGAGGTCAAATCCATTCCCTACTATTTGCAGGAGCCTTCTGCAGCACTTTCTTGCCCACCTCTCCTTCATTTCAGTCAGGCTGACCCACAATGTCAAATCCACAGTGATTCATTTGGAGAGAGGTCAGTTATTTGTATACCAATGTGGCAATTTCCACAGAATAACCAGATGGTTTGTTTATATCAGTCCAGGGAGGAAGAGCTGGGAATGACTTGAAATGTAAAATAGGGAGTATTTCCTCTGGAGCTGAGAGGAAGTTGACTTAGGAGGCAGAAAAAAAATGGAGTCCTGTTAACCAACTGCAAGACTTCTAACCACAGGTCACTACATGGAGAAGGACCCTGAGAAGCTGCCATACCCAGAAGGGCATCTAACCAGCCTCATCATCCTTTGGTTTCTTGGTCCTTCCAGGTCACTCAGCTGATGGCAGAGACACAGCTAGGATCCTGGCTGGGCAGCCTTAAAGATAAAGATCTACACAGCATGGGGCTTCATCCCTGTGGGCACTGGGTCTCTGGGGACCAAGCCAAAAGCTGCAACACAAGAGTTTCTCTGGTCCCTGGCTCCTTCCAACCCTGGCCTTCAGAAACAAAGGAGGGGGTGTTAAGAAGGAAGAAACTGGCCCCTGAAGAGGCCAGGATAACTGGGACTATGACTGAGTTAATGATAGTGAATGTCTGAAGTTAAAAGAAGAGACAGAAAGATATTAGTAAGATTTCCTGTAAATACTAACATTCACCTAGTATTTTATTACTAATAAAAAACTTTCATAAACTTTATCTTACTTGATCTTCACAAGACCCTTGGGAAAGAACTACTGTCCCCATTTTATAAGACAGGAAATTGATTCAACCATCCTCCCATAGTAGTAGCATTAGAGGGAAGAGTAAGAGACACAGGACCAAATGCCTTCCTTGCCGTCATATGCTCAGTCATGGGGGAGTGGCTGTGGAGAATGCAGAAATGATAGGAACTAGAGGTGCTTCTTCCTCAGCCTCTTTGGAAAGGCTGACCCCTGCCTGGGCTTCCACGGCAGCCCCAAAGACAATACTGAAGAGAAAAACGTCAAGAAGTTAAAATTGAGGGAGACAGACAGCCCTTTCTCTGCTCTGCCTACCCACCAGAATGGGTCCACCTGAACTCTCTACTTTGGCCCCTCCCACAACTTTCACTTATCCCACAGCTTATGCAGAGTGGACTCTCAGAAAAGTCAGCAGACTGCTTAGGTTTCTGTTTGTTTTTTAAAACCCCAAATGGACCCCAAACTTCGATGGTTGCTTGTTAGCCAGGTGTTCTAAATTGTTAAGGTCCAGGCATGTAATTCTATGCTCTGTGCCCCCCCCTCCTCCTTGGAGGGGGGTATTCAGAATTCTCTGGTAGATGAGATGCAAACTCTTGGTGAGACACAGGCAGGGCTGGTGGAACCTCTTTCTTCAACAACCTGATCAACTTACTTGCACCAGTTTTCCAACCTGCTCATCAGACCTGGCTGCCATTCATTTAGTCCAACTGGATAAACTTGTACTCCACCTGCTTGTCAGGATCTCATGTACCCTTCAGTTCCCTAGGGCCTTCTCCACAACGAGTCCCCAGTTCTCCCTCCATCTCTTCCTTTGCTCTCTCTTTGCTACTTAATTATATGTCTTTCCTACAGTTCTTCTCTAATTGTACTTGTGCTAATTCATTATGAACATTATTCATTTCTCTAGTGGATCATAAACTCCTTAGAGACAGATACTGTGTTGAATTCATCTTTGTGGTTTTCTCCTCCATGTTCTTGTCTGGTCAGGGGGTTAGCTCTACACATAGTAGGGGTATAATAAATAACTATTAAAATGGAGTTTTCCTTGGTTTCTTAAAAAACAGGGTATCTATAAAACATATCAAAGGGATCCCTGCAAAAAAGACAGTCCCACTCGTACTGTCCCTTGACAAGACATATGGAAAATGATACCCCTCTCCCTCCATCTCTATCACCAGGGTCAATGCAGTCAGGCCTAGCTAGCTCAGAGACAGAAAGAAGGTAAAACAGACTGGTGAAGACAAAGGTTCCTAGTTTGCTTATTTAAAGAGGTTAAGATTACATAAGCAAAGCAAGGAATTGGTGTTATTATCTGTCCTCAAGGGAAACCTAGGAGGGAATTTTTAAGGGTAGGGAATGGGGAGGAGTGGATGAAGGAGAAAGAAGAGGAGTTCCCCACAAAGAACCAGAACACAAAAGCTGATGGCTGACATGGAATCCCCATCATGACAAGGGAATGAGACACCCCATTCCTTTTATGGTAATGGGAAGCTCAGATACTCCTAAGATGAAAGGTAATTATGGTCCCACAGCGGCCAAGGGCCCTGCTCATGACTCAAGGTCAGCTGGAATTGGAGGCATCTGGGAGCAGACTGGAGGGAGAAGGTAGAAGAATACTACCAGAAACTTCAGATAAGACCACTGAGTGATGGGGCACTGGGAGAATCACTCCAGAAAGTGCTTATGGGTTAGTGTGGGTTCTTCTTACAAGGTGATGATGGGGAAACAAGTCTGATTCAGGTTAATAACTGGTGGAACAGATGATGGAATCTACCCCTAGCCCTTCCACCCACACACTATCCCACAGAACTCAAACTTTCTTTATTGGCCAAGGACTTAGTGTCAGAATATAGCCACCCTGGACCAGGGTCCAGGGAAGCAGTGGTCACAGGGGTTGGTAGGAGGNACACACACACACACACACACACACACACACACACACACACACACAAATCTATTACAAATCTAAGTAAAAATCTAATTCCAGTTTAAGGATAAGAGGTTTAATCTAGAAAATCCTGCTTCCTGAGCCAGTGTGGGGAGGATGTTATCTGTTCTCAATGTCCAATCAAACCACTCTTTTCTTTTAGGACCACAGAGAGAATGATCATTTCTCTCTCCAGGACCAGACAGGAGACTGAGGTGCATAATGAGGCTGCATGCACCTCTGCCTGGCCGTCCAGCCCCTCAGACACTCCTTTCCTGGACTTTCTCTCAGTTCTGACTTTGGCCACAGATCACTCAGGATAAGGCAGAGGGCAGGGCCCACCTGTCACCACCTCCCACCTGGGATGAACCGGGGCATGCGTGGAAGCCTCTGCTCCCTCCCAACAGGGCCAAATCTACCTGAGCCACACAACCATGTCTCCATCACCCCCCTGCCAGGGCTCACGCCAATGCACACAGAGGATTGGCCACAGGCAGGGAAGAGACTGAACCTTGGGACTATGAGACTGGCTCCTCTAACCCCCATGGCCCCAAATGGTACCTGCCAAGGCCTTGATCCGGGACCTCTCAAAGAGCCTGGCTGAGCTGTTGTCATTATCCAGCTCATCGTCCGGGGCATCCCAGCGGGCATTGATCCGGCTGTACGGTGGCTGGTTGCCCACGTTTTCAAACTCCGTGGCCGATGTCATGTCAGCAGGCTCTCAGCAGTTATGCCTGCCTCAGTCTTCATGGAAGGGTCCCTAGGGGGGGACAGCAACACAGTCAGAGGGTTAGCTACCTCCCCCTTGGACTTTTTCTCAGGGGAACCTTATTCAGAGCATCCAGCAGGGGTAAGTCCTTGCAGGAGGAGCACACTGTGCCATCTTCCGGGCCATGCTTCCCACCCAGGATCTCTGGGTTATAGAATATTGCAGCAGCAGCAGCAGCCGCCACAGTAACGGCGACAGTGGCGGCAGGGATGGAGAGCTGCAGGCAGAAAGGGTCAGGGCGGCCAGCAGGTGGAGACGTCAGTCGCAGCAAGCCTGCTTCCTCCAAACCTGCAGCCAAGGCAGCTGTGGAAGCTTGGGAGCTGGAGAGGGGAGGCTCTCCTGGGAGCCAGGGAATGATCGGGGTGGGAGATGGGTGGGGTGGGACATGGGGAGTGGGGAGAGGAGCAGCTCCTCCCTGTGGACTGGACCATGACCAAACCTGGACGGGTAGGAGAGGTGAGAAGTTGGAAGTTGGCTGAGTCCCACTCAAACGTGAATCCGTAGGGGAGAGAGACGAATTGGAGGTGCCACTGATGCCACCAGCCCCAGCAGCTATGCTGGGTGAAGTGCACTTCTCTCAGAGGCTGCCTGAGATCCCTCCCAGTGCTTCCCAGCAGCAAATATTTAGAAATCTGAGCTCTTGGTTTTGTCTTCTCTGAAGTGCAATCAGGTAGGTGGACAAAGCTGAATCCCAAGATAGGCAGAGGAGCCCAGATGAGCCTGCTGTCCTATCAAGGCTGTCAGCATGATGGTGGTGGTGGTGGTGAAGGGATCCCATGGACTGCAGAGCTATGTGTGTTCAACTGTGCAAGGCACATGGGCATCAGGAGCACTATGTTCTCACTCACCCGTCATTTATCATGTTGCTCATTCATTAATGATTAACTAAAATATGTACCAAGGCTCAACTAGAGAGCAGAAACTATATGAGGCAATTCCGAGTAAGACAAGAAGTGCCCTGTCCTCATAGAGTTTATACTCTGGCAGCAAGGTACCCAATGAAATGAGCAATTATAGTAAGGTGTGCTGTGTGCCAACGCTGGGAAAGAATGGGGGGTTGTGGGGGATCCATGGCAGGGCTGGATGTCAAGGTAAGGGAAGTACTTGTAAGCTGGTTCCCAAAGGAAGCTCAGAAGCATTCTGTGAAGGGATAAAGGGACAAGTCCAAACAAAGCGGATAAAGAGCAGGTACAGGGTTCTGAAGGTGAGAAGGAACAGGGCAAAATTTAGGAAACTTACAGCATAGCTAGAGGGTGAGGGCAGGGTCAGGGAGAAAAGGGGGACAAGGAGACTAGAGGTGCAAGACTAGGGCCTTAATGTCTTGGGCTTTTGGAAAATGACTATCTTTCATTCAGCCTTAATTTCCTCTCTAGTACCTGCCATTCAGGCATCTCCCCAGGGAGCTAAAGGGATTCCAAGATCAAGTCTATAAGACAGGACAGGGAGCCCAGAGCCTTTATATCCAAAGAACAAAACAGGGTGGGGAGGCCATGAGGTGGACAAATGACAAGTGTGGACAACTAGTGAGCTGTGAAGCCGCTTCCCCTATGAATGTGTGTACACACACCACACTCACATATTCATATGTGTGAGTACACACATACTCACAGCCCACACACACACACATGCAAACAGATGCATGTTTGAAGAAGAAATGATGCAAGCTCACCAATCCAAGTGTAAATGCAGTGCTGTTGCCCTTATTTTTCAGACACAGAATCACTTCAGATTCCCTTTTTCCCCAGTCTGATTAATCAATCTTACCACAACCCTTCGAGGTAAGAAGCCAGAATTATCCATCTTAATTGCACAAGGAAGAAAATAAAGGCCTAACACAAGATGCAGGCTCCCCAAGGTCATCTAGGGAATTACTGCTATGGCTAGGGCTAACAGCCAGGCTGTAGCCTGACTTATCCCCTTCCACCAGGCAGATTTTAGGGAAGCGGATTAGATTTAGGTGAGAGAGAACACGGCACATGGGGACAGAAGGCACTCCCCAGTTTCCAGGACTTGACAAGGGTATTTGCTTCTCAGGGAAGGGGAGATATAAGGTGGGGAAACCAGTCATGACCCCAGACAAAGCATGTCCTGCAATGCCAGGCCTGTGCCCAGGAAGACCCTTAGCCCTTAAACAGCTTGTCATCTTCCACAAATGGACACACTACTTCCAGGGCTGAGATTTCGCACTCAACTAGTTGGGCAAAGAGAGCTGTGAAGGACTCCTCCTCCTCATGCCTTCCCCCTACTGTGCACCCTCCCCCCCCCCCCCC
>NW_027530512.1:4722105-4776056 GCF_008692635.1 Crocuta crocuta | reverse complement strand
CAGGCTAACCACCTCCTGCTGGCCTGCAAGCCTGTCCAGTGGCCCCTGAGAAGGGCTGAGCTGCCAGACACAGGAGGTGAGGTAAGATCAGATCCTGCTTGCAGGAGGTAACTGGACCCTGGCTCTCCTTCTTGTCTTGGGCTATTTTTAAGAGANTTACCTTTGCCATGGCTCCGTAAATAAGTCTGCCCCAGAAAGATGAGCCTGAGCAGGCACACCAGCAGGCCCAGCATTCAAGACAAGATTGATGGCCTTGGGTGCAGAAGAGCAGCCACTAGACAGCAATTCATCCTGCTTAAAAACGCCATGCCTCCTGCTGCCGTGGCTCAGAGAAGGGAGCGGCCAGGCAGTGGCTTGGCAGAGACTGTGATAAAACTCAAGTGTAAGTCTAAATACACAAGTCTAGGGTTTGTGGGTGGGGCTGTTTTGTTTTTAGGAGGTCGGGTGCCTGAAGACAGCCACCAAGGAAAGAAGATGCAGAAACTAAAGGGAAGCCCTCTTCCTCCTGCCCCATAGCTGTGCCCACCCTGGTGGCCCGCCCAGATGGCGTTCCTTCAGAGCCAAGGGAGGCAGGGGTAGTGTGCTCAGTGGCTCAGCAAGGGAAGAATCTCAGACAATCAGTTGTGAGAGGCAGAAGAGAAGAAAATCTGAAAATAGGAAAGCTATAGATGGTTATTCCAGGAAAACAAAAGCAGAAACAAAACCCCAAACAAAGCCTGAAACCAAATTTGACCCAGAGCTTCCCCAGTGTCATCCATGTCAATTTACATTACTGTCATAATATCCCTTTGAAGGCCTGGCAATAAAGAAACCAACATGACTAAGAGAGTAGCGTATGTTGGGGGCTGCCCGTGGGGATACCTGACCAAATGGAAAGTCATGGAAATGACAAGTTGGTATCTGAGGGGAGCCTGAGGGTCAGGTAATCCGGTCACATTTTTAAGGACATAAGTCACCTATGTATCTAGAATGGGCCTCCATTCAGTATGAAAGACAGCAAGCACTTGGCTAACATTAGACCTTAAACGCAACTCACCTCCTGCCAGCAAATCCAGGAGAAGGGGCATAAATAGTTCCTTGTCATTTCACTTCCCAGTTCACCCTCAAGCTCCTAAAAAGCTTGTCCCAGCCCCAGACCCTTGTCAAAGAGGAAGTGGGGCTTCCCTGGCCTGTGTGATTCTGTGCCGGGGAAAGCCCACCTTCCCTGTCCATGTGCCTAGTACAGCAGGGCAGGCCTGTCTCCGAATGCAGAGTCCAGAGGCCCGCCATCACCTACTGAACTTCTGCCACTCCCTAAGGCCAGGTTATATTTTGATCAGCATGGGTTCCTAGAAGACTTGCCCACAGCTCAGTACAGAAAAGCTCATCTGATCATACAGGGCACTCACTCACAGGAGTGCCCACTTGGTAAATGGATTTCACAATATCACCGCCACAGCTCATAGCTCCCCCTTTCACACTGTGCCCAGGACCTCATCTGTTTCTGAGATCGGGTGTTAGGTCTCAGAATCTCAACTTCACACACTATACCCAGGTAATCCCTGAGGGTGGTCGGGACCCCAGGAATTGGCGGCAGTGGCACAGCAGCAGCAGCCTCTGTCCCGCCTGCAGGGTGCTGCCGGCTCTAGCTAGAGCTCACTTCAGGCTTCCTGCAGCACAGAGCAGAAGAGGCTGCAGGCACTGCTCTATCCTTCCGGACTCAGTCTCCTCTTCCCTGCGCTACTTAGAAGAGAAGCAACAAAGCCCAAAATTCTACTTCAGGAGTGGGAGATGGGGGGGATTGGGGGGAATACAGGGTGATGCTGTTCTTCCTTCGCAGAGTCACAAGTCACAGGCTATTGGAAAGGCTTAGATGGAGTCTCTCTTAAACAGAGAATTTACACCCATTCTACCTTTACTTTTCTCTCTAGCTGTAAGGTTGGACTTTTCACTTGCTTTCTATTTTGTCCTGCCCCTTTGTGCTACACCAAACCTGCTTTTAACATATTTTGACACTATGGCAATCCAGGTCAGGAGAGTAAATCCTGAAGTCTCCCTGGTAACTTTCCTGCCAGTGCATTTACTAAAATGGAACATCCTCCTACTCCCTCTGATCAAATCTCACTGCATATTTCCAAATACCCTAAAGAGCAAATATATACTCACTAAAACAGCATGAGAACCAAGGAGATGCCCAGTACAGAGTACACTAAATCTATCTCAAACCCTAACCTCCCACCCCCACGCTCTAGTCTGGCACCTCCATCTGTCTACCAGATATCACCACCTAAAAATTATAGCTCAGTCTCAATATGGCTAAGCCTGCATGCGTGGCTCCCAGGACAGAACAAGGGAGTTTCTCGACCATGGGGTGACAGTGAGTCCCAGTGAGATAAGCATGTCACCTGGGGGTGACTTGTCCAGCAGAGGGGCACCATCGGCAGTGCCTGGACCAAGCTGCTTCCTCTCCTTAGAGCACATACTGCCTTTCCACACTCTGCAGTTCCCATCCCAATCTGCCCTGGCCCACTAGTCCATCAGTGACAGAGGATAGTTAGGTGTTCTTAAAGGGTCAAGATTCCTATCCAGGGTTGCCACCTTCAAAGATCCACATGTATTTGCAATACCCTGGCCATTCGAGTCCATGGCTATTTGGTAAGGCCTTACCCAGATCCTTCTGGCTCCAGTTTCTGTCACCAGGCAGGGACTTCAGGCTCACATGTCACAACTTGTCCATTCTCATCATGGAAAAATCTCCTACTAAGAACTGGCTCCAGTTATGCTGCAGCTGCTGGAATGGGAGTGGGGGTATGGTGGGATCATGACCCCAACAGTTTTTACAGGGATTTGGTTGGAGAACAGGTGCAGCTCAGCACTGATGTAGGGATTGCCCCATCAGCCCTCTATCTTACCAGCATCTATCAGCACTTCACGTCCTACACAGAAGCCAACGTCCACTGGGAGTGATTAAAGACAGGAGAGATGATACTCTTAAAATACGTAGTATTCAAACACTATCCTTTATTGGGAATCTTGGGCTCAATATCTACATTTTTCAGAAAACTATTACAACCCAGTACTACCTCTTATCTTTCCCAATTCATTTCTTTCAAGGTAACCACTGGCTTCCTCACCCAGAATAAGTAATTTTAATAACTCTGAATTAAAAGTTGAATGCCCAATTTATTTTCTTCCATGAAGACTTTTCCAGAATGCGCACAGTGACCTCTCTTTTTTTAAATGGTTATTTTTGAGAGAGTTAGAGACAGGGACATAGTGCAAGCAGGGGAGGGGCAGAGACAGAGGGAGACACAGCATCCAAAGCAGGCTCCAGGCTCTGAGCTGTCAGCACAGAGCCCAATGGAGGGCTCACATCCACGAACCATGAGATCATGACTTGAACTGAAGTCAAACGCTTCACCCACTGAGCCACCCAGGCACCCCATGATCTCTCTCTTCTTTAACAAAGATTGTCAGGGAAGTAGTAAGGTCTGTGTTGGAGGTGGTTAAAAATAAGTTGAAATAATTGATCTGCAATAATTGTTGAGATATTTCTAATGAAGTAATTGATTCAGAAAAATAAATAAAATAATTAGATAGTCAATGGAGAATTATACAATAGAATCAAGCTCCCAATGCTTGAATTCACTGATGAATCTTAGTATCACTAAGAATAGGATGGCTAGATACTGGGTGTCTTCTCATATGAGGCAGTATGAAGGATATCATGATCATTGACATTCTTGTCAAAAAAAGTTAACCTCAATCTGACCAATCCTTAAAGTTAAGTTCCCATTACGGGCATTATAGGAGACCAAAACATAGGTTAAATGGCAACATGAGGAAGCGAGAGACAGACCCACAAGGTGGGACATTCTGCAGACAACTGCCTCCATTTTCTCAGCAAGTCAATGGCATTAAAATAAAAAAGGAGGTGAAAGTAGGGACTGTGTAGATCAAAAGAGGCTTAAAGATGTAATAACTAATATAATGTGTACCTTGTTTGGATCTTGATTCAAATGACTACGAGAACACATTTTTGGGACAAACAGGGATATCTGAATTATAGACTCAATATTGGATGATAACCAGAAAGTATAGTCAGTTATGTTAGGTGTGATAATGGCATTGTGGCTATCTAAGAAAATAAATATTTTTTAGAGATGCTGAAGAATGTAGGGGGTGGGGGACAGGTCGTGCCATTTGGGATTTGCTTAAATAAGCTCCAGCAAAGTGGGGAGTAGATGAAGTAGGATGCCTCTAATAACTGCTAACTTTGGATAATCTACACATGTGGGGCTTCATGATGCTATTCTCTCTACTTTGGGTATATGTATGAAAATTTGTACAATAAAGATGTTCATTTATTATTAAACTTAAATTTTGTCAACTTTTTTTTAAAACAGTCAAATGCCCTAGGTACAACTGGAACTTAGAATAAAAGTCAATCCCCTCACAGAAATGCTGATGCATAGGAGCACATGTACCACAATGTTCATAGCAGCACTCTCAACAATAGCTAAAACATGGAAAGAGCCTAAGTGTCCATCAACGGACAAATGGATCAAGAAGATGTGGTTTATCTATACCATGGAATACTACATGGCAATGAGAAACAATGAAATCTGGCCATGTGTAGCAACATGGATGGATCTTGAGGGTGTTATGCTGAGCGAAATAAGTCAGGCAGAGAAGGACAAATATCCTATGTTTGCACGTATAGGAGGGTTAGGAGGAACTTAACTGAGGAACAAGGGGGAAAAGAAGGGGGAAAATGGTGGGGGAAAGGGAGAGAGGCAAACCATGAGAGACTCTTGAATGCTGACAAAAACTGAGGACTGATGGATGTGGGGGGGGGGATGGGCATGGAGGAGGGCACTTGTGGGGATGAGCACTGGGTGTTATGTGGAAACTAATTTGACAATAAACTATTTGTAAAAAAAAAAAAAAAAAAAANATTTAACAAAAAACTATTTGTAAAAAAAAAAAAAAAAAAAAAAAAATTCAAGCCCCTCACCATGGCCCTAATGCCCAGCATGGTCCAGCTTCTGCCTCCCTCTCCAACCTCATCTCCCCATACTCACTATATGCAACCTAAAAACTTTCAGTTCTTCTAACTTGCCATTCCTTCCCTAGTTCAGACTCTTGTGCATGCTATGCCTTTGGTCTAGGATACTTTCAGGACCATCTTCGCATGTTTGGCCCTTTAGGTCTCCTCTTAGATATCATCCCCTTGTGGAAGACCTCCTGAGCTTCCTATCTCAGGTAAATCCTTTGTCAGTGTCAGTCAGTCCACCCTGCTTGACAACCCTTCCTAACACTCATCATAATAATAATTACTCATACATCTGTCGATTTGTATTTTTGCTTCTTCCTGCCTAGACTATAGGTTCCTCACAGGCAGCTGCCATGTCAGTCCTATTCATGATTATATTCCAGTGCCTAGCTTTGTGCTCAGGACACACAGGTGCTCAATCAATATTCTCCTCTTCCTAGGGACCTAAGCTCAAACTCTGGAGCTTCTTTAAACCCCTCTGTCCCACCATATTCCTTAATCCAAGCACTACTCATTCAATTATCCCACTAATATATTAGGCACTTATTTGTTCACTACCAAAGCCAATCATTATGCCCCTTTACAGTGTTTCCTTTTCTCATTCCTTTATATGTTCTAAAGCCTCCATTTCACTGCAGGCCTTTATGACTTCCCACCTGGACTTGTGTGATGGTCCATCTCTGCCCAGGCTTGGCCCCTTCAATCTATCCTGAATGGCCCTTTTCATGATGACATACCTCTACTCTGTAACAAGTCTATCACACACAGTCTACCAAAATTCTACACTGTCCAGTGCTGAGCTCATACTTTCTCTTATGCTAACTCTGCTCCAACCAGGAGGATACACATGTCTCCCAACCCCCACCACTGTGTCAGATGCCTCTACAACTGTATTTGTGCCACATTCCATGTGCTGAAATTTAGGCATCTTTCCTCTCTACTGGTAATTTAAAACAATTTTCAAACATTTAGAAACACAATATACAACATTGTCCTAAAATCTGAGTGAGGTCACCTTTTCCCTCCTATCAAACCCCATGGATTCTTCACTGCCTGTACCTCCAAGTGGAGAGGGCAATGGAGATGGGCTCAGGGAAAGCTGATGGTGATCTGTGCACAGACTTCCACTTCCAGTACCACATCCTTCCGAGTCTCATTGTTATTTTCAGATGAGGCCAGATCTTCACTGTCTTGCCTTCTGTCCATCCTTCCAATCTTGGGAGGAAGATGAATCTTTAGTTTTTTCTCCCTTCTATCTTCATTTTAACTTATTTATCTTCAAGTCTTTCCCATCTTAAATAAAACTCTTACTTGCCATATTTTCTCTCCTCCGTCTCAGAGCCAAATTTCTTGACAAATGTGTCAAGAATATGAACAGATATTTTACAAAAGAGGAAATACAAAAGACTAAAAACCTATGAAGAGATACTCAAGGTTATTAATTACCCAAGAAATACAGATTAAAGCAAGAAAGAGATCCTAAAGGCAAACATTATCAAACTGAATAATGTGAAGTATAGATGTTGATGTTCAGAGTGGGAACCTTGTGCACTGCTGGTAAGGATTTGAACTGGCCTAGCCGTTCCAGAGGGCACTCTGCCAGTTCTAAGGAGGCAGGTTACATATCTGCAACTCTGTTCCTGGGCTTATAGACCAAAGAAATTCTCATGAAGATCTGAAAGGAGTCATATGCAAGGATGTTCACTGTAATATTGATTATGGGGAGTGGGTGGGCAGGTAGAGATAATCTGTGTGTCCATTGCTGGGGGATGTCCATTCACAGTAAAATGTGAATGCGCACATAAAAGACACATGGCAGCATTGGAGAATCTTAAAAACACAGTGATGGGTAAAAAAATAAGAAACATAATGAGATCTATAACATACCCTTGACATAATTTTAAAATACATATAAAACTATTTTTAAGAGCATATTATAAACAAGAGGCAAACTCTTTAACACATGAAAATGGCCACCGCTAGATTGGAATGAGGGGGGATGGAAAATGAAAATGAAAATAAAAGCAGATCAACACCAAAAAGTCCCAAACAATCCAATTAAAAAATGGGCAGAGAACCTCAGTAGACATTTTTCCAAAGATGACATATAGATGGCCAACAGACATATGAAAAGATGCTCAACATCACTCATCACCAGGGAAATGCAAATCAAAACCACAATGAGAAACCACTTCACACCTGTTAGAATGGCTGAAATCAAGAAAGACAACAAACAAGTGTTGGTGAGGATGTGAAGGATATGGAGACAATTTGTGCACTGTTGGCAGGAATGTAAGTTGGTACAGCCACTGTAGAAAACAGTATGGAGGTTGCTCAAAAAATTAAAAACAGAAATGACATATGATCCAGGAATTCCACTATTGGGTATTTACCCAACAAAAACAAAAACACTAACTCAAAAAGATATATGCATCCCTACGTTT
The DNA here is from genome assembly GCF_008692635.1 of Crocuta crocuta. Classification (NCBI taxonomy): domain Eukaryota; kingdom Metazoa; phylum Chordata; class Mammalia; order Carnivora; family Hyaenidae; genus Crocuta; species Crocuta crocuta. Next base: position 4,768,577 of record NW_027530512.1, on the reverse strand, counting down.
ACTGCAGTATTATTTATTAAGAACCAAGATATGGAAGCAACCCATGTCTATCTTTCAATAGACAAATGGATAAAGAAATGTGATACATACACACACGCACACAGAAGTATTAAATAGTCATAAAAAGGATAAGATTATGCCATTTGAGACCACATGGATGGACCTAGAGGGTATTATGCAAAGTGAAATAAGATTGAAAAAGACAAATGCCATCTGACTCAACTCATAAATAGAATATAAAAAAATGAATAAATAAGCAAAAAGCAGAATCAGAACTCTAAATAATAATAAACTGATGGTTGCCAGAGGGGAGGAAGGTGCGGGCTTGGGCAGGATGGGTGAAGAGGAGAGGGAGGTAGGTCTCCAGTAACAGAAGGAGTAGGTCACAGGAATTAAGAGCAGAGCGTGGGGAGTGCAGTCAGTGATATTGTGACAGCAACGTAATGAGACAGATGGTAGCTATACTTATGGTGAACATAGCATAATGTATAAACTTGTCAAATCATTGAGTTGTGCACCCGAAGTGAATGTAACATTGTGTGTCAACTATACTTAAATTAAAAAAAGACTTGTTAAAAAAATAAAAGAAAAAAGAAAATGAAGTCAATCAACCACGAACCAACCAGGAGAGGGGCCTTGCCTAGAAAATGAGATGATAAACTGAGATGTATAATGACATCTGCTCCTAAGGTAAATATAGATATAGCATATTTACATTCATGAGAGCTTCCTCATCTATACCACACTCACTCTTCAACTCACTGAAATCTGGTTTCCCCCATTCACTTCATGATACTATTCTCTCCAAAGGTCACTGAAACCCCTTGTTGATTAAAATCATAGATGTTTTTCAGGTTTTATCCTGATTCTCAGCAGCATTAAGCCCCAGTGGCCATTCAAAAATTTCCTGAAATTGTATCCTTATCTTCCATGATATACTCCTTGTCCTCTCTGAACTTTCTGGTCCTTCTTCCTTGGCCTGCTCTGTGGGCTATTCTTCCTCTACCTCTCCCTTAAATGGGATGTCTCCCAGAGTTCTACGCTGCGTCCTCTTTTCCTTCTTCCTCTGTCGACACACTCTTTTAGGCTATCTCCTTCACTCTCATGACATCATAACCTGAATTGCCATCTCATGCTAATGGCTTCTGAATTTATCTCCTCAACTGTGCTCAACCATCACATCCAACTGCCTTCTGAACATTCACCTGGAAGACCCACAGGCCCCTTACACTCAACATGATCCCCAGCTGAATCTATAACCATCCCTGTACCAGTCTTTCCTGTCATGTTTCTTGTCCACCAATATCCCAATGGTTCAAACCAAATGTTGGGATCAGGCTCTACCCCTCTTTTTCTTTCCTAGGATCTCACTAACTCATTCCTTTCAGTGTCTCTCAAATCTCTATTCTCTGTCTCTACTTCTCCTCCTCACTTCTGGCCACCATCATCTTAAGCCTAATGGTTTCCTGTTGGTTTCTTTGGATCTATATTTGCCCTTTTGTCTACTCTATCAACCCACCATCTACACTGTAGCCAGAAATATTATCTTAGAATATAAATATGATGACATCATTTCTATACTTTAATAGCTCTTCCTGATCTTAGGAGAAAGTTTAAAACCCATAAAAAATTGTAGTCAAAGCCCTTCATGATCAATCCCTGTACTGAACACTATTTCCATCCAAACCTTCTTCCCAACTTCCCCAGTCTTACATCCCCACTATAATGAACTCTATTCAGATCCCTGGCTCTCTGGCCATGCTCTTTGCACATACTAAGCCCAGAAAACTCTCCCTATTCTTTGGAATAATTTCTTGTCTTTCATAACTTATCTTAGTTATCACTTCTTTCAAGAAACTTCCCAATCTCCACCACCATCCCCTGCAGCTGTGGGAGGCAGGGGTAATTCTTCTAGGTTCCCATCACACTCAGTGCTCATGTTCATCAAAGTGCTTAACTACATCATAGGGTGATAATCTATTTCTCTTTTTTCTCCCCAAAGACTGTACGCTACTTGAGGTCAGGGACAATCCCTATTGTTTTTATCCCAATAGCCTAGCATATAGCCATATGTGTGAAATGAGGCTACAGAATGTTGAACAAATAGATGAGAACTGAGAAATGTAGAGCACTGCTCCTTAAGAGATTAAGTGTGGCTTCTGCTGAGGACACACCATTTCGAGGCTAATTTGAAGGTGAAGGTAAAGAGGGGGCTGGAAACATGGCATGTAGCAGCAGTTGCATGGATTCAAGCTGGGCATCAATGCCCTGATGTCACTGTTGCCCCTCTGCCTCAATCTCATATTCCTGTTGTCTCCTCCTTTTTGGCTGGACTGTGGTTACACAAGGGATGGACAGTGGCCAAAGCTCCTCCTAATGTCTATAAATCTTGACACTCTTCAGAGTAGCTCTGACTCAACCATGCCACAATTTCCTCACACGAAACATTGATGAAAGCAGCAGCTTCTCACCCAGAATTCCTCTAGACAGGGAAGTCATACCCTACTTAGCTGAGAAGTCTTTTATTTATTCTTTCTGGAGTCACAGAAATGTCAGTCACAGACTGGTTTCTATCCATAATCTCTGCCACACAAATAAAAAGAGCTATTTTAAAAGTTAAAATTAATAATATATAAGGTATGGGTGCCAATTTAATTATTCATCCATGTTGGAGCTTTTAAAATAATTAAATAAAAATTAACCTTTTAAAAGGTGCTCAGGCCCACAAAGACTCCTGAGGAAACAGATGTTGGCCAGAGGATTTTCCCATCCTTGGCCACGACACAAGGCTGACACAGTGAGACCATCCTCCAGAGACATATGGGAAGGTGTCTGCAAGGGGCAGCTCCAGTCTTGCAGCAAAGACAGTGCAACCTCTTTAGGCCTGGCAGAGCCAGTTCCCAATGTGCATAACATCCCAGGCTTGCAGACAGAGCACCTCTCAACCACTAGAGTCTATTAAGACCCTTCCCCAGGCTCTGCTGATAGAGAAGTACCAGCTGCTTGATCATGTAGTCATTCTGCTGACCACAGTCCTTAGGAAAAATGCTTGGCCCTGGATAAGACTATGTAGCAAAGCCAAGGGCTAGGACGGGAACCTGCAATTTATTAAGATCTTCATGCATATTGCCCCATTTAATACATACCCACACTCACAACTGTTAAATATTATTTTTGTAATTACTATTATTGTTATTTGTATTTGTATTTTATCAGAAGACCTAAGCTGAAATGCTAACTCCGGTAGTTGTGTGTTTTTCTGTAAGTCACTGAACTACTCTGTACCTGTTTCCCCTTCTGTAAAATGAGGGAAACACCCTGTGTTTCTGTGGCAGAGACTGCTTGGGTTTACCAATGTCTGATTTCTACTCTTTCTACAGACAGCTTGGAGGCACCTTCCAGTCACCACTGTGGTTGGGTATGGTTGTGTGATTAAATGAGCAGAAGTGACACGCTCCACTTCAAGGTCTTAGCCATAAAAATCTTCCCATAATTATTTTGATCTTTCTGAAATTCCTAGAACCTAGGCTACTCGGCCAAGATGGAAGGAGTCTGACTGCCTGAATAACTGTGGGGAAGCAAAGCTTCTGCCTCAATTTATAATCATTTGCTCACATATGATGTGAGCAAGAAATAAAATTTTAAGTTCTTTACCCTAATTAATATACCTACCACTTACCACAGAAAGCTGTTGTACACACTAAATGAAGTTACATGGGGGTGCCTAGGTGGCTCGGTCGGTTAAGTGTCCCACTCTTGATTTCACCTCAGGTCATGATGTCACAGTTCATGAGATTGAGCCCCATGTTGGGCTCTGTGCTGGCAATGCAGAGTCTGCATGGGATTCTCTCTCTCTCTCCTTCTCTCTCTGCCCCTCTTCTGCTTGCATTCTTTCTCCAAGTAAATAAATAAACTTTAAACAAATTTAAAAAATAAATAAAGTTACATGAAAATGATGTAACAACTGTATAATACCCCAAGGTATTATTATTTACAAATAATATACAGTATCTCCTAGTATCAGGTTTGTGGGTCTACTTGGTATGTATGTTCTCATAGCAAAAATGAAAGTGTATAGTAGGTAGAGTCTCTTGTCATTACCCTATGCCCCTTCTGCAACTCTCTTTCCTTTTCACCCTTGTCTTAAGCATCCATGTTCTCCCAACCTCCCTTGATGCCAGGTACCTCCACAGAGTTGAATGATCTAACTTAATTCCCTATCATTGTAAATTTCTCAAAGGGAAGCCATTTTTATCTTGGAGGTCCTTGCACTTGGCAGGTACTCATTTAGTACATGTTAATTGGGTGAAACAGATATATCTACTTTCCCAAGGTGCCAGACTATCCCTCCCAGGGAACACATCTTCATAAGGGTCTTATGGAAATATAATATCTTACCCCAAGGAGGGGTATGAAAGGAACAATTTGGGAGCCAACCCAGGCCAATGGGTTTTAAATAGTTGGTCAGATAGGCTACTCAGCACATCCAAATCATGCAAGAGAATCAACTGTGTACTGTACCTACAGGAGTCAGATCTGCCTATAGAGTCTCTGAGAAGTATAAACTTAACCCACTATAAAACTACTGTTTAGGTGACCGACCCTGGACCAAGAGAAGGAGCTGTCCAAGGTTAAGGAATGTGGAGAGGAGGTCAGAATGAAGCCCATATTTCCTGCCTTCTAGAGTTATATTCAGACCCCTTAGCCTCTTAGTCCTGCCCATAGGCAAGGACTTTGATGAATTTCCAATCCTATTCTAGCATTGTATTTGATTACAAGCAGCATCAAGGCAAGCATTCATAAGTAGGTTGACATTGTTTTTAATTCCACAAATTTTTATTGAACAATAGTACCCTATAAAGCTATAAAATGCTTAGGTACAAATAGAACAAAATATGTGCAAAATCAATGGACTGAAAATATAAAACGCTGATGAAAGAAGTTAATGATATAAATAAATGGAGGGATATACCATGCCCATTGATTGAAAAATTCAAAATGACTAAGATGTCAATTTTCCCCAAACTGATCTACATATCAATGCAATACCAGGCAAAATCCCCATAGAATATTTTTTGTAGAAATCAACAAGCTGATTCTAAAATTTCCATGGCAAGACGAAGAAAACAGAACAAAATCATTTTGGAAAAAAAAATGACAAAACTTGAGGACTCACATTTGATTTTAAGATTTATCATAAAACTACAGTCATCAAGATAGTATAGTATGGGAAAAGGATAGGCCAATAGGTCAGTAGAATGAAGGCCAGAAACAGACTGACACATATATGGGAAAAATGATTTTTGACAAAGGTACAAAAACCATTTAATGGAGGAGGATAGTCTTTTCAACAAATGGTGAACAACTGGACATCATATGACAAAGGGAATGAATATTGGTATGAACCATACCTCATACCACAAACAGAAATTAACCCAAAATGGATTATAGACCTAAATGTAAAACCTGAAACTTATAGGAAAAAAAAAGACAGGAGAAATCTTTTTAATATTGGGTTACATAAAATATTTTAGGTGTAATACCAAAAGTATAACCCATATAGAATCAGGTATCCTAAAAGAAAAAAAATGATAAATTTGGCCACCAAAAGTAAAAATGTCTGCTCTTCAAAAGACACCGTTAAGAGAATTAAAATACAGGTTCAGACTGGGAGAAATTATCTGCAAAACACATATTTGATAAAGGACTTTTATGTAGAATACATAAAGAAATCTCAATTAAAAAACAAGACCTCAGGGGTGCCTGGGTCACTCAGACAGCTGAGCATCTGACTTTGGCTTAGGTAATGATCTCTTGGCTTGTGAGTTCAAGTCCTGCATTGGGCTCTCTGCTATCAGTGCAGAGCCTGCTTCAGATCCTCTGACTCCCTCTCTTCTTTCTCGAAAATAAACAAAAAAATAAAAAAAATACACAAGACCTCAAATAAAAATAAGCAGAAGATTTGTACAGATGTTTCATCAAAAAAAGAGATATGGATGGCAAATAAACACACAAAAAGATGCTCAATTTCATTTGTCATTAGTAAAATTCAAATTAAAGCCACAATAAGATACTACTACACACCTATTAGAATGTTTTTTTAACGCTATTAAAACACCACTGACTATATTCCCTATGCTGTACTTTTCATCCCTGTGACTTATTCATTCCATAACTGGAAGTCTGTACCTCACACTCCCTTCACCTATTTTGCCAATCTCCTAACCCACCTTCCCTCCAGCAACCATCAGTTTATTCTCTGTATTTATGGGTCTGTTTCTATTTATTTGTTTTAGATTCCACACCTAAGTGAGATCATATGGTATTTGTCTTCGTCTCATTTATTTCACTTATCATAGTACCCTCTAGGTCTACCCACGTTGTCACAAATAGCACAATCTCATTCTTTATGGCCGAGTAGTGTTCCACTGTATGTATATACCACATCTTTATCCATTCATCTATTGATGGGTACTTGGGTTGCTTCCCTATCTTGGGTGTTGTAAATAATATGGTAACAAATTTAGAGGCACACATGTCCTTTCAAATTAGCATTTTCATTTTCTTTGGGTAAATACCTATAGTGGAATTACATGGTATTTCTCTTTTTAACTTTTTGAAGGAAACTCCACACCTGTTTTTCACTGTGGCTATACCAATAGAATGGTTTTTAAAAATAAAAACTGATAATAAACAGTGCTGTTTGGTATGCAGAGCAACTAATCTCTCAAACATTGCCGGTGGGACTGTAAAAGTAGTACAGACACACCGAAAAAGTTTTTCAGTTTCTTATAAAATTAAACATAACTTTTACTGTAAGACCCAGTGATCCTACTCGTAGGTTTATACAAAAACTTCTTTATTCATAATGTCCCCAAACTGGAAACAATCTAAATGTTCATTAACTAGTGAACAGATAAACCAACTATGGTATATTCACACAATATTCAGTGATTAAAAAGAAAGAACTGACATACATATAATATGAATGAATCACAAATGCATTATACTAAGTGAAAGAAGCTGGACTCAAAAGGCTACACACTATATGATTCAATTTATGTGATATTCTGGAAAAGGCAGAATTATAAGGACCAAAAACCAATCAGTGGCTTCCAGAGATTAGGGTCGAGGAAAGGGGCTGACAACAAAGGGCATCAGGGGATTCTGGGGGGTGATTGTGGTGGTGCTTATATACTGCATGCATTTGTTAAACTTACAGAAATGGACACGGAAAAGTATGAGTTTTACCACATTTAAATTATACCTCAATAAACCTAAAAACAAAATATTAAGACTAAAATTATAAACAAAAATACTAACAATTATTTATTATGTACCTACTATGTACAGGCCCATTGTTATGAACTGCTTTGATAATAATTATGTAGGATAATTATTACAATTTATTTTGAAATGAGAGATCTTTTTCTCAAGTGAGGTACTAGAATGGAGACTATAAGTATGGTGTAGGCATGGATTCTGCCCTCAGGCTGCCTAAGATATGGATATAAGTAATGACACAATAAGACAGAATTACCTAAGTGTCAAAAGGCAGGCAAAAATAAAATGCCATGGGATTTCAGAGGTAGGACAGAATACTGAATGCTGGAGAAATGAGAGAAGTTTTCAAGGAAGAGATGGCATTTAGTGGGGTGCTGATGACAGGGAGTGATGATTTTATTATCAGAGTAAACAGTGTTTATCGGAAAGTTTTTTCCAGAAATTTCTCCTTGATCCTCCTAACAATCCTGAGACAGGTGGTGGTGGGGCACTATTCATCTTAGTTTTGGTTAAACAAGCTAAAACTTAGAGGTCAAGTTTCTTGCTCACACTTGAGTGGCCAAGTCAAGGCTTGAACTTAGGTCTTCTGAGAGTTTGGTTCATGTTCTGTTCCATGGTACACCCATCCAGAAGAAAAGCTCTTCCTTCTCATGAGAGGGAGAGGGAGAGAGACAGAGGGAGGGAGGGACTGCTTATAGCCCACCTTAGGATCTCTCAAAGACAATGGGCCACTTCTAGCTTTTCTGGATGTTGAGAATATCCCACAAAGCTAACATGCTTATTCGAATCTTTGCTGCATATGGAATGAGAGCCAGTAGAGGGGAGATTTTCTGTGGCATTTGTTTAAATTCATGGTTTAAAGGTCTCAAAAATCCTTTATAAATACTAAAAAAGCAAAAACCTTGAAAGCTACAAAGATAATATTGACTGCCTCAGATGCTCGATCATATACATAACCCTGAAATTGTTTAAGATGCGACCCCAGACCTGGTAGGGCAAATTAAGTACGCTGTGCTCACTCTTGGGGGGTATCACCTCTTCAAAAGAACAGAGGCTATTCTAAGAAGCCTCCTTGTGACTTGAAGAAGAATACTTGTTCATAAGCCTCACCTGGCTCAGCCATGACTCACAAAGCCCTTTCTTCACCAATTCCTTCATGCATTTGGGAATTCATCTGGCGTACACCTTCTGAGCTCCTTGCTTTATGTGCTAACCACTGGGCTAGAGATCATCTTTGTCTAGGGAAGAAACATCACCAGGGAGATGGCCTCAACATTTTGTTGCTATCTCCATCTTTTTTGCCCATTGCAAATTTTAAAAATAACAAGACAGGGTCATCATGCACATCAAGCTAGTTAACCAAATATTTCCTGAATGGATACTGTGTAAGGGCCCATATTAAGATGATCCTTGTCAAAGAGCTTACAGATAATGTAAAAATTCTCTTTGGCATAACTGGAGAAACTACTGTCTGTTTTCTGTGCTCCAGGTTTCTTGCCTGGCTAACAGGGAGTGAATTTCTCCAGCTATAAAGCTGTGGTCATCAAGTATTTATTGAGAGCTTACCTGGTGCCAGGCACTGGACTCACAAATACCATCATACTGAGTGTGCAGAGCAAAGCTGTGAGGCAGCCACTCTCATTATCCCCATTTTACAGGTGAGGAGACCTAGGCATTTGAGGGACCAGTGATCTCTCCCCCCCCCCCACCAAGTCCCTCAGCCAGTAAAGGACAGAACCAGGATTCAAACCCAGGCAGTGTGGCTCAGAGCTCCTGCTTGACCAGAGCCCTCTGCAGGAAGGAATGTGGACATCAAAGGAGCAGCGTACTTATAGTGCTTAAATCATCTGAGACAGATTCTTCCACATCCAGCTCAACACCAGGCAACAAGAACATCAAGAAAGGCAACAGGAAGGAAAGATGATCTATGCCGGGAGGCCAAAAAGGCCCTGTTGGGTCACAGTTTATTCAGCCTTGAGATTTCAGAACATGAATACACCGGTTTCAAGCCTGCATCAGTCCCACATTTTTCTGGGGATCTCCAAGCACCTTTCCCCCCAAATCATCAGAGACACAGAGAAGACAAGGAAGCAAGGTAGGGTAACTTCCCCAGTACAAAAAGTGGCAGTCAGAAGGGAACTGTTCATGTCTAATTCCCCACCTCCCCCCTAAGTCCCACTCTATATTTAGGGTCCCTCCTTAACACAGCACACATCTATTTACAGAAGAAGGAAAATTCCAACGTGTAAAACTGAAGAGGGTTTCTTACAGGAGGTTTTCCAAAGTGCTGCAGTTTGATAACACTCTCTCATATCTGTTAAAGAGCGTGGCAAATGTTATCATCTGAAAGCACCTGGGGCAAGGGTACCCCAGTTCCCAGCACTGTAAATGGGCTACCTGGAAGCTTCCAATGACAGCACATCAGCGCCTCACCCTGTAATCAGGATAAGCTGCTCTGCTCATGAAGTAACTGCTACCACATTCCTCTCTTAAAGAGGCCTGACTCCAAATAGCCTGGCTAGGGCCAGGGGCAGCAAGAGCTGCCAAGTGCCGGCCGTTCCTGGGGAAGCATGTGTGTGGCCAGGGCGGTGGACACATAAGCCAGGGTAGGTCATCTGAAAGGTGCAGAGAAGTGAGTGGTCATTGCTAAAATAGTCTGCAAGCAGCTCCAAAAAGCTCACTACACCTCAACTTTCCCTAGTCCATGGTGGCAATACTCCTCCATTCAGCAAGGACTTGAGCCAGCTTCTAGAAAGAACCAGAGGGTAGCACACAAGGGATTTAGTGCTAGAAATAGTAGACTAAGGTGACTTTGATCTGGGGAAGTGAACCAGGCAGTGTTGCATAGTGGTTAGGGGTATCTGGGGTTAGACTGCCAGAGAGGACTCCAAACTTAGCCTTAGGCCATTTATTTCAACTTTAAGCCTCCTTTTCTTTATCTATAAAGTGAAGTTAATAATAGTCACCACCTTACAGCATTGGTGTCTGGATCAAATGAGATAACATATTTGGGGTCCTTAATAGAGCACCTGGCACAGAGCGCAGCCCTGAATATGTGTACACCACTAGCACTGAGCCAGGTCTCTTGCTGTTTCCACAACTCAGGAGAATGAACTGTTAGCCCCTCTTTGTGTATCCAGTTTCTCCAGTAATAAAATAGCAGTCCCTGCTCTGCTCATGGCACTTAAAAGCTGGGGACGTGTAGAAATTGAGGGAATTTTTAATGATCAGAAATGTTATTCAATGTTGACATGGCATCTACATGGGTACTGGCTATCTTACCCTTTTGGTGTATCTGTGTAGATCCTCTAAATGTCGGATGACAGATTTCTGAGTAAAACAAACAGCCTGTGCTTTTGCACTTCTCAAGGCTTTTACGGTGCCAAGAACAGGCACGAGAGAGCAACCATCTCCCACGACGTCCCAGACATGTGCGTACAAGAGACACTCAGGGGAAGGATGCAGAGCAGTCACTGTTGCTGCTCAGGATTTGTTATGTGACTCCACTCCTTCCTCTACTTTCCCTCCAGTGGAGGGAGAAATGTTTTTACTCCATTGCAGGGAGGCAACAAACAGACCACTGTTTGCCACAATTTTTCCCAACAAACAAAGCAGTAACTTCCTTGCTTTCTCGTTTCTACTTGGTCACAGCCTTGTCACAATCTCTAGCTTCTCGTCCTAGGAAAAACGGGTGAGACTGACTATCTGCTGAGAGTTAGTATGGGTTTCAGGCTTGTTCCAAGGGCTGCCTTCTGTGGACGAAGGCGGCCAGCTGTCAAGCCAACCGAAGGAGCTGGGCTCTGAGAGAAGAGTGGGTGGGCAAGGAGGGGAATGATGCCTGGCTCATCTTGACAGCTTACCCTCCACAGCCAGTTGCAGGCTCAGAGAGTATCAGCATTGACTCTCTTTCTTCACTTATGCTCATGTGCCCTGACCCAAACCATTCCATCGTCACCACTAGCCTCTATCCCAGAACAGAGCTGTTTTAGCCTAGGCAAAACCACTATTAATTAGGTGTATTTCCTTCCAGCTAACCTATAATGTTGTATTGGATTTTTAATTATAAAAGTGATGTCTTCTAGACCATTAGGAGATTCCAGCCAAAAAGGCTGCAGTTGAGATCTAACGACAGCAGAGTATATCTATCCTCAAATTGGTGTATCCAAGCTGAGCAGAGAATCGATCGTCATGTGAATATGTGATGGCTGTGCTCGTCAAGAGCTGCTTAGCAGGAGTCCCAGTGTAAAAAGCATGGGCTAGAAAACCCAATCTTCCTTTATTTTTATAGTTACCTTTGATCACCAGAGCATGAATGCCCTCAGTTGTGAACCATCCATAGCTATTCCCATCCAAATTCTTTCCCTACATTCCAAGTGGCCAAACCACTGGCTACTCATATGTGATGGGATCAGGTCCCCAAACACAACAGACATTGTTGTACCTTCAACAACAGACATTTGTAGAATACCACCAGAGAAAACAACAAGAATAAACAATATCATATTTGTGGGAACTTAGTATATGGCAGGCTCTATGCTGAATGCCTGGAATATGTAGCTCGTTTCATTATCAATATACTCCAACAAGTGATTTGCACTTTCTTCATTTTATAAATGAAGAAATTAAGGCTTATAGAAGTTAAAGAACTTGTCTCAGGTCACAGAACCATGAGCAGTAAAGAGTGAAGTATGACCTACACATGCCTGTCCCCGACCTGAAAGTGTAACTTTTGGATGAATTGCTGCTCATGATAAATTTAAACTTTGTTAATAGTCTCCTAATTTACATTAACATTCAGCAGGACTTCAATTGAAAAGAAACATGAAGGTGCTAGGGTTCCCCCATAAACACATCCCATTTATAAAAGTCAGATTTACTGTTCTTCCATTCCCCACCCTATTTCTACCAAAAATAGCCAAACATTTTCAAAATATATCCACACGTTTCAGGGATCCCATCTAATCTAAGACCTCAGTATTTAGAAAGCCTTCTGGCTCCTGTGTCCCCTTTGTGACCACAGCATGCTACTTCAGAGACGGGAGAAGAAGCTGCTGTTCTAACAGGCCTGAGCATTTCAGGTCACTAACCCAACCAGAAGGAAGACCCGGAAGTCCCAAGTCCTTGAACCACTGTTCTCACTATAGATAAGAAGTAATACTCCCTTGTTAAAAAGAGAGACAGATGGATAGACATACATGGAAAACAAGCAACACACTGGAAAATGCAAGATCTAAAGCAATCCGTAACCAAGCCAGCCTGAGACTGCCTATATGAAAGAAACCCCTCAGTCCCCACCCATTATCTGGGCATGGCAGCACTGGCCCGCTCCCCTTACTTATCTCATTTTGTGCCCTACACAGTTTGCTACACCCACTACATGTAGACACCCTTATCAGAAAATATCCACTTAACAAGTGTTTGCCTTTGAACAGAAGTAGATGTTTAGCCCGCCAAATGTTGGTGACTCTGTGTATGCTTATTGGTATATATATGAACATATACATGAAGCTCATGAATACAGAACAGGCACTGACTGCAGGGTACAAGTCACATATGTCTTTGGGAACTGCCAACCTATTTACAAGCTGTAAATCTGAGCCTGTCAGCTAAAATACTTGCTACTCCCCTCCTCCCTATAAACTAGAAATTGAAATGAACAAAAGTTGCTGCTCTGTGAATAATTCACATTCATTCATTCCGCAAATATTTTCTGAGCACAGTGCTGTGCTCTTAAAGTTTTACCAAACTGTAGGATTCTGGAGATGAAAGGTTGTGGTACTAGTCTTAGGAGACAGCAGGATCACCCATCTTACAGACTTACCAAGATGTAACAGCCTTTGACAGTATGAAATTATGAGTTTTTTAGGGATCAGAGCTTCCCATCTGTGTATCTAACATTGTGAAATGATCATTTCTGCAACAGGCTACCTACAGTCTTCATTTTTGAGTCAAATTATTTTTTAGTCTGTTTAAAGTTTATCATTTTGGTATGTATGTATTTTTAAGATTTTTTATTTTTTTAAAGTAATTTCTACACCCAGCATGGGGCTTGAACTTACAACCTCAAGATCAAGATTCATAAGCTCCACCAACTGAACCAGCCAGGCACCCATCATTTTTGGTATTTAATGTGTGTGTGCTATTTGTTAAATATATTTTGTGGTCAGGTATTTTGGGCCAATATTGACTTCTAAAAATTACACTCCACATTTTATGTATAAGTAGGCAGACCATGAGGTTGAGATAAAATTTTTAATGGCTTTATGGTTCTTAAAATATTGAAAACCACCACTGCAAAGCAATGTTGCGACCACAGCCTAAAGCACCTAGTGAAATATGAGATGCTACATTCCCGTATCACCTGCTGTGATCAGAATGAAAGTAGAGAACTGTTACTCTTGACTTGTGGTAAGTAACTTGATTATAATGCATCAGGATGACTGGAATTCCCTTCTCCCTACACTGAAAAGCCTGATCACAACAACAGAACAAAGCTGACATAGTAATTAAAAACCCTGCCCCAGAAATGGCATGGGGAGTAGACCTCGTTCTCTTTAAACCCTTGGAAACATCAGAAAACACTGGGGGTGGGAGAGAAAGAGGGAGTTGTTAAGGACCCTCAAAGCTGGGTGTAGGTACTACAAAGGCTATATGTACAAGGGTTAGTGGGCCTCATGCTTTGCAGAGCATGTTTGGCTAAAGCAGTCTAGGCAATGCACAGCTGCAGAAAGCCCATGCAGGTATGGGGCTGAGGGTGGTGTAGGTCCTATGCTCCTGCAAGGGCAGCTGAATGCACAGGTTATATTTGTAGCTGGATGAAAGCACAAGGCAGATAAATGTGTGCACCTGTGTTGTGGCAGCTGATTAATTCAATTAATATTTATTGAGCACCTGTAGGGCTCATGGCAGTGTACTGTAGGAAAGGTATCCTCTGCCTTCAAAAAACTCATGATCTCATTACAATAAGGCAATGACAGGGAGAGGATATAACTTAGCATGTTTAGGTACTCTACGAAGCATATACATGAATGGCTTATTTGAATTCGGTTCTAAACATGTCAGAAAGGGCCTTTGTCTCACTGATCCTTCACATACTTGAATGCTGACAGCAAGAAGTCAACACAACAATCAGATTCCAAACTTCTCTAGCTGATAAGGTGAAAGGGACATCAAGCACTCTAGCCATAGCCTCAGAGCAGAGGAACCCATGTGTTTGGAGAGAGAAGCACTTGCCAAAAGCTAGTATGTCTAAGTCCTACTAAGACTAAGCTAGCCTACTAAGCTACCAAGAACCAATCACTCACGAGTAGAGCCTCCATCCTGACATTACTTAACAGCCATAAAAGCCACTTGTCTGTGTATAGAATCACTTCAGGGTCTGATCTCCCTAGTTTTTCACAGGCTTTGCAGCCTTTAGCCTAGTTAGTTTGGGGACAGGTACCTAGTCTTCAAATCCTCAGAAAGTTAAAACAGAAATTCAGTAGGAAACAGTGGTCCAACAGACCTGTGAAAAGAGCCCAACTTGGCTGCTATTCATCACTCCTAAAAACCATCAAAGGCCAAAATCCTGGCCACAGTAGGTATATTCTGTCTGCATGAAGGAAGATGGGAAGAACCTATCTGCATATAGCCTTTTCCCCAGGATACGGTCTTGCTAAAAGGACCCTACCGTGAGCATCTAGAGTAGACTTTTTCAGCTTGTGTCCAGTGGGCACTGGGGAGTGGGTAGAGGAGTAGGGAAAAGCCTATTCATCTATCCTTCAGGTACCCTGCCAGGTTGGCTACAGCTCCTTCAAGTCACACTGGCTTTGAATCAGAATGTCAACTCAGAAGTGGAAGTCTGGGGCTGGAAGGAACCACCAAATTCTTAAGCCCAGACAGCAAGAAGAGTCTATGATGAAAGCATTTATTTCTATCAGGCAACCAGCCAGCTGGTGGGAAACGCTAACCTATTATATTCCCTTCCTTTACAGGCCAGGTTCAAAATAAACCACTTAAAACTCACTACAGAGTTCATGCCTAAGGGGGCATCCCACCCTCTGCTGTTGTATCAACCAGCACAGACTAGCTCTGGAAAAGAAGTGTATCTTGTTTCCCTCACTGCAAGCCTCTCCATGATTGAGACAAAGGAAGCCACTCCATAGCACCTTAACACCTCCACTCAGTCCACAGTGTCTAAGCAGTGATCACACGCATCCTTTCCCTGTACAGTGCTTTGAGCCCTCTCATCTGTGTCCTCACATTTATACTGATCAAGATATATAAGGTCACTTAAAAAAATTTTTTTTTAATGTTTTTATTTCTGAGAGAGACAGCATGAGCAGGGGAGGGTCAGAGACAGAGGGAGATACAGAATCTGAAGCATGCTCTAGGCTCTGAGCTAGCCATCAGCACAGGGCCTGACGTGGGGCTTGAACCCATGAACCGTGAGATCATGACCTGAGCTGAAGTCAGACGCTTAACCGACTAAGCCACCAAGGCACCCCTAAGGCCACTCTTAATAGAGGCTTCCATGATACTCTTTGATGATCTCTTCTGGTGGCTCATACCATCTCATTTATAAGTTTTGGATTTTGCTTTCATTCTTTCATGCCATTCAAATCTACTTTAAAAAAATAACTAAACGATGGCTCCTCCAATATTACCTTCAATACAAAGATAGAGCTATAGGCACATAAAGAAATCACTCTCACTACTCTTGCCTTTCATTTTTCCAAGATTTTTTAAAGAGCAATTTTAGGTTTACAATAAAATTAAGGGGAAGGTACAGAGATTTCCCTGTCTCCACACATGCATCCTCTTGTTTTAAAAAACTTTTATAACATTTATTTTTGAGAGAAAGAGACAGAGTATGAGCAGGAGAGAGGCAGGGAGAGGGGGTTGGGGAGAGAGGGAAACACAGAATTGGAAGTAGACTCCAGGCTCTGAGCTGTCAGCACAGAGCCAGAAGCAGGGCTTGAACTCACGAGCAGTGAGACCATTAACTTGAGCCAAAGTCAGAAGCCCAACCAACTGAGCCACCCAGGCATCCCAGCATCCTGCTGTTTTTTAATACCACAATATCAAAACTTTCACAGCCTTTTATTGTGGATTCCATTTTAACTTATTTTATATAAATGAAGAGCTGAGATCAAGACCTGAGCTGATATCAAGAGTTGGATACTTAATCTACTGAGCCACCCAAGTACCCTTGTGGATGCCATTTTAAGATCACATTCCTTTTCTTTGCTCTTGTTAACACCTACACCCAATTCCCCTCATTTCTCTCAAACTAGGAGCTCCCAAATGAGACTCAGCCCTGTGTAAAAGTTCATGGTTTAAATTAGTTAAGACTATGGCACAATAAACCTTCTCTGATATCCAATTTCATCACCATTGTTAATAAGCTAATTATTGTGCATATTACAGTTACTGAATTATGAAACTGCAATACACCTTCACAAATCATCCGTTCACCCACCAAGATGCACAGAGTCCAACTGTTTTTACTTTATTTTTTTTTAATATTTTTTATTTATTTCTAGGAGAGAGAGAGAGAGACAGCATGAGCCGGGGAGGGTCAGAGAGAGAGGGAGACACAGACTCTGAAACAGGCTCCAGGCCCTGAGCTGGCAGTCAGCACAGAGCCCGACACGGGGCTTGAACCCACAAACCGCAAGATCATGACCTAAGCGAAAGTTGTACGCTTAACCGACTAAGCCACCCAGGCGCCCCTGTTTTTACTTTATTTACTACTTTCCAACCTATGATCCAGCAAGGCGGCTTTTGGTTTAACTGTAGCTTATAGGAGAATTCCAACATTTTTGAGAATACATTTTGAAATGAGAAAAATGGAAAAGGGCTAGTTGTTTAATAGCCACACAACATTCTTGACTTATATCATGTTCATGTTAATCAAGAAAAAAACAATAGATTTTTAATGAGCGTCTACTATGTACATGCACCATGCTACATAGGCACTGTAGAAGATATGGTCTCTACACTCACAGAGCTTCTAGTCTAACTTAAGAAACATGATATGGATCATAAACCCTTATCTGCAACAATTGTGAAATCCAAAAAGCTCTGAACATAGAAGATCTTCATAATTCATTTGGTGGCATTATACTGAGGTGAGGCTAACTTATAGTCTTCACTTATCCTTCTTCATGTAAATATCAGCTTTGTTGTAAAAACAATAGCATGTTTGATAATAGGATGCCACCCAAAACACTGTGTGATGTTAGATCTAAAAGATTCTAAATTCTGAACACATTTTCTCTAATGGCTTCAAATAAGTTGACCACGGACCTGAAAATTGACATGAGAAAGGAAACAACACAGGCTAGTTAACTCCATCCATTGAGTGAGGAATTAGGCAAAAGGTAGGTTAGCCTATTACTTTCTTAGCTCTCAAATTCTCTAAAAAATCTACTCTGCAAGTGACAAATGAATGTCACAGCAATATCTAAATTAACTTAGTCCCTTGAAAAGAGTTAGGGACAATGGCAACAATAATTGGAAGTTTGGCCCCCATTTTATTAAAACTTGGACACTCGAACTTAACTCAGTTTGGACATAGTAATATTTGTGCATCTCCTCTTTAAAAGCAGAACTTTGCTTTTTCATCTGTTGAATGGAATCTTGCTTATTGCAAGTCATTTGCTCCTCCAAGGTCAGGGCCCTATTCCCATCTCAGTCACTAGGATTAGAGCCATTCCAAGCATGGAGTCACTCTCAGAGTTAAGTGGGACCTTTGCAGTTTTCATTAACCAACCCTCCCCTCCTTAGTCGCCACTGTAATCAGAAGGCCTGGAAGATGGTCTATGTGGTCAATAACCTCCTGCTCAACCTTCAGCAGTAATAAGAAGCCCCGAGTTCCAGTTTTGACTTGTTTGCAAACTCCTGGTCTAGAGTACTAATCCATCTCATGCCATGAGGGCTCTACTACTCAGAGACAAAGTTTAACATAACCTGGGCTCTCTTGGAGCACTCACTCTGCACATAGCAGAGCCTGAAGCCACAGCTGGGTTATTATACTAGACCAGGAGAAATCAAACAATACCCGCTAGCTTGTTTTTGTACAGCACATGACCTAAGGGAAGATCCTATGTTTTTAAAGGATTGTAAAACAAACAGGAATATGACAGACTGTACAAGGCCCACAAAATCAAAACTATGTACAGAAAAAGTTTGCCAACCCCCGCTTTCTCACTTGCAAAGTGGCCTGGGAGGAGGATTTAATGTTTGAATGCCCACTAAGTACCAGACACCATGTGTCAATGCATATGGCAGCAGGAAAGGGCCTCTTCAGGCCCTGTCCACACACACTTGTGGATGATTTATTTAGAACCCCACCTTGGAACTCTCCAGTAGGATTTCAGAACAAATTGATTCAATCGCAGATTTATTTTCTAAACAGCCTTTTCCTGTAGTAACTTTCTCCCATCACACCAGCACAGACACAATACCAGCAAACATCTTCAGGCTTCAGGCCCCTCACCCAGGGCCCACCCACAAACCAGGAGCATTGAGAGCTCAGGCCTGAGCTGTCACCATAGGCTGGGCAAAGGCATTGGCATCTTCCCTCCCCTAAGTGAAGTTTCCAAATGTTGGGAGAAGCCAAACAGGTACAACACCAGCATTTCATAGTTTTCTTCTCTGTGTGAAAATGTGAAGTAAATAAAGGTTTTTCTTTTCTTTTCTTTAAATGGTGCTCCTGGCCTTCCCTTTTTCTCAATGGCCTCTTTTCCCAATGATGCCATAATTCTTTCTCTCTCTCCACACCTTCCCTTTCCTCCTGTCACACTCTGTTCTGAGGGACTAATGACAGCCAGAGTTTAATGTGTTTCTACCCTCATTCAATAGCATGGCAGAGAAACAGATGATTAAGTGTGGTCTTTGAGACACTGGATATAGAAGTATTAAATGTGGGACTAAAGCTGGCCCTGATCTGGTCATCCTTCTGTCTACCTACATGTTATACTCTTATCATAAGACACACCACACTACTCTGGTAATAACCTGCTCCCCATAGATATGTCCAGAGAAACCCACTGTTTGCTCTGCTGACCACTTTTGGATTTATTACCCCCTCTGAGGACAGAGAACTCTATCAGACTTAGCATGCAACACAAAGAGTTAGATGCATAGTTTTCTGATTTTTGTTTTTTAAGTAGGGCTTCATGCTCAGCATGGAGCCCACCAAAGGGCTTGAGTTCATGACCTTGAGATCAAGAACTGAGCTGAGAACAAGGGTTAAAAAACAGACTGAGCCATCCAGGTGCCCCTAGATGCATAGTTTTTTTTAAAGTCCATGTATGTTATCTTTGCTAGTGGAAGGGCCATACAGTGACAGGATTAAGAGCCAGGGCTCTGGAGCAGACTGTTCAAGTTCACATCCCAGCTCTGCCACTAATTAGCTATGCAACCTTGGGCCTTGGTTTCTTCTTCTATCTAAAGTGAGGATATTAACATTACCAAATTTACTGGGTGGTTGTGAAGATTTACATATATAAAGCTGCATATATGTACAATACCTAAACAATGCTTAGCAGTTAGAAGGGGAACAGAAACTATTAATAGTAGTAGTAGTAGTAGTAGTAGTAGTAGTAGTAGAAGCCTGTCCCTCAATTCCATTGTTTATGAACTCATCGACACATGAGCTCGACATGTGTCAAGAACTTTGCTAGGCGTGGGGGTTACAAGGTGATTAAACCTCATCCCTGCCCTCGGGAGCTGGCAGGTGAGTATTTAATACCGTCTAAAAACAGGCTAAGTCTTAATATGGAGAAAGAGAAATAGCCAGGGCCTTCCCGATGCACAACAGAGGTGGCCTTCTGCCAAGGTGGGTAGGAATCAGAGTTTAAATCTTATAGGAAGAGCAGGAGTTTTTGAGGTATAATTGAGGAAGATGGAGAAGAGGGAGGCATGGCAGGCAGGGGTATTTCAAGTAAGAGGAAAACATACACAAGGCACAAAAGGAAGAATAGCTTGAAGTTCACGGGAAACTTCCAGGAGCATGATGAGGGCTGGGGGACAGACAAGGACCATATCCCAATCAGCCTTTATGCATCATGCTAAAGCAGCTGAGTAGCGGGAAGTCAGTGAAGGGTTCTAAATGGACGGAGTGGCTAGATTTGCCTTCTAGAAAGCTCCCTTTGGCAGGTATGAAGGAATAGATTTAAAGAGGAAGGAACACAATGATAAGCAGAGAAAACGATTAGGATGTGACTAAAGTAGTTGAGACAAGAGATGATGTGGGTATGAACTAGGGTTTTGGTAGTCAAGATGGTGAGGAGTGTTCAGATTACAAAACTATTTAGGTCACCTGGTGGGTGAGTGGAAATGGCAAGTTAGAGGAAGAAAAGGGTCCAGAATGACTTCTCCATGTTGGGTGACTAAGTGGATGGTGATTCTATCAACCAGGATGACAACTGCAAGAAGAGGAGTTTTAGAAGAAGGAATGATGATTTCAGTGGGTCAGAAACATGTATGAAGTCTACACTCTGTGATAGCTATGGTGTTAGAAGTTGGGTGTGCAATCATGAAGCAAAATGGAGAGGATCTCTGCTCTCAGGGTGCTCTCAGCTAGTGGGGAACACAAATAGCTGCTGAATTATTACAAATAATTTAAAATTTACAAATTGCAAAGTGCTGCAGAGGAGAAGTATGGGTAGTAAACAAAAGGTAACAGGAAGGTCTTACCTAGCCTGGGGGATATGGGAAGTCTTCCAGAGAAAATGGCCTTTAAACTGATATCTATGGGACAAATAAGATTTAGACAGGCAAAGAATGGGGAAGAGCATGCATAAGGACAGCAGTAGGAGTTCAGACCTCCTGTGGGATATCCAGGTGGAAACACTTAGCCTGAGGCTGGGTATCCAAGTCCTGGGGAAACAGTCTGGAGATATTTAGAGTCATCAGCAATACATAGGTGGCAGCAAAGACACAAGAAGTGGGCAAGATTGTTCTAAAAAAGGGTATAGAGTGTCCAGAATGAGGCTGAGGACGGACTCAGAAACTCCATCCTCGGGGTATGCTAAGAAAAAGTAGCCAACAAAGAGCAAGGCAAGTCAGGAGACAACTATGTCTGGAAGACTCAGGGGAAAAAACTTCCAGAAGGAGGGAGTGAACAACCAGCCTCTAATACCCCAGAGAATTTTTGTTATTCACAAGTGGTGATGACAGTGAGAACAGTTTCTGTGAAGTCATGGGGGCACAAGCCCAACCGAAGTGGGGAGTGGAATAAATGAGGGAAAGATAATGTTTAGCACGTTCCTTTGAATTATTTGATGGGGCTTTGACAGTAGGTAGACAGAGATGTAGAGCCAAAGGACAGTTTTATCTAATGGGAGAAACCCAAGTTATCTATAGTTGCCAGGAAAACAGCAAGAAAGAGAGAAGGGTTGAAGACTCAGAAGAGGCTGAGACCTCTCACACAGTGGGAATTTAACAGAATTTAACACAGCATTGGGCAAAAACATTCAACCTTGACTGGATATGGCTCTTTCTCCCTTGCCCAGAGATCTGACCCCTTAGATCAATTCTGCTTCAGCTGCTCTTATAGAATCTCCACTAGTTTGACCAGGCCCAGAAAGCCACATGGGTGGGAGGAAACCTCCTTAAAATCCCATCCCATCCTCCAGGATGCTGGGAGACTCACTCCCTGCTCCAGGCCAAGGCCTTGCCCTTCAGTAATGAGAAAACTGAGAAACTCGGTATTATTTCCTGGTGAACAAAACAGCACTACCTCAGCCCAGAAACTTTCCTACAAACGAGCTCTCTGTGAACAGAGACAGCCTGGCAGAGAAGGGCTGCTGATGCCCCTCAGATGGGCCTGGCTCCATGATCACCCCTTTCAGGAAGTGGCGCCTGACTGAGATCATCCTTGGGGCCCTTGCCCTTAATTTGGGGCAACTTGCCAGAAAGCAGGCACCTCACGTAACCACTCTGTGGTCAAATGACAGCAGGGATGCCTGGAATCAGCTGGCTCTGTGGAAGAGAAGGGCAGCTCGAACGCTCCAGTAAACAGGCAGAGGGCTTCCCAACCAGCAGAACACTTTGAGGAGTAGTAAATAAACTCAAAAAGCAGCAGCAGCTTGTAAAAGGCTAAAAAAGAGGGGGGAAAACATGTGTGTGTGTGTGTGTGTGTGTGTGAGAGAGAGACAGACAGACAGATGGACAGCCAGCCAATGAGGTACCTATGAGAAGAAAAATCTGAGCAGTTTTGGGGTGCACTAACACACAGATGCTTGCCTATCACCAAGGGGGAACTCATTGTAAACAATATTCTTTATGAAATATGAGAATAACATTCTTTTTTTTAAATTTTTTTTAATGTTTTATTTATTTCTAGGAGAGAGATAGAGACAGCATGAGCAGGGGAGGGTCAGAGAGAGAGAGAGAACCACAGACTCCGAAACAGGCTCCAGGCTCTGAGCTGGCAGTCAGCACAGAGCCCGACGCGGGGCTCAAACCCACGAACCGTGAGATCATGACCCAAGCGAAAGTCGGACGCTTAACCGACTAAGCCACCCAGGCGCCCCGAGAATAACATTCTAAAAAGTTATTCTTCATGGCTTGGGGAGATGAAAAAAGAGATTATATTAGATAAAATATCTCTATCACATGACATCATCCTCCTTTGTATTCTAACATGACATAATGAACTAAAGAGAAATGTGAGCTCTTCTTAGTAAGTGGCCTCCAACTTGGATTTTCCACCCAATTCCTCTTGCAGCCACTGGGACCAGAGAATGTACAAACACACACATACAACACAGCAAGAAACACATACAATACGGCAAGAAACCAGGGCACTGTGGGGAGTGCGTCCCAGTAGAGAAGGAGATTCAATAACTCCTTTACCACCAAGACTGCCTCAGAGGGAGCTACTTGAACCCTCCCCCTTCCTGTCTTCTCTGGCAACACTGTCCTGCAGGGCTGGAGAAGGACCCCGGTAAGGACACCTGTGCAGTACAACTGAGAGAGGCTCGCAGGGCTGCGGCGCTGGGCAGAGCTGCAGAAGCACTGGCTGAAGCCCAGGCTCCGGCCCAAGGAGTGAGCCTGGCAGATGGCAAGGACACACTCAGCCCAGCTGGCCTCAGAGCCGCCTTGCCTGGTTCAGGGGAGGAAAGAAAAGGAAGCCATGTGCTAATGCTGGGGTCTGTAGCTGCCACCAACTTAAGCAGGCAAAATGCGGTAAAGTCCAGGAGGCCGTCTCTCTAGGCATTCTGCTTTGGGAGCAGATAGGACTGCTGTTGTTTTGCAAGGCGGCTCCCCTGGTGAGAGAGGAGCTTCCTGATGCTCATATTACAAGTTTGGGCCGAGAGCCCTTCATGAACCTCTTCACCTGGGCTCTCCACAGTTGCCACCTGAGAGGGAGGATGGGGGTGGGGGAGGGAGGACAGAGTCACCGCCAAGTTCTTTCCCTCGCATCAGACCATCCAACTTTCTCAACGTTTACTTGCCTCTGAGCCATCTGCTAAGCAAGCCCAGCAGGATGCCCCTCAAGAGGCGTAGCCAAGTTCAGCAAGGGAGCAAGAATCTCTGGGTTTAGAAGGGAAAATTTCATCCTGCTAATAAATGGACACTCTGGGCAAATAATTTCTCTTACTCATAGAACCTTCTTTCACTTGAAAATGAAGAGATTATACTACCTACCCTTCTCAAAAGGATTAAAAGGGGCAAACTTTGCAAACAGAATGCCTTTGGTTTTCTAATCCCTCTATCCAGGGCGATAAAAGATTCCCAAAGTTTATTCCTGTTAATACAGGAGTTCAAAACACCTCAAAAGAGAGGGCTCCACCTAAAGGGAAAGAGTCCTCAAAAATTTGTTCCCTTCCAGGCACAGAGAAAGGAAACTTGGCCCCAAGTGTGGGAGAGCCACTGTTGAGGGACCACAAGGAATGACAGCATAAGACATAAAAAGCAAGTGGTAGCAGTTGTTGATAGGCTGTGGGACCCTGGACGAGTTCACCACCTCTGTGTGCAGGGAACAAAGCTCGAGTTTTCCTTTGGGACTCAAAGAAAATTTGATAGGCTGTGGGACTCTGGACGAGTTCACTACCTCTGTGTGCAGAGAACAAAGCTCGAGTTTTCCTTTGGGACTCAAAGAAAATTTGAGTCTGAGTTCTAATTTCTTTATCATTTGTCCATATGGTCCAGTGCATCACCTTGAAGGATTAGCACCAGAAACCAGTAAACAAAGGCTAGACTCCAAACAACGCCAGGATGCCGAGTATTAAACCCAAAAATGCAGTGTACCTCCTGCAAGCAACCAGGGTACACAGATTTGATAGTGAGGGCACCAGAAAACCACCACCATTACAATCCATGACAAACCCTCAAACCAACAGAGAAAATTCTTTGCTTAGAAACCCTTTGCTGCACATTTGTGGCAATGATCGAACTACAAAAAGCATCCCTCAACTTAGTTGCTAGACTTCAGAGAAAAAAAAATCCAGATTCTGAGAACCATTTGGCATAAATGAAAACAGGCTTTTTCTGGAAAATACAAATTATTTCTAGCACAAGGGACTCCAAGGAGACATCTAAATTTTTGTTCTAAATTTTTATTATTTTATTTACTATTGCCAAGAACAAGAAACATTAATTGGAAAAATACGTTTAAAATTTTACATTATAAGATTCATTTCTTTTTTGAATTTTTAAAAAAAAATTTTGAGAGACAGAGCGCAAGCAGGGGAGGGGAAGAGAGACAGAGACACAGAATCCGAAGCGGTCTCCGGGCTCTGAGCTGTCAGCACAGAGCTCAACATGGGGCTTGAACTCATGAACCATGAGATCATGACCTGAGCCAAAGTCACGTGTTTAACTGACTGAGCCACCCAGGTGCCTCCAATTCAATTCTAACAGGACACTGGATGCACGGATTCTTTGGCCCCTTATAACGTGAGATTAGGTAAAATGAACAAATTAGTTACAGAGACACCAAGCTATAATGATAATAGTAGCTTTTTTTTTTTTTTTTTGCTTACCTACAGACATCTGACACACATTTGTGTCCAGTCCACAGCACAATTCTGTCTGCAAGGTGGGTATCACTATTCTGCGTTTTACAGAGGAAGAAAATGAAGACCTAAAAGATGAAATTACCTGCTGAAGCCACACAGCTAGTAAGTGTCAGAACCTGAATTCGAAGCCAGGTCAGTCCATGGCCAAAGCAGGTCTCTCTCCACCACACCACAGGGCAGGAGTTTCCACTAGAAATGAAGTTGCCTGGCTAGAAATGGAAATGTACTATTCACAGTACAGTGAACAAAGGCCGAGGATAAGTACCAGGTAACATAAGGCAAAGGGGCAGCTGTGTTAAGCTTGGTTTGTATTTAAATCCATTAAAGGGTAGGGTAAGTGATTTGGGGAAGCAGATTTAATATATTTTGCAGATGAGACTAGAGGGGAAGCCAGCAGATGTTAACAAGGGCACCATCTAGAGAAACTGGAAACTCGAGCAGGGGATAAAATGAGATCAAAGTCAGGAGCAGTGGGAGGCCCTGCTGGGGGAGGGGAAGGCTTGCAGAGCCTGACACTCACAGGTGACTGGAAGGGAGAGCTAGAGAGGAAGCTGTAACTGGACACCCAGGCAGTAAGAGGAAGGAAGGAAGGAGGGACGGAGGGAGGGAAAGGAAGAAAGGAAAGGCAAAAAGCAAAACAAAATGGCAGTGCATTTTGCTCTAAGTATGCTTCATAACAAAAGGTTGGTTCATGGGCCCTGCCTGGGAGAAGGCACAGACTTCCCTGGAGAGGTCTTTCCTTATCCTGTCCGGGGAGAATGAAGTGAGTCATGGAGATCAGCTGTCCATCTTCCAACAAACACAGTCTTGTTTAAAAGTAGCTCCATATGATTGGATTGAGCAAAAATACACACACACACACACTCCAATTCAGCATCATTTAAAAACTGGTTAAATAGGGAGCACCTGGGTGGCTCAAGTTGGTTAAGCGTCTGACTTCAGCTCAGGTCATGATCTCACGGCTCGTGGGTTCAAGCCCCGTGTTGGGCTCTGTGCTGATAGCTAGCTCAGAGCCTGGAGCCTGTTTCAGATTCTGTATCTCCCTCTCTCTCTGACCCTCCCCTGCTCACGCTGTCTCTCTCTCTCTCTCTCTCTCTCAGAAATAAATAAAACATTTAAAAAAAAGATAAATATTTAAAAAAATAGGGGGCACCTGGGTGGCTCAGTTGGTTACGCATCCAATTGTTGGTTTCGGCTCACATTCATAGGTTTGAGTCCTGCATTGGACAGTGCATCTTGGAATTTCTCTCTCTCTTTCTCTATCTCTCCCCTCCTCACTCTGTCTCTCTCTCAAAATAAATAAATAAACTTTTTAAAAAACACTGGTTAAATAAAGTAGATAATGGAACAATTTTGAATGAGGAAAATCTCCATGTATGTATTGTGGAAAGATGACTTTGTGTATTCTTAAGTAAAACAATGTAAGCTATTAAATAGTATTCAGAATATAAATATTTTTTGAAAAATAGCAATCACATGTTTCGTTAATATTTATATTTTTTAAAGCTGGAAGAATATGCATCAAATTGTAGCAAATGATTATTTAGAGAATAATGAAGGGGGTGATGAGGAAATTTCATTTTCTATGGTCTGTATTTTGGCAAAATTTTACATTAGGAAAGATTCATATTACATTTGTAAATAGAAAGGAAATAGAGAAAAATTTAAGTGTCCCTGAAAAGACTTAGGAGTAAAAAGTTAAGTCTCCTACCTCATCTCAATGACGATAGGTAAAATTGCCAACAACAGAAATCAGATACTTGCCACTTAATAAAATACTTCATACTGCTAGAATCTAAGATAATTAACACTATGGCCTGATCCTTGGGCTTCTGCCCTTCCCCAAAATGGAGTTTGGGATGACCGGAGCTGGACTTCCTAGCAAAGAGCCCTCCTGTTCACTGGGCATGAAGGAAATCTCCCAGTGACATGAACCAAGCAAAGAAAGTGCATTCACACCCAGAGAGCTTTCAGGAAACAAGATCCTCTCTTATCACCATCAACAAGGAGACTCACCTTTCACCAACTCACTGAATGAGCCCCTTTGTTTCCCCTAAAGGATCATCATATATTCCTTCCCTGCCTCTACAGAAAGTCCAAGTGCCCCAGAATTCGGCACAGAGAGGCACAGGAGGAGTCCTAGTACAAGCCTGTCCACATTTTCAAGAGAAACAGGACCTGAGAAAAGGGGAGGGGCATGCAGGTGGCTGCAAAAGCGTGAAGGCAAGAATGTTTGCTTTATAACTATGCTTCCAAACTTACATGTGTGTCACACACCTCCTCTATCCCATTACAAAAGAAAAAAGAAAGGAAGGAGCCTGCCTCAGGATGTTGCAAGACGGATGTAGTAAGTCTGACCGGATTTGACAAATAGGCACTGATGCATCATCCTCGGTGCCAGATGCTATTCAAGGCACGGAGAACTAACAGTTAACATAAAATCCCTGTCCTTGAGGAGCGCAGAGACACCCTGCAGACACACAGGAATGCAGGACCCCACTGCACCGTCTATCATGGTGCTTGAAGGTGGTGGGTTGTGACAACTGTTCATCTATGTCAGGGCACAGGCATGACTGTGCTGATTGGCAACCCTGCCACCTGATGCTTTCCAGCCTACCAGAGACTTCCATCAACCACCAATCCTCTCTTATCCCTTGCTGCCTTCTCATGCCAACCTCCTTTGCAAGGGCTCCTCACCCTCTCAGCCCCCAAACCACGCTCTCCATCACCTACAACTTCTCTTGATCTGTCTCAAACCATCCTTTTCCCATCAAGTTCTCAGATGGGCTCTGCACTCATTGCTTTCTCCTCCACACCAGTTTCACTCTAATTCCTGACAAATGAGTTTCGACCCTCCATTAAAACTGCTTTCTTGAGGGTCACTTGCATCACTTACAAAGCTAACAGCCTCCTCTGACCCTTTCCCCTCATCCTTCTCCCACATTAGACACTATTAACCATCCTTTTCTTGAAGCTGGATTTTCGCGGCTTTGGGTTTCCTTAGTTCTTCATCCATACATGCTGTTACATCACCATAATTCTCTAGATCCTTTACCTCCACCCATACCCTAAATGTAGGCATTACCCAAAGTTAAAGTTTGTTCTCTTCCCTCATGCAATCCTCTCTCCTTTCTGCGCTGACTGAGGCTGTCAGATCGATACCCCCAGGCACAGCCCCTCCTGGGCTCCACAGGTGCTACAGGAGCTCCACTGAAACACACCACTGACATGGTCAGCACGGAACTCCTTCTTTGTGCCCCTTCCCCACCCTCAGAGTTGCTCCTTCTTTTAAGGCCTAAAGCTCAGTATATTAGCAATACCAGCCTCTCAGATACCTGAGCTGGAAAGCTGTAAGTCATATCCAGCAGCCCTCTGTCCTTCACTTCAGTGACACCGGGCACAATGCACCCACAAATGAATTTTAACGACCTCCAAAATGCTTTAAGACTTGGAAAAAAATGGTGCCAATTAAGATTAAAAAATCAAAATTAAGAATAATTCCAAAATCCCTTCAAATATCTTTGATGGCAAAAACATTATATTTAATATGGGATATTGGTAATTTTCATGTTTGGTCCTTTAGGTGGTAGGGTCCATGAAAAATAACAGTGGGTCAGTCCTACCTCAGACAGAAAGCCCAGATGCTTTGACTTCTCTGAATTGCTTGGATTAATCTCCTTCCTTCCATTCCCATTGCCCTGGTGTAGATCCTCTTGAACCTTTCATTATATTTTGGCAGGATATCTTAAAACACACCTGACACATCATTCCCTTATTAAAATGTTTGATAGTGCCCCCAGGACCTGACATGTAAAGTACAAGCTCTTTCTATGGCATTCAAGGCCTGCTACAGCCTACCCCCAACCTACCTCTTGGTCCCCTCCATCACTACATACTCCCACTCATCCTCTGCTGCAGCCACACCAGACTCCTGTCCCACATGCCCCTAACTGCCCCATGGAATGCCCTTTCCCCTACACGGCCTGTGGAAAATTTATACTTGTCTCAAGGATCAGTTCA
Source organism: Crocuta crocuta (assembly GCF_008692635.1). Taxonomy (NCBI): domain Eukaryota; kingdom Metazoa; phylum Chordata; class Mammalia; order Carnivora; family Hyaenidae; genus Crocuta; species Crocuta crocuta. The sequence continues at coordinate 4,739,256 of NW_027530512.1, read as the reverse complement.
CATGGCTGTCCCTCAGTGAAGGCTGCCTTCCCAGGATCCCTGGCCCAAACCAGGCTCAGCTTCCCAGAGACCCTGGAGCAGTGTGCAACCCCAAGATGGTACCTGCTTCACTCTGCCTTGCACTACACGCAGTCTCCTGGGTCTGTCCCCACTGCAAAACCATAAGCCTCTCTGGAACAGATAGCGGAGTCTTAGTCTCCTCTGTACTTCCCACACAGCCAAGCACAGAAGAGACAATAATGAAGAGCAGCCACCTCTTGTCCCTCCTCCCTACATCACTGTTTCTGCTCCATCATTACTTGGTCCTCTGTGTCATTGCTGTGTATGGAGTGGACGCTTAGCAAGGTCTAAATCAACAACATTTGGAAACTATGGAAAACCCTTAGTTTCAAACCCACCATGACCATTCTTCCTGGTTTCCTAGATTTCACACAGTGAGAAAAAGACTTTGGGGTCAAGTCAATTTGGCTTCAAACCTGAAGTCTGGCACTTAACTGACCTTAAGCAAAGGTGGCTAGACTAGCCTCAACTTCCTCACCAATGAAATGGGAATGACATCTAACTCAATGGACTGTTATGATAATTAAATGGGTTAAGGCATTTAGAGTCCCAAGCACAGCAACTGGTATAGGACAGGTGCCCATAAGTAAGGAGCAGCAGGAAACAGAAGCAAGGTTTCAGATGTCACAAACCATGTAACGTTCTCAGAAGTCATTCCCCTTCTTGAATATTCACATGAAATAGAGATTCTTATATCAGCATCAGGAATTCAGGACTCCAAACTCCATGGTACTGCTTATACATCTTAATGTTTATTTTTGAGAGAGAGCGAGAGCGAGAAAAGCATGAGTGGGGGAGGGGCAGAGAGACAGGGAGACACAGAATCTGAAGCAGGCTCCAGGCTCTGAGCTCTCAGCACAGAGTCAGACTCAGGGCTCAAACCCATGAACTGTGAGATCATGACCTGAGCCAAAGACAGATGCTTAACCAACTGAGCCACGGAGGAGCAACCCTCCTTTTTTAATGTTTGTTTATTTTTGAGAGAGAGAGAGAGAGAGAGAGAGAGAGAGAGAGAGAGAGAGAGAGACAACTGTGAGGGAGGGAGGGACACAGAGAGAGAGGGAGACACAGAATCTGATGCTTCTACATCTTAAAGTCATCATGGAAACAGAAGATACTGTGCAGCTGTTAAGAATAAAAGGGATCAATCTCTATGGCCTGACACGTGTTAATATTAAAATTATTTAAAACCCGTTTTTAAAATCTATTAGAGGAGAAGAGGAGGAGGGGATGGAGGGGCAGAGGCAGGGAGGGACTGGGCCAAGGATGGAACTGAGAGACCTGGGTTCCAGTTAGACCAGCTTTGCAACCTCAGGCAAATCACCTCCCTTCTGCAGATCTCCTTTATTGGTAAAATACAGGCGTTGAACCAGACATTCTTTGGAGATTTCTAGGTTATTAGATGATGTCTGCAAGGTCCTCTGAGTACATTTTTACCCATAGACCATCTCTCTCTGAGATGTTCTGATGCTTTAAGCATCAGGTTTTAAAAAAGGAAAACGCATACACTATTTCATTTTGACCTCCTTCACATTTCAATGAGAAAGCATTCCCACCCTTTTACAGGCAGAGAAACCAAGTATATACTGTAATGATCACTTGCCAACCAAATACACTGCTCACTAGACTCTGCTGTTTGCAAAGAATTACGATGCCTGGAGTTTTATAGCTCCCAGTTCATTTGTGCCTCTTCTGCAGAGCAGAGCGGGCCGCAAGGCTTATGCAAAACAATCAGAAGGCACTCTGCTGGTGGAAGCAGGGTAAGATGGAAAGTGACTTCCTCCAGGTCAGAGCATAAACAAAGCTCACTCCCAGCACATTTAGGAAGTAAGTATCAAACCCCTGGGATTGATGCCACATCCCTCCCCCACCTGGACTGAAAGCGTCACCTTGAAGATGCATCTCACTGCAGTCACTTTCTGAGCATTTTCTGGGTCAGAAGCAGTGAGAGCAGCTAAACCGAGGCTGCCGTCAGAGTTGCTACATTGAGGGCACAGTACTGAGTTACCTGCTCTACCATGCACCCACCCAGCTCAGCCAGCAGCCTGCCTGTCGAGTATTTTTCCAGTCTCCTAGGCGAAGTGACTTCACACAGCTTTGAATGCAAACGTCACTTGACCTCACAGGTATGGGTCTCCGCCTTGCAGAGGGTACTGACTTCTTACCCCTTTGGTTCTACCATCACATCGTACTCTCTATGCCTGTAAACACCTTTTATTCTTTTGATAACTTCACACCGTGAGGGACCCTTCTGCCTGATGTCTGGGCAACAAGATTTCTCAGTAGCTGCAGAAAGCACATACAGAAGGCACAGAACACCCTGCAGAGAAAGGCAGAGGCTGATCCACTGACCCTGCAAGCAGGAGCCTAGATTTGAAATGAGCAAAACCAAGACCATAGCATTGTTAAAATACTACAAAATAAACCATCTGCCAAAATGGAAAGGATTATACACTTAAAAAGTGTGCAGCCAGGCTACTAACCAGTAGTCAGTCTGCTGTTAACCTTTGCTATGGTACCTAGTAATCTGTGAGACAGGATAATAATCACTGGCATCTGAGAGCTTCTAGAAGCTGCTATTGGTAGACACCATTCTCACAGTCACCTCTGGGCCAAGTATGCTGACTGTTGTCTGCTTACCACTGGCTTCATTGTGCCCCTTAGAACTCACTAGGGCCTTCAGTTGTCTTGGCTGAGTCCCTTCCTTTATCTTCCTACACTCTGGTCCTCTGCACATGGTCTAACTTTGTCCTTTGCACTTCTTTATCCTGGACACATCTTCCCAAGACCTTTGGAGTTCATCTCAGACACACACACACCCCCTCCCCCCCCCCAACATACTTTTAAAAGCCTAGCAGCTCCACTCACTGCCTTTGGAAGTTAAAAACCACCTCCTATCAATCAATGGGCACAGAACACAGTAAAAGAAGAGAGCCATTGGACTGTAGTGGGAGTGTGTCCATGACAGAGAGTTTTGTTAAAAGAAATAAAAATGTTCTCAAAGGCCTGAGCAAGCAGTATTCTCGTGAGTCTATCCATTGGTAAAACTCACTTTTTGTCTGGGTAAGGCAAAAATGAGGTCAGAAAAAACCAACTAATAGTGCTGTAACATTTTACAAGGTAGTTTCTACTCCAACATACCTTAGTGACAACAAACAAAAAAGATTACATGCATCCAGAAGAAAGAAAGAAAGAAAGAAAGAAAGAAAGAAAGAAAGAAAGAAAGAAAGAAAGAAAAGGAAAGGAAAAGAAAGGAAAGGAAGGGAAAGGAAGGGAAAGAAAACCAAACAAATGAAAAAGAACTTCTATGCAGGAACTTTTGGTCTTTCCTCTGAAATGTTTTTCTTAATTCTTCACCATTATAAAACAAATCTTCTGTATATCAGTCTGAAACAGCCACTCAAAGAGCCTTTCATAGTTGCTTTTTAAGGGTCAGCCTCAAACATTCACTGAAAAATGATGTGGGAGTGACTGTATTCTGGATGAATTTTCCTAGCAATAGACATATTCTGATGATGTAAGTTAAAAATCAGCTGTTACTTTTGTGTCCAATAAATGGGAAGCAATTGGAGAATACAGAGGTGGGAAGACAGCCTCCACCCAGGTCTCAAACATTCCTCTTCACTCCTTACCCAATGCCATCAACACAGAGTTTCTCCCATTAGCCCTCGTTCATAATCTTCATAGGTCACCATTTGGGGGATTATTTTCAGTGCTTCTTGAAACTTCCCCTATCACTCAATGAATCCCTATTTCTTGAGTTCCGTAAGAAACCGTGCCAGATGCTGTTAGGCACCAATGTCCACATGGGCACCAGACAAATGTCCCTTCTTCAAGGAACCCATGATCAAGAGAAGAGTCAGACCTGTCCATGACCAACCAGGGTACAATGTGAAAAGTGACAGCTTGAGAACTCACAGGAGAGAGTGGATGTCTTCCTGCTACAGGGAACAGGGGAAACATCAGAGGGGTTATGTTTGAGTGGGGCCTTGAAAGATATATGGGTGAGAGTTAACAGCTAAAGAAAGGGGAAAGACATTCCAGGCCTAGAAAACAGTAGAAGCAAAGTCATGGAGGTGAAAACACACTCTGAGAGGACACTCATAAGCACCCTATGTTCAGTAAGTAGAAAGAGAATGAAACTGGGAGGGATGTTGGGACAGGTTGCCTGCCTGTTTAAAATTTATTCTGGGACAATGGGAACCACTGAGGGTTTTAAAGCCGTTGAATGACTCACATTCATGTTTTTAAAAATAATTCTGAGATCAGAGTGTAAGATGGGTCAGAAAGAGACTGGAGGCCAATTATTCAAACATAAGACAGTGAAAATTAAAAGAAACTAATTTCAAAATTTTGGAGGAAAAATGAACAGGCAGCCAACTGGATACAGAAGTGTAAGAGAAGAAACCCCCAAAAAGTTGCTGAGGTTCTTGCTGGGGGCAATAGTGGCAGCGGAAATCTAGCTGTGAAAACAGGTAGAAGAGCAGGTTTGTGGGTGAGCAATAAGTGGTCCTACTGCTACATAAGAAGTTTGAGACATCTTGTTACAAACAAATGAAGACAGCTTGCAGACTGCTACAAAGTAGAGTGCTTTGTGGGGCTACACATAAGAATTTAGATGCCCTGGCAGACCCAACATTTATGGCAGAGAAGGAACAAAAGAGAAAGAAAAGAGAAGGAAAGAAAGAGAAAGAAAGCAAGCCTGCGGTGTAGGCAAGCTGGGAGGAAAAAAAAGGAGAGCCCAGATCCCAGAAGCCATGAGGGGGCTTACTTTCTAGCCAAGAGTGGTTAATAAAGTCAAATACTGCAGAGAACTTGCGACCCGGGTCTGGAAGGAGGCTATCTAATTTGACAATATCAGATCTGTTCTATAGCAATTTTAGTACAGCTATGGAGAGCTGCCTTATGACAGCAAGTATATTATATAGTACTAATTAGCATCTTCAACATCAGATGTCAAAGAACTATGTTGGACGTAGGATTCAGAACATTATTTATTAAAAGCTAATAAGGGGATTCAAGCCTATTAGGGTAAATCATTGCAAATATAAAGCAACATATAAAAGTATACAACTAGTTACCTCTCTAATTTCAGACCATTAAAGATGCAAAATAAAAGAAAAAAAGAAACTGTTAGAATTAAGAGCCATGGAATATTGACCTCCACCCAAATATGGTGGGCACAGTGATTCTAAACAAGCACTCTAGAATAAATACATCAGGGGTCAAGTCCAGCTTTGATCTTTTCAGTGTAAAATTCTGGGTAAATAAACTTCTTTAAGCCTGATATTTTTCATCTGTCAAATTAGGAAAACAGAAATAACAAACACACATAAAACTCAGCTTATCACAGTATGCTGAGATACTTATAAATGTTGATTTATTATTATAAAAACTTCATTTCCAAGTACATATGCATATATAACTCAATTGCATATAACTTCAAAAATTCATTCTTTAATTTGTAATCAGTAACTTTTTAAAAGTATATTTACTTTGAGAGACAGTGCACACACACGAGTGGGTGAGGGGCAGAGAGAGAGAGAGGGAGGGAGGGAGCGAGAGAGCGAGAAACTATCCCAGGCAGGCTCTGCACGGATCCCAACACAGGGCTCAATCTCATGAACCATGAGATCGTAACCTAAGGCGAGATCAAGAGCCAGACACTCCACCGACTGAGCCACCCAGGTGCCCCTGATCAAGAACTGTTTCTGAGTTACTCCCCTCTGTGTACCAAGCACGGTGCTGGGAAGGAAGAGGAGAGGGGGAGGGGGAGGGTGGGAGGCGACGACAAAGGTGATCTAGTTCTCCGTCACAAGAAGCATAGTCGAATGGTATGGGAGGCAAGTCAACAATTACAAAACAAGATGATCCATCCCATAACAAGGGAAGGAGAGCTGGTCCTACAAAAACACGTGGGAGGAAGCATTCCAGTGCGACGCCAGGACCTGAGAGGGAGAGGGACGGGCAGGCAAGGCTATGAAGAGGCGGCAACACTTAGGCACTACAAGGAACTCTGCAAATACATTTTTAAGGATAATAATAAATATTAAGGTGCCATCACACACACAAGAAATCCCTGAAAAATAATGTTAGAGAAAGAGGAAGCTCTTTGCCCAAGGGCAAACAGCAAGAGAAAAGGAGCTGGAAACAACCCAGCCTCTTGTCATCCAGCTCAAGGAGATATTTTGGTTGAAATACATCATCACATAGTATTTACACCCTTCCCCACCTAAGTTTGGGTTACATGTTTTACAAAGCAAATTAAACATCTCCTGCCTGCCCTCTAAAAGTCTAGGATTTACAAACAGGCACACTAATATATAGACAAATGGGATAACAAACTATCCCCCAAAGACAGTGTTTTCAAATAATTCTCAAGTTCAGTTTGGTTCCAAAGGTGAGGAGGTTAATAAATTTTGCCCTTCCCTTTGGAGACCAGGGAGAAATATTAAAGTTGCTTGGTTTGGACCCTCAAATCAATTAAAAATAGAATTACCATATGATCCAACAATAAACTAGAGTATATATTCCTGAGTATATACCCAAAAGAAGCGAAAGCAGGGTATCAGAGAGATATTTGTATATCCATGTTCATAGCAGCATTATTCATAATAGTCAAGGCATGGAAGTGACCTAAGTGCCCACAGATGGATGAATGGATAAACAAAATGTGAAGAATACATACAGTGGAATATTATTCAGTCTTAAAATGGAAATTCTGACGCATGCTACAACATGGATAAACCTTGAAAACATTATGCCACCTGAAATAAGCCAGACACAAAAGGACAAAATATTGTAGAGTTCCACTTATAGGCGGTACCTAGACTGGTCAAATTCAGAGAGACAGTCTGTGGTGGCTGCCAGGTGCTGGGGGTTGAGGGGGGTTAGTGTTTAATGGGGACAAAGTTTGAGTTTTAAAAGATGAAAAAAGTTCTGGAGATATACAATAACGTGTACAACATACATGTACTTATGCCGCTGAACCAAACACTTAAAAGTAGTTAAAGTGGTAAATTTTGTCATAAATATAATACATTTTTTTAATCACATGGTTGCCATGCCCACTACATAACTGTATTTCGTCATTTAGGAGAAAATGAAAATACCTTATTTCTAACATTTAGATACAATGCCATCTGAAGAGGGGATGAGAGCATGAGATCATGCCTCTTAGAAAGTTCTATATCCAAAGGAGCAGAGTCAATTTACCATTCCTTGGGAATGGACACCTATGTAACTCACTAAGAAGGTGGCTTTCTTGGCAGCCATCATCGGAGAATTCTTAATTAATATAATCCCTGTACACCAGAACCACCCCATTAGGGGACGACTGTCAAAGCACACATTCCAAAAATTATTATTTGAACTTCTATGTGAAAAAGCATTATGCAGAGCTTTATGTAAGACCTACAACTGTAATTCATAAATCAGTCTTGCCTTCAAAAGCTACCTAGTGAAGCAAATAATGGACATAAGTTTAATAATACTAATAAATGAAGTCTATGAGTATGTTCAATTAAGTAGCACATGTAACTAACTCTAGCAAATTTGCATAAGGGAGAGATTACTAGGGGCTGGCGTGTTCCAGAAAGACTGACAGAAACCACTCCAAATCTGGGAGAAATGTTCAGGTCTAAATGAGTTGAAGCAGACAAACCTGGTTCAAAGAAAGGGTTTGTGATGGGAATTGGGAAGAGATAAAAGTGGAAAGAGAGATTGGAGCCAGATTATAGTTCTTAAAAGTCAACTGTATGAGTTCAGATTTTCACCTCTACCCAGAGGGGAACCACTAGAAGTTTCTGAGAAGGGGTATTACAGGACAAATACAGCTTGTCAGAAGCTTGTTAGAAGAGGGAGACCCCTAACTGACAGAAAACTGAGGGCAACTGGGTGGCTCAGTCAGTTGAGCATCCAACTCTTGATTTTGTGTCCGGTCATGATTTCACAGTTGTGAGGTAGAGCCCTGACTTGGGTTCCATGTTGGGTATTTAAACCTGCTTAAGATTTTTCAATCACTATCCCTTTCCTGCCCCTCCCCCACTTGCACATGCATATGTGAGCATGAATGCACTGTCTCTAAAAAAAGAAAGAAGGAAAGAAAGCTGGACTCCAGCCTGAGGGCTACTAAGTTACTAAGCGTATTTATATATATGCTTATATATATAATTAATTTTTCTCAAAAGACACACCAAAAACTGTTGACATTGGTAACTTTTTAGAAGTGGGACTGGAGGTAAGGGAAGGGAGTCTTTTACCTTTCATTGTATACCCTTTACATTGTGGATACACTTCTTAATCATGGGCATGAATTTATTTTATAATTTTAAAATATTTGTAAAATATGACAACCAGAAAGTGTTAAAAGATGTTGAGGCTCTAAACAACACATTCAAAACATTTCTAATTATAAAGTGAAATACATTTCTATCTTGTTTGCATTATATCTTAATCTCTATCACATAGTGAAGATGTTGTGACAATGACCTGAAAGTAACAGCATAAAGTACACAGAACTAACTGTACATCTAAGGCTCTAATTCAAAACAAGCAGATGTCATGAGTCACCCATCATAAAACACCTTCTTTTGGGTGTATTTAAATGAAAAGTCTGCCTGAGTCTATTCCAAATTAACTCAGTTACAACAAAAATAAAAAATAAGAGTCCACAGTACATTTGACAAGAAAAGTAAATGGCTTTTTCATTCTTAAAGTTGCTCAGATCAAAAGCAACTGAGTCATCCCTGACTTATTCTTTCTCTCTCATCCTCTATCTCCAAATCCCATGAGCTCTACCTTCAACTCCATCCAGAAGACAGCTGCATTTAGCCACCCCCACCACCATCATGCTGGTCTGTCATCTCTAACCTGGACCACTACAGTAGCTTTCATTTAACTTCCTGTTTCCACTCTTGTCAGTCTTCCACGGGATAGCCAGAAAGATCTTCCTCATGCACAGATCTGAACAAATCACTCCTCTACCTGCAACTTCTGGTGGCTTCCTATTGTATGGGCTAAAACACTAAGACCTAGCATGGCTGCTAAGCCTGCATGATCCAGACCCCATTTCCTCTCCAATGGCACACCCTGCACTCACTCTTGTCCCTCCTCTCCAGCCACACTGGCTTTCTGCCTTCTCCTTGTACACAGCAGTGACCCCACTTTAGGGCTTTCGCCCTCAGTCTAAGTCTCTTCCCCCAAAATCCCCATTCCCTTCCCTCACTTGGTTTGGCTCTCCACACAAATAAAACTTTCCCCACCGTCCTACCTCAAATAGAACCACCTCTCTTTCTCTTCATGCTACCTTTTTTTTTTATAAATAGTTTATTGTCAAGTTGGTTTCCATATAACACCCAGTGCTCATCCCCACAAGTGCCCTCCTCCATGCCCATCTCCCCCCTACCCCCTCACACCCATCAGTCCTCAGTTTGTTTTCAGTATTCAGGAGTCTTTCATGGTTTGCCTCTCTCCCTCTACCCCACTATTTCCCTCCTTCTTCTCCCCCTTGGTCCTCCATTAAGTTCCTCCTAATCCTCCTATACGTGCAATCATATGGTATTTGGCCTTCTCTGCCTGACTTATTTCGCTCAACATAACACCCTCAAGGTCCATCCATGTTGCTACACATGGCCAAATTTCATTTTTTCTCATTGCCATGTAGTATTCCATCGTATAGATAAACCACATCTTCTTGATCCATTCATCTGTTGATGGACACTTAGGCTCTTTCCATGTTTTAGCTATTGTTGAGAGTGCTGCAATAAACATTGGGGTACATGTGCTCCTATGCATCAGCACTCCTGTATCCCTTGGATAAATTCCTAGCAGTGCTATTGCTGGGTCATAGGGGAGTTCTATTGTTAACTTTTTGAGGAACCTCCACACTGTTTTCCAGAGGGGCTGCACCAGTTTACATTCACACCAACAGTGTAGGAGGGTGCCCGTTTCTCCACATCCTCGCTAGCATCTAGATTTCTCTGATTTGCTCATTTTAGCCACTCTGACTGGCGTGAGGTGGTATCTCAGTGTGGTTTTGATTTGTATTTCCCTGATGAGGAGGGATGCTGAACATCGTTTCATGTGTCTGTTGGCCATCTGGATGTCCTCTTTGGAGAAGTGTCTGTTCATATCTTCTGCCCATTTCTTCACTGGGTTGTTTGTGTTTTGGGCGTGTAGTTTGATGAGTTCCTTATAGATTCTGGATATTAACCCTTTATCTGATATGTCATTTGCAACTATCTTTTCCCATTCCGTCGGTTGCCTATTAGTTTTATGGGTAGTTTCCCTTATGGTGCAGAAGCTTTTAATCTTGATGAGGTCCCAACAGTTTATTTTTGCTCTTGATTCTTTTGCTTTTGGGGATGTGTCAAGTAAGAAATTGCTGCGGTGGAGGTCAAGGAGGTTTTTTCCTGCTTTCTCCTCTAGGGTTTTGATGGTTTCCTGTCTCACGTTCAGGTCCTTGCTACTTTTTCTTTATAGCAAGTTATAATATATACTCATCCATTTGATGTTGTTTAGTTCCTGTCTCACCCAACTACTACCTATGCTCCATGATGTCAAATTTGGGATCTGTTTTGCCATTTTCATTGTTGTATCCCCTAGACCTAGAATATGTCTGGCAAATAAAAGGAAGCTCAATAAATATTCATTGAAGTTTAAAGTACAAATCAAAACACCTAAGATCACTACAAAATGAGACATAAGAATAATAATGCCCAGCAATTTGGGGTAAAGGAGTGAAAAAGCCAGAACATCAATTGATGGTATATAAACTTATCATTTATCTATAGCATGCTGGGAATCCACATGCATGGCCGAGATTAATTCGTACTTTAGGACAGCACCTATGAACATGCTAGAGGGTTACTCTTGAGGTTTTGTGCTTAAAGAGTAAATACTGTAACAAGTTTCCTTCCTCCTCCCTCTCTCCAACAAACTTAGATGGAAGGTTCTGAAGAAAGCAAGCAAGCACGGTCTCAACCAGAAGGCCCAGAATATTCAATTATTCCACTGAAGAGAAGATCTGGAAAAAGCCGCAGCCTTGGTACCAGGAAATCAGGTCGAAGTCAGGTTCTGTCATGAACTACTACAGGGAGCTTGGGCAAACCATTGTATATTTCCAATCCTGTTTTCTCTATCGTAATTTATATTTATATATTTATACTTTAATGTTTATTTATTTTTGAGGGAAAGAATCTGAGGCAGGCTCCAGGCTGTCAGCACAGAGCCCAACAAAGGGCTCGAACTCGAACCATGAGATCATGACATGAGCTAAAGTCGGACACTTAACCAACTGAGCTACCCAGACACCCCCATTTTCTCTATTGTAAAGCATGGATGATGATGTCTTCCCTGCTTCTTGACATGGTCATTGTAAGATAAAATAAGGTGATGCATATACAAACAAATCCTAAAAACTGAGTGGACTATACATTATCTATGTGATCATCAACTTGTGCCAATCTCTAGTTCACATTCTGTTTCCCACCACTAGTGAGCTTTGTTTAAATAGGCAACTGACTTTGTCCCTCCCCTGCTCAAAAATCTTTATCAATTTCAACTTGAATCTCTGATGGTTCAAGTATCTCCATAAACTGAACCCAAACCATCTTTCCAGTCATATTTCAGCCCCTTCCTGGGGTGTGCCCTACATTCCAGCCACATGGAACTACTCCCCATCCTCTAACTTAATCATGTGTTATTGCACATCTATGTGGGCAATGTGCCTAAGCCCCCACCTGTACTCACTCCTCTTCCTTCCGTTAGAGAAATCCTAGATACTCTCCCACCTGAATTAGACTCTTTCGGGGCACCTGGGTGGCTCAGCCAGTTAAGTGTCTGACTCTTGGTTGTGGCTCAGGTCATGATCTCACAGTCTGTGGGTTCGAGATCTTCGTCAGGCTCTGCACTGGCAGCATGGAGCCTGCTTCAGATCCTCCCTCTCCCTCTGCCCTTCCCCTGCTCACCTGCTCTCCCTCACTCTCAAAATAAATAAATATATAATAATAATAATAATGAATTAGACCCTTTCTCCCATGGGCTTTCTTTCAGGTGCCCTATTGAATCATTGCTTGTTTGCAAGAGTATTTCCCCACCAGATTAACAAGTCTCCATCTGATTCCTTTTCATGTCCTCAGCTTAGAACAGTGTAATGCACACTATAGGTACCCAATGCTTGCTGTCTCTGAATATTTCTCAAATGGCTCTCTCCGGCCTTCCCAGCTCTTTTTACTTATGTTTTGGAGGCAGTATTAGGAAAGGGCTTTTCTTACTTTTCTACTCCTGAGGATATATGCTGGGAGATGCAACTGGCTGGCCACTCCTAGCGAGTTCCAGAAACAGGCAGGAACTAAGAAGAAGGACAGAATGAAGCTAGGGACCTCTCTCCAGGCCTCATAAGTTATATCTCTAAAGGGTGCTTCATTTTATACTGCTATGAATTCTCAAATGAGATACACCCTAATACAAATGGAAATGATTTTCAACTAATTCATTTTCAGGATTATACAAGTTTCTGTTCATTTTCATGATGGTGGAAACTCCTGAATTGACTATAATTCAAAGCAATTATTGTTCTTTAGCTGCCAAAGTGCCCTGTTATTCTTTTCATAACTATCCTGGATTATCTGTGCCTTGTTCAATGCAAAGTCTATTTTTTTCCTACCCTGGTACTTTTTCATTTGCTAAATTTATAGCATTCAAATGAAAGGAAGCCCCACTTTTGCCCCCATTGCGAACATGATATATGGGTTTTAATTGCCCTTGTAATTATACCCTTGTCCAGATCGGCACAGGTACAGTGTAGAAATTAAACATTATAGCAAAGCCTGAGAAGGCCTCACTGCGGTAGGAAGACTACGGCTTCGTAATATTTTCTGCCACCGGGAGAAGGAAAAAGAACAATGAAAGGTGGTCTGGGAATTTATAAGCTAGCCAGCAATCTCCACTGAGGAAGCATTTTCTGTCTATGACCGCCTCTAAAATTGTGTGAGCTGTAAGGTTGGAGATCCCCTGGTGGTTTGATATTCAGCTAAGGCTGACTGAAAATGGCAGAACTTGGATTGCTTGGCTGTGAATTAAGAAATAAGCACAGCAACAAAGGGAAAACATGCTATGACATTTTCTAAATATTTACCAAGGGGAGTTGACAATTCAGTGACAGGAGCCAGATCTGACAGTGAATTTTGCCTCCTACACCTTCCCTCGATCACATCTCCATCTCCAAAACCAGGTGACCTTCACCTCTTCGGGTTGGCAGAAAAAAGAAGCATCTTTGTCATAATCTAGCAAATGCTACAAGATGATTTGGGCACACAGACCACTGCATTTATTCTTCCTCCCCAGATTTCTTATCTAGGGTAAAGGAGTAACCAAAGATCTATCTATAAAATCAACTGAGTCAATATAAACTACTTCTAAGATGAAATACTTCTTTCCACAGCAATTTCTTACTAGTGAAATCTGTACAGTTTCAGAACCCAATATCCATGACCTTCCCTGCCAGTCCTCATTATAAAATCAAATTTCTCATCAGCCCAGACAACAATTATTTTCATTCTTGATCTTCCAAAGTCAATTGATAAATGTTAATCTGCAGGTCTGAGGTTATAAAAAAACATTATGGATAATGAAGAAATGTACTTTGTATCACCTTAAACCTCCTGTTGGTCAGGATTCCTACATTTTCAGGTCTTGGATAGAGTATAATTTTGCATTTGATTTCACAATCTGAAGTAACACAGTTCAAGAGCAACTCGGTGATTTGGTTTAGATTAAAACAGGTATCTGACAGTACCAATAACCCCCCAAAGTCTTTTCTTTCCCCACTGCACTGGAAATGCTACATAATTATTTATCTTAAGATTTGTACTAATTCGGGGAGCCTGGGTGGCTCAGTCAGTTAAGCATTCAACTTTGGCTCAGGTCATGATCTCACGAACTCAGGTTCGTGAGTTCTAGCCCCTTGTTGGGCTCTGTGCTGACAGCTCAGAGTCTGGAACTGCTTCGGATTCTGTGTCTCCCTCTCTCTCTGCCCCTTCCCTGCTTGCACTCTGTCTCTCTCTCTCTCTTAAAAATAAATAAACATTAAAAATTAAAAAAGATTTGTACTAATTCAAGATAGTAACATACATACATATTGTATGAAAATGCATACATCTGTATACCTAATAAGTAATGGTGAGATTATGGAACAGTTTAGAGTTTAATGCTTACTAAGGTCTTCTCACCTGCTTACCTCCAATACTTTTTTTTTTTTTTTTTAAGATTTTACTAAGATGTAAGTAACTGGCTATTAAAAATAGATGCTCTCACAATCTGCCTCAAAGGAAAGAATACTTCAGTGGTTTGGTTAGGCAGAACTTCAGGAAATAAACCTAATATCGGTCTTGATGGGGGGGGGCGGGGAGGAAATGGCCAAGAGTAAGTGACATGGAAGACATGCATCACAGCTGTACAGTGATGACCAGGTAAACTGCAGTTAGGTCTCCCCTTTAGGCAAGCAGCCACACAAACAGAAGGCTGGACTCTGTGACCTCTAAGGTCCCTTCCCACTCCAATAGCATTTGCCTCGTGAATTTTTTATAGTCATCCTTTGTTCTATCACACTGTCCCCATGCATCATCAAGCCCTCCTGGCCACTTCCTCGACTGAAAGGAAAATCTGTTTTCAAAAAAATCTATGCTTTGACTACTGCCAAAATTACAGTTCTGTCCTTGAAACAATGACCTGAACATAATGGGCCAGGCTAAACACCTCTGAGCAAATAAGCACTCAATACCATCTTCAGGCAACATTATTTCACTGATAGATGCAGAATTATAACCCAAGGTCTAGAGAGTGAAAGACTGTGAAGCTAACAGACCATCCTATAATCAAATCTTTCCAACTTGTACTTCTCCATCCCCTGCTGAATGTCTAACCTTAAAAAGAGAGTAGGACCCGAACAACAGACTTTGAATCCTGGCCTCACCTCTCATCAGCTGTATGGTGGGAGACAAATTATTTAATCTCCTCGAGACTGTTTGCTGACTTGTAAAATGCTGAGGATATAAACTACCTCACAGAGTTACTCTAATAGGATAAAAACAAAAAACACCTCCGAGCATTCATTTGTTCATTTTCTTCTTCATTCAACAAAGATGAACTGAGTGTCCACTACCAGCCATGCACCAGTGCATAAAAGATGGGGGGGAAAGCAATTATTACTCGTATATACCCAGTTTGTTTTCATAACTGTGGCAGAACCGTCAGATTTTGACTTTAGTTCAAAACTTTCATGACTAAAATAGTCATTTTTAGTTTGTTAAATATGATTCCTCATGGGAGTGCACCTACTGCCATACCTTTACGTACCGGAAAGCTAATCATCTAGTAGGTATTCGGCTAGAGGACACCCTCAGAACACTTGGAAGCAGCCACAACCAGAGCAGGGGTGGCATCCTGGCATCCCAGCTCTCAGCTGGGCAAGCCAGCCAGGACAACTTGATATGCCTGTGCTACAAGACCCGTCCTGGATGCCTGGGAGATTTCAGGTGCTTTCAATTCCACTAGTGGACTCTCAGTCTTCCGAGAATTTAGGATTAACAGGTCTGGCTCATCCCCAATCTTTGTGACTGGGCCACTGATAAAGCTAAGTGCAAGAGTTAAGGGGGCATAAAGACCATGTTTTCATAATGTAGGGTTTATGTTTTTCAGCTGTTTTTTACTCTACAGTTTGATAAAATTCTGTATAAATGATCCTCCTCTGAGGAGTCCAGTGGTCTCAAGGCTGGTAGGTTCTTCTTCAGCATATACCCAACATTCCTTTTCCTAATTAGCCCTAAGCCTCCAGGCAAGTACAAGCGTACTGTGTTGGGTGCTGGGCATTCACTACACTAAACATTCTGTGCTTACAAAAAAAAAAAAGCATCTTTAAAGACATCCTGGAACCCAGGGCTCTGGGCTCTAGCAAAAGAGTAGAAGTCTGACCCTGGAATAGGAAATAACCTGCCCTAGGTCACAGGGTGGTAAAAGAGGGAATTCTAGAATCAAATTCAGAACCATCTGTGAACCTAAGGATAGGTTAGAGGACAATATAGAGGTGCCAAAAACTTTTGATTCGCAGACTCCTCTCATTCAGGAGCCACCTGAATCATTTTCCCCAGAAACTGAAGTATAGATCAGGACTACCTCCAGGCTATGAATTTTGGATTGTTATCTCCTATCTGGAGGTGACAGCCTAGGCTCTCCACAAACAGGAGTTATGGTTACACAAATACTGTCACCATCTCTCCACCACCACCCCCCAATCTGATGCACCTAAAAAAATTTTTTAAGTGGATTTTCATTTTCCTTCATCCAGTTTAGCACATTACTATCAACTCCTGCCGCCTCTAATTGCTCGGTGAAAACAGTGGTTTGGATATTAATAGGCTGTAAATCAAGGCACTACCTGGAGCTCGTTGTCACGGAAACAGTACTTAAGCCCACAGCGACTTCCCCACTCTTGGGAAGTCTGGGCAAGTTGGTGGGAGTTGGGGATGGTTTTAAAGCTCCTGTTATTTCTCCCACTTTCTGCTGTATTTCTCAAGGCCAAGTTGTTGGAGAAAGAGGAACTGGTGAGGCGGGTGAGAGTAAAGTGGACCGTAGCAGCTTGGAGAACTCCTGGGAGAGGAGGGCAGGAGGTCCTTGGAGTATGCATNCGGGGAGCGCGCGGACAAGTTCCCTAGAAGAGAATCTGAGCGGCCCGGGGCTGAGAAGCCCGGCAAGCAGGAGGCGGGGAGGGCAGCGCGGAGGTCCGACACGCTCGAGGCAGAATCCCCTTTGCCTCATGCCGGGGTCCGGGAGGAGACTGCCCGGGACTTGAACACGCACCGGCCCCCCACAACCCCCGCCCTCCCAGCGCCCCAGGGCGACGCTCCAGGATCCGGCTCTCCGAAGCAAAGCGCCCGGCTCGCCAAGTGTCTCCGAAGCCCACGCGGATTCCCGCGCCCCAGGGTGTTCGCTGCCGCAGCCGCCAGGGCCTCCCGGGCCCCACGCCCCGTACCCGGGACTGAGCCCCTAGCCGGTCCCCTGGGCGCCGCGCGTCACGCGACCCCTGGGCCCAGT
>NW_027530512.1:4721749-4722098 GCF_008692635.1 Crocuta crocuta | reverse complement strand
TACCTGCCAATCAGCCTCCGCGCCCAGGGGCACCTGCCAGGCCTCCGCCCGGCTCCCGCGGCCGGCCTCCGCCTCCTGGCTGGCCGCCTGGGCCCGGGACGCCAGAAGCTTCAGCCGCCCGCAGCGCCCCCATCGTCGTTCACCTCCCCTAACCNGGTTGATTTCTGCAGCTCGGGCCTAATTCATGAGCCCGGAGCAGTAAGCCTGGCCACGAAAATGACCCCTCCAGCCTTTCCCGCCCTGCGTCCCCACTGTGTACTGTCAGGTTTCTAAAATATATTGAAACACACGCTTAGACCGTAGGGTGGGCGAGGCAGGAGCCTGGGCCGTGCGCCCCAGTTGCGGCGGG
>NW_027530512.1:4673441-4721735 GCF_008692635.1 Crocuta crocuta | reverse complement strand
TTTGGAAGAGATTGTTCCCCCGGGGCTGATGTTAGCACTCTCCGGGGCGGACTTCACTTGGCAGGCTGTACGAACAGATTCTGGGAAGGTAGGGGTGGGCCCTGGTCCGGAGGCCCCCGCCCCCAGTCTTACTGTCTCTGTTTCTGTCTGCCAAACCTGGGGTGGTTGGGGCGGACCCGGCAATGCCGGCGGGGTGCAGCCGGCAGTCCCACATTGCAAGGACTGAAATCAACAGGCAAACTGCCACACCAGCCCACCGGCACTTCCTGTCTGGCCCCGCTTTCCAGGCGAGCAGGGGCTTCCTCACTGCAAGCCTGGATGCGGTGGGATGCAGTAGGCCAGAGAAAACACTAGAATCAATGGTGCCAAAGAGGAAAAACAAGGCATCTCCGAGTCACCTCGAGAGAGATTCACAGAAGAAAATGGGCAGTTTGCAAGGCTGTCCGTTTTCCTGACTTTCTTAAGATACAAGGTTATTGTTCAATAACACTAAGTGTACGGCTCACTGTAGCTTTCATCTTTCTCCATCTGCGGTTTTCCAGACCAGTTTCTTACTCAGGTAACCGGTAACAGGCCAGGTACTCTCAGGTATTATGGATGGCAGTGGAGATTAAAAACACAAACATGTAGAAAAGAGTTGTAACTTGGATACTGCCTGCTTTTCTTAACAACGGAACAATCTTACTCCTGAGTTATTTGCTTGAGAGTGTAATTATGCTGTTTTCCAGGATTTGCCAGGAAAAGGGTGTTTAATTGCCAGATGTGCATGCTTAGTTTATATATTGAACAGATGCAAAGAGATTTCACTTCCTGCTGTAGCCACACTTCAGAATGGGCATTTAGATACTGAGATGCTAAGTGGGGCAAACGCCACAATATTACAAAGCCACAGAATTCTCCACCCTTCCCCCCACCCCGCCCCCACCATATTTGGGCCCTTGTTAACCTCAATTTCTCCAGAGACACTAGTAATATAGGAAAGATGATAGAATATTCGTGATCATCTGTTAGATTAGCAGTGATACTCCCCCTCTTCCGGTAACACTTAAGAATCCATTTGTTTATTACTGAGTTAGAAACAGATCTTTTTCATTTAAAACATTATTTAAGAACCAAATTCTGATAAGGGAAACTCAAGAAAAACAGGCCAGCTTCAAAAGCTGAGAGTATGATATATCTCAAGTAGAAATCCTTGATCTATTTTTGAAAGAAAAAATGGTGAGAAATTATTTATGTTGTTTTAGAAGCCTGTGTGAATAAACTTATTAAATAAATTCATGATTCCCGAGGATTGCAACTATATAATTGTATCCTACATGAAACAGATAATTCCTTAGCTATAGGTCTATGGCACTGAACTGAAAAGCTGAACACATACTTCTTTGTAGCCTTAGAATTTATAATTTTCAGCCATAAGGAAAATTAATATGATAAGAGTACCAAATCAGTGGACAGATTACCATAGGATTTTACAAACCAGCTCAGCTGCTTTAGTTATCTCCACTTTAGCTGAAAGCTAAATAATTCAATACAACCTCATTTGCTACAGAGCCTGTTATTCTGACAGCATCCCCAAATGCTTTACGGCTAATAGAGTTATAGTGAAATGATAAATCAGAACTGAGGGAGAGAGGAAGTTTAGAAGTACAGAGGGAAAGGGCATTGTCAAAGAAGGAGGGGAAAAAACAGTAAATCCTGGGAAGTGGGAATGAGAAACTGGGGAGAAGAAGAAAAAGCTGAATATAAGGGTTGATAATCAAGGTCATTGTTGTGGGCAACAGGGATTAATTCTGCAGGGATTTTCTGAGAAGAGTATGTAATGCCTCCTGGAATTATCTATCTAAAGGGCAGGAGATTGGCCCTCATTCTCTTTGGTCAAGGGGCAGCACCCTTTTTACCCCCATCCATGTTGACACTTCCCAATTCCAAGCTGCCCAGCAAGCTCACAATAGGCAATCTGCAAGTAACTGGGCCAGAAGGGAAGGTGTGCTTTTGCAAGTCTTGGGCCAGAGGGAAAGTCAGCCTGTAAACCAGAAAGTAAGAGGAAGCATTCACAGAATGGCCTATCCAGCTCCAGCTAATATCAATAGGTGAGGTCAAAAGGATGTAAATTGGGACATTAGAGGCATCTGACACAGAGGGAACTTATGCTTTCTATCTCTGTATTCTCGGAATTTTTTACATTGAGCTTGTATTATTTGATAATCAGTAGAGATAATAAAGAAAATAATAGGTAGAGAGAGTAGATCAAGATGGATTGAGCACATGCATTTACCTTTTCTTCCATCCCAAATCTCATAAAAAGCTACCACTTAGAATAAGAATCTAACAGCACAGGGAAATATGACAAATTTTAGGAAATCCTGAAATATAGAAAAAAGAGACAGGATCTGATCTAAAGAGAAATAAAATGAGAGAAAGTCAAAACAGGTTCAGGAAAAGGAATAGCTTAGAGAAGTTCCAAGCAAGAGTCAAAGGATACAAGAGAAGGAGGGGACCCTAGGACAGAATAATTCATTGAAGAGCCTCCTCTCCCTGCTGGCATAAATATCAGGTGTTTGTGGGATAAATAAGTGAGTGGGGATCCTAGAACCAGAGGGACAGAGCCAGGTATCTACTGATGCCCAGAAAGGACAGGAAACCTTTACTCTCTCCAGGTAGCAATGTTGTTCCTTTCCTTCACGGCCCCTGAAGAGAGACTGTGGTAAACAGAATGGGCAGGCAAATGAATTCTCAGATAAAAGATCATCAGATAACCAAAATCACCAAAGATTTTTTCAGGATAGAGGAAACAATACCATGAAAGAGAGGTACTAGACTTAACTAACAGAAGTAATATCAGAGGAAACTAAATTAATATAGGACATAGAGATAAATTTTAAATGAATTTAAATTTTATTCAGCAAGATTTGAAAGGATATTGCATCCATGACAAATAAGCAATAAGAAGTTTAAAAAGTAGTTTCTTATATTGAAAATTTATTAGCTGATGAGCAGAAGTGACCAAGTTGAAAGGCAGATTAGTAGGGTTTCTACTAAACTGGTTGGAACTAGTAGGGATTTCTACAGAAATTCTCCCCAAACACACAGCCAAAAACAAGGAGATGGAAAATTTGAAAGAATGGTGGAAAGCCATGGAGGCAAGATCCTTAAAATCCAATATACATCTAGAAGAAGTTATTAAAGGAAAGAGAAGAGAGAGTAAAGGAGATAATTATAATGACAAAGTAGAATAAAATTTCTCAGAATTGAAGAAAATACAAATTTTTGTATTATAAAATCCTAAATTTAGAGGAGGATGAAGAATTTTATTTTATTTTATTTTTTTATTCTTTTTTAAAAATGTTTTTTATTTATTTCTAGGAGAGAGAGAGAGAGACAGCGTGAGCAGGGGAAGGTCAGAGAGAGAGGGAGTCACAGACTGAAACAGGCTCCAGGCTCTGAGCTGGCAGTCAGCACAGAGCCCGACGTGGGGCTCGAACCCACGAACCGCGAGATCATGACCAAAGCGAAAGTCGGACGCTTAACCGACTAAGCCACCCAGGCGTCCCGAGGATGAAGAATTTTAAATATAGTTTACAGTTTTATTTATAGTTTAAAGTTTATGATTTTATTTATAAAGTCTAATAACTGGAATAAAATTAAATAAACTACAAACTGTAACAAACTAGACTAACTTGCTCTGCCTTGAATTAGTCTTAAAGCTATTTTTTACTGAGTCACAGAACCAAAGTTATCTGTTTGAAATTTAAAACTACTTTGACTTAGAAATGAACATATATAGCAGAAAGTTACTTACAAAAGGAAATGCCAAACCAAATAAACCTGAACCTACTTGATGTTCCACTCATTCAAATCCCTGATAGCAATGGAGGAATCAGGAGCTCACAGTAATGTGCAGAAAACTTCAAAATAGTGCCTACAGCCGAAAAAAACATTAGTTCCCTTCCTTACCCCTTCACCAAGAGATGTATTTCATGAAACTAAGCTAAAATTTCCATTCCATTTCTGGAAACATCTAGGGGAACCATGGCTTCCACAACTCCCAAAGACAAAACAGAGGCAGGGCCAGTTGGGAAAGCATTTACAAGATAGGGATGAAGGAACAAACTTCCCTGTGAGATGCCTCAAACAAAATGGACACTGTAACGAATCTGAAAGCCTGCAGCAAGTGTGCAAATACCAATATGACCATCCTCTGAAGGAGCAGGTGCCACCAATTTCAAATTTTCCTCCACCAATAATAGAAAGGAGCAGAAGAACAAGGCTTACCTACTATCTTCCAGTAGTCCATGGAAGCACTAACCAGGCTTTGGAATAAATGAGCATCTTTCCTTCTATAGCTGTTTCTAGCTCTTCCTCCCTTTTCAGGATCAGATTGTCTGTTACGTAAGGGATGCCAGATTGTGCAGATGTAATAGCAGGCTTATATTGGGGTGTGCTGATGAACTAATGCTGGGAGGTGCTTAATATTCTTCCACAGTCGCATTGTTCAGGATGTATGAGTTTGTTAGGGCTTCCATAACAATCACCACACACTGAGTGGCTTAAACAACAGAAATTTATTTTCCCACAATTCTGGAGGCTAGAAGTCTGGGATAAAGGTGTTAAGAGGGTTGTTTCTTCTAAAGCTCCTCTCTTTGGCTGATAGATGGTTATCTTATCCTTGTCTTTGCATGGTCTTTTCTCTGTGCCTGTGTCCCAATCTCTTCTTATAAGAACATTCTTGTATTGGATTAGGTCTGCTCATATGACCTCAGTTTACCTTCATTACCTCTTTAAAGGCCCCATCTCCAAATATGGCCACTTTCTGAGGTACTGGGGGTGAAGATATCAACATATGAATTTGGGGGGCATGCCATGCAGCCCCATCTTTTCTCACATAAGCTGCTTCTGTAAGCCTCCTAACTGCTCTCCCATCCTCCAGTATCATTCTCCTTCAAGTCTTCTTCCACATAGTAGCCAAAGTGCACATTGTAAAAAAGGAAATCTGATCATGTCACTCCACTACTTTAAATCATCCAGTGGCTCCCCATTGCTTTCAGGTTATAGTTTTCAGTTTCACAGCACCTAACATAGTGCCTGAATACAAGATATACTTCATAAAGGCCTGATGAGTAAACAAGTGAATTAATGAGCAAATCATGGAAACTAAAAGAGAGCTGCAATTGTGGAAATCAATCAGAGAAGTAGGTAATTCAAAATCATTTCTATTTGGCTTAAAAATACATATTTGTGGATTTTTTTTTCAGGAGAACCACTTTCCTTTTGATGTTTGAGTGAGGTTTTTAAAATGAATTCACTGAGAAATAACTGGCAGTATTTGTGCCTGAATTTATCAGCTCCTCAGCCACCTTGGTACATTCATACTTAACTTATTGACTATGGGTGACAAATGGAGTCTTAAATTAAGTAGGTTTCATGTTAACACCTACCACCAAGTTCACCTAAGGGAGAAGTGGCCTGCTGTCTTCCAATGTCTCATTCATAATGAGGCACAGCAAACCCAATGGTGATAGTTCAGCAAGGAATTTTGACTTTGTTGGCTCTACCCTCTCAGTGCCATTTTCAGACCTCATCCTTGGATCAAGGCCACCCTCCTATATGCCAAAGCCTTGAGCTCATAGGATTAAGAACATATGAAGGTGCATCAAAAAGCATTACGAGCAGGGAGTTGATGTTATTTTGACGTTAACAGTCTATCTTGAGTACTCCACAAAGTATATAATCTGTACATGGATAACTGAGTACCTAAACCTGAAATTTTGTTCTATTCCTTTATAGATATTTATCAAGCCAGGAACTCAACTCAAGAAGAGAAAATACAATTTAAAAATGGAGTTTGCTGGGGTGCCTGGGTGTCTCAGGTGATTAAATATCTGATTCTTGATTTTGGCTCAGGTCATGATCTAGCAGTTTATGAGATCAAGCCTCATCTCAGGTTCTGTGCTAACAATGTGGAGCCTGCTTGGGATTCTCTCTCTCTCTCTCTCTCTCTCTCTCTCTCTCTCTTTCCCTCCCTCCCTCCCTCCCTCTCTCTCTCTTTGGTCCTCTCCTGCTTGCTGATGTGCATGCACATGCTCTCTCTCTCTCTTTCTCAAAATAAATAAACTTAAAAAAAGAAAAAATAAATAATAAAAAATTTCAGTTTGTTAATAAAGAATGATAGCAAGAGTTATAGTTCAACCAATTAAACAATCTTTTGTTTATGTGATAATTATTACCAGCATAAATGGTCTTAATTGCTTTTATTTGTTAGTGAGCAGTTTCCAAATTCAAAATATTTTTTTCATAATATTAACCAAGACCTTTGGGAAATTTTCAATAAAGTTTGGAAAGACATTGCAATAAAAGACTTCATTACCTCTGCAAATTCATCTCATTTTCCATTCTGTGGGATATTTCTGCAGCTGCTTAACTTCTGTTTGGATATTTCTTCAATGCTTTAAAGTCTTCAAGAAACTGTGATTCAACTCAAACATGATTTATTTTGTGGAATAACTACTTCTTATCAAAAACATCATTTTTCCTCATTTTCCTTTGTGTAAGGCAAATTCTATTTTTAAAGGATTACTTATCATTTTCTTTTTACCAAATGCCATATAATCATTTTTATTCAATTTCATGAAGTAAATTGCTATCATTATCCTTATTGCTAGATAAAGAAACCAAGAAGCTCAGAGTTCAAGTAATTTTCCAAAAAATCACATAGAACTCCAAATCCTTTGCTTATTAAAGAGTTATGTATCCAGGAAGCACTATCTCGTGGTTTTTGAATTA
The DNA here is from genome assembly GCF_008692635.1 of Crocuta crocuta. Lineage (NCBI taxonomy): Eukaryota > Metazoa > Chordata > Mammalia > Carnivora > Hyaenidae > Crocuta > Crocuta crocuta. The sequence continues at coordinate 4,714,955 of NW_027530512.1, read as the reverse complement.
ACACATTCCCGTGATATTTAATGTAGATTATCCACAGAATAGACTGATATTTTAAGTCAATAACTAAGTCAAGAATTTATCCCCCAATAACGCTGAGCATGTGCAAACAACCACTCAGTTTGCTTATTCTATTCTACTATCATCTTACTCATCAAAATACGCTTAATGAAGCATATACTCTGGACCTTCCATAGCAGAAACTGGAAGAAGTGAAAGCTATAGGCCCTCTTTTGGAAGGGTTCCAAAGCTGTGCATGAACATCAGTATCCCATATCTGATCCCAATCCCTGCGAAAACTTTCTCAACTTCCACTCCTCACCTCTACCAAATACTGCCAGAAATTGATAAGTAGGAGCTTTCCTCATATGATTTCAGGTATGTGAAATGATATTGAATGTCCTCATTCCAAAGATTATATAGGAATCTGCAAACTTATTTCACAACTAACAACAAATGCAAATGACCTTGGGAAGAGTTAGCTTTTAAGGTATAGCATTAGGCTACTAGAGTAAGAAAAAGCCAATACCTTTTAATAGCCTATCAATTTTTTGAAAAGAAGTTAGCAGGATGAACTGGAAAAATCATTAGATATAGTCAAAAGACCTGAATTCTACTCCCCCTTATCTTCTATATACCTCAATTTTTCTTCTTCAAAACAATGGCATTGAAGTCACTAGTCTCTAAGGACTCTCTCTCTACATTTTACACTTTAGTAAAAAACATCCTGGATGTTCACTATAATAATAATGTTCATTAAAATTGGAAATGAATGTCCATCAAAATCGAATTGGTTAAATCAGGTATGGTATACACACACACACACACACACTCTAAGTAGTCAGTTAAGTGATGACGTGGTTTTATATTTAGAGGGAAAGATGCCATAAAATACTGCTGACCTTTTTATAAAGTAGGCATCAGCTCATCTCTATTTGACTAAGAAACAAGGTATTTTATATCAGAAAGGATACTCCTAAAAATGTTACTTCTAGACGGTAGGATTAAGAGCAATTCTTGGAGTGCCTGGGTGGCTCAGTCAGCTAAGCATCTGACTTCGGCTCAGGTCGTGATCTCACAGTTTGTGGGTTTAAGCCCTGCATTGGGCTCTCTGCCGTCAGTTCAGAGCCCACTTCGGATCCTCTGTACCCCTCTCTCTCTGTGCTGCTCTCTCTCTCTGCCACTCCCCCACCCTCTTGCTCTCTCAAAATTAAATAAATAAGCATTTAAAAAATTCCAGATGCTTATCAAGTGCTTTAAAAAAAAAAGCAATTCTTACTTTCTTCTCTAGTTTTCTATAATGTTTGGATATTTTAGAAGCAGGGAATATTTTCACAATAAACAACAAAGTTATTTTCAATTTGGGAAAAATACAGTAAAATGTAAATAGCAAATATACTCTTTCCTGTGAGCAAGTTTTGATAAAGTAGAGGGCCAATGAAGAACAAAATAGCAGTGACCTAAAGGAAAACAATGCCTAAATATTTTCATCAACACTCAGATAATGAAATAAATATGTGCCATGAAAGTAAAGACCTATTCCTGTTACACAAATTGAGCCCAGCTGATCTGTTTTTCTCAGTCATCTCAGTTATCACCAGTGTTGGGAGGTGGATTTGCCTGAGCTGTGCTCACCCACTCACCAATTTATCCCATGTGCAATGAGATTTGTCAAGTCATCAGACTGGCCATTGGATTCAATTCGAAGCTAACTATCTTGTGACAGGATTAATCTCATAACTTTGTGTTCTTTACTACCGTGCTTTAATTATTTGAGTTTCCTAATGTTGCCTAATCAAACTTGATAATTATCAATTTCACTCACATTTGAAAAAAAAAAATGCAGAAGTATTTGCAGATGGATTAAATCAAACTAAATAGGGAATCAGGGGCACCTGGCTGGCTTCGCTGGTAGAGCATGTGACTCTCGATCTTAGGGTCGTGCGTTCAAGCCTCACCTTGGGCATGAAACCTACTTTAAAAAAATTGTAAAGGGGTGCCTGGGTGGCTTAGCTGGTTAAGTATCCGACTTCAGCTTAGGTCATGATCTCATGGTCTGTGAGTTTGAGCCCTGCGTTGGACTCTGTGCTAACAGCTCAGAGCCTGGAGCCTGCTTCAGATTCTGTGTCTCCCTGTCTCTCTCTGCCCCTCCCCTACTCATGCTCTGTCTCTCAAGGGTGAATAAATATTAAAAAATTTTAAAAATAAAAAGAAACTACTAAAGAGGGAATCATGCATAATTCAGCAAAGAAGGAAGAAATAAAGTTTCTAAATACAGAACAGCAAATGACAGTTTTGACCCAAGTTGAAAATTGGTAAGAAAACAAAAAGCTCCAAGAGATCACAAATTAAATATAGGCCAGCACTGTAGTTGTTGTCATTCAAAAAGTGTGGGGCATGGCTGCAACAGCCAGCAGAGATCTTAGTGTGGGATGAGAGATCTGTGAGTGCAAGCAAGCTAAGCCTCAGATGTGCTCTACCTGAGGGAGTCTTCTGCAGCCAAGTGAAATTACTGGTTCTGTATTCTTTGCTTGTCACCAATTGTATCATGGCTTATATGCTAAAGTTAAATGCCTTAGTTCTCAACTAGGGAGGTGGGGGTCAACGGCTATATGGGTTAACTATTCAGGAGCTAGGCATCTGTGAGAGGAGCTGTGATCACACGAAAGAGTATTTCTAAGGTTCTCTCCCACAGCAGCTCAAGAAATCAACTTTGCCTGCTGGGGGTGCTGGAAATGTTGAAGGGCCAAATTGTAAGTGAAATCACTTTAAGTCAAGGACAGCCTATACATCATTAGGGTTAGTATTATTTATGAATTTATTTATCACATTCTGCTTCTTGAAAGGATTTGGAGGAAGTTCTTGCATTTTATTTACCAGACCAGCTTCATGCATTAGTTTTCTCTTCCCACCAACATTGTATAATGCCTGGTACTTAACAGCATGTCTTCAGTTTCTTTTCTATTGTTCATGGTGCCTGGTGTAATGTTGAACAATGACAGGCACGCACAAAAATATTACTGAAAACTTTGGTAATGAACAGAAGTACATAGTTACTACTGGTTAGTTTAATTAGTAAAGCCACATTACAGATTCTAGCTCTTCTGGATCCCACAAGAGACATGGTGATCATAGGGTGACCATATGTCCCAGTTTACCTCAGGCTATCCTGATTTACACCTGTCATCCTGGCAGAATCATTAATTCCCTTGGCGGTCTCAAAAGCGTGGAAATTACACAATGATCCTATTGTTGAGGCATCACTAAGGGGCCTCCTAATAAATGCCAATATACAAAAAGTAATTTGGCTTTAGCGGTAAATGAAAGCTTTGTGGCAGAAGACAACCACAAAGTACAAAGTTAAGATTACATTATTAACTACTTGCTATTTCCTAAGACAGTTTATATAAGTTTAAGTCAACTCTGCCCTCTACTGTCTTATGACAGTATTATGACATGTTTCAGCTTCATTGATTGAAACTGATTGTGTCGGCCCTGTTGATTATTTTAGAGGGCTGGTCCTCAACCTTGAACTTCTATATTAGCTTTTAGAACTCCCTACTACCTATGCTGTACCCCTGATCAACTAAATCAGACTCTCTGAGGATGATACCCAAGTGTCAATTTTTTTAAAAGGTCCCCAGTTGCTACCAATGTATAACAAAGGTTGAAAACCATTGCTTAGAATGTCAGATCAATAGTCTGTTGTGGTTCACTTAGGCTTTTTATACCATGGCCCAGATTATACTATACTCTAATCATATCTGGAGAAGCCTTGGAAATTAGAAGAAAAAGAAGGGTGCATCAGGACAAATCTACATCACTACAGAGAAAATGGCATTTTTTAAAAAAGCCACTCTAGGGGATAGTCTCTTCCTTGGGTATAAAAAAATATTTTTACTTATATTGATGACATGGACAGTACTTACTCAGAAATTAGTCTGTTAGGCCAACAGCTTTAATGCCACGGCTCAGTCCTAATTTTCTGTTGATGGAATTATGTGCTGAAGAAGCTCTAAGATAGCCAAGAAAGTTGGACCAGAAGATAGGGGCAAATGAGGTAGAGCCCATTGCATTAAAAGACTGCTTCCTTTTTTGTGAATGTTCAGAGACTTGTTAATGGAGTTTATCATATGGAAAAGCACTGATGTGAAAGCCCAGGAAATTTGCTGGAATAGAAGCTGCACTAATTAGACCATTAACTAAATTAAGTCACTGGGGGTGAGGGGGAAAAGCAAATCCCAAAGGGAACAACAGAGAAAGGAAAAAAGATACAGAAAAATTATTAATAATCAGCAAGAGACAGAATTTGCAGAAAATTAACTAAGTAGAAGGTTTTAATAATAATTGAAAAGTTTACTTCCCATTCTCCTTTTCTAAAGTTTACTAGGAAAAGATAATGGATCTCATGTCTGAGACTGCTCCTGTTAAAAGAGGTTTTATTCCTCTTAAGACAAATTTGAGGTGCCTGCGTGGCTCAGTTGGTTGAGTGTCCAACTCTTGATTTTGGCTCAGGTCATGATCCCAGAGTCATGGGATAATCATGGAGCCTACTTAGGATATTCTCTCTCCCTCTCTCTCTCAGTCTCCCTCTCCACCTCTGCCTCTTTCCCCAGCTCCCACATGTGCATGCTCTCTCTCTCGAAACAAAACAAAACAAAACAAAACCTTTAAACCAAACTATGGGATCAGCCAGAGTGCTGGCATGAGAAACAAGGGGTCACTTGGGAATTTTGATAGTGAACATCAGGATAAAAATCCCCTGTGGAAAACAGTGGAGGGCTTCTAATACTAAAAGGAGGGGAGAGGAAGGTGCATGTGACAGATGGTGATGTCCTTATACACCATATCTGGGATTGCATTATCCAGTTCTTCAACCCAGCCAAAGGCAATACTCTCAGTTTAAGTAGGGACAAAGTGGAGGTGTGGAAGCCCCATCAGGAATTATTCTAAATGATTCTATCTGTGCTGGTTTTGTTGTCTGTGGAACATCTACTGATACTTTAAAAAATTCCTTTGCAAGAAAGGAATGGGGACAAAGTAAAAACGTTTCCATATAATGATTCCATATGCATATATGAATTGTTAATAGTTCCAAATGTACTATTTCATAAGACTAGTTCTTACTCTTTTCTGGACAAAAGACTCCTGTGAGTATATGATAAAGCCTATAGGCCCTCTCTCCACAGAAAAACAGACATTTTAATACATAAGTTTTCATACAGTTCGATCCTAGTTTGAAAACACTAGACATATAAATGGCCAACAGTACATGAAAAGGAGCTCAACATCAGTAATCATCAGGGAAATGCAAATCAAAACCACAAGGACAGATTACTTCATACCTGTTTGAATGGCTAGAATCAAAAAGACAAGAAATAACAAGTGTTGACGAGGATGTGGAGAAAAAGTAATTTTTGAGCACTGTTGGTGGGAATATAAATTGGTGCAGCCACTATGAAATATAGTGGCTGTTTTCTCAAAAAAAACAATAGAAATACCATACGATCCAGTAATTCTGGCTATCTCTCTAAAGAAAATGAAAGCAAGAATTCAAAAAGATATGCACTCCTATGTTCATTACAGCATTACTTACAATACCCAATATATGGAAACAACCTAAATGAATAAAGAAAATATGATATATATATATATATATATGCACACACACAATGGAATATTATCCAGTAATTTAAAAAATGACAGCATAGGGGCGCCTGGGTGGCTTAGTCGGTTAAGCGTCCGACTTTCGCTAGGTCATGATCTTGCGGTTCGTGGGTTCGAGCCCCGTGTAGGGCTCTGTGCTGACTGCCAGCTCAGAGCCTGGAGCCTGTTTCAGTCTGTGACTCCCTCTCTCTCTGACCCTCCCCTGCTCACGCTGTCTCTCTCTCTCTCCTAGAAATAAATAACACATTAAAAAAACAATTAAAAAATGACAGCATAGATGGACCTTGAAGGTATTATACTAAGTGAAATAAGTCAGAGACAAATACAATATGATCTCACTTATATGTAGAACCTAAAAACAAACAAAGAAACAAAAACAAGCTCATAGACATAGAGAACACATTGGTGGTTGCAAGAGACAGGAAGGTGGGGGGTGAAATGGGCAAAGGAAACTAAAAGATACAAATTTCTAGTTATAAAATAAATAAGTCCTGGAAATGTAATGTATAGCATGGTGACTATAGCTAGTAATACTGTATGGCATATCTGAAAGTTGCTAAAAGAGTAAATCTTTAAAATTCTCATCACAAGAAAAAGAAATTCTGTAACTATGTGTGGTGATGGATGTTAACTAGACTTACAGGGTGATCATTTCACAATATATACAAATATTGAATCATGTTGTATACCTGAAACTAATGTAAGGCTATATGTCAATTATGCCAATAATTATTTTTAAAAACGCTTGATTTATAAAATAACTTTCTGCAAACAGATTATCATTAAAATTATAAAACATTTACTAAGAGCTTATGTACATAAATCTTTAAGCATTACATATATGTTAGGTTAAACAAAGAAGTTCCTGTCTTCTAGCTACTTATAATCCAACATATAATGTCAGTATAGTCATGTAAAGGACATGCAGTTGCTACATTGAAAAATAAAAACATTTGCATCTTCATAGGAAGAGGTAAGGACATGTTGAGAAGTGGTAAGCAAAAGCAGAGTTACTTAAGAGTCCACAACTTCTTTTCAATATAGTCAGGGAATTTTTAAAAATGTACTGAATGCCCTTAGTAAAAGGTATACTACAAGATCCCAAAGGAGATTAAAGATGAAGACTAGGGGGCACCTGGTTGGCTCAGTTGGTTGAGGGTTTGACTTGGGCTCAGGTTGTGATCTCACGGCTCATGAGTCAAGCCACACATTGAGCTTGTTGCTCTCTGCTGTCAGAGCAGAGCCCTCTTCGGATCTTCTGTCCCCCTCTCTCTGCCCCTCCCCTACTCACGCTCTCTTTCAAAAATAAACATTAAAACAAGAAAGATGAGGACCATAATGTCTTTGTTTTCAAACTGTTTTCACCCCAATAGGGTAGGGATAGCACACAAATGACTCTAATACAATGAATTTGCTAATGCCATACAAAAATTACAAATAAAATATTTGGGTGAAGGGTTCAGACCGCAAGATCATATTTAATAGGAAGTGAAAATGACTCCCATACCTTCTTCTACCTTCCTTTATATGTGAATCCCCTGTTGTTTTCACGGGGAAATTTCATGTAGCCACTCCAGAGAGAGGGACCAAGTGATTCTCTTTCATGCCTGTAAATCAGTTTGAATATATGGAAATTGTGAGAATTAAGACAGAAAAGGTAAACCAAGGCTATATTGTGACCAGATTTCAAAAGCCAGAGTGAGAAGCCTGTACTTAATTCAGTTCACAATGGGAATTTGTTGAAGGCTTTTAAGCAAGGCAAGATAGGATCAAAACTGTGCTTTGGAAAAATTAATCTAGTGGCAGTGTGTAGGATAGCTGGAGTGGAGAGAGACAGGAGACAGGCTATGAGTGTAGTCAGAGTGAGAAGTAATTGGGGCTTGAACTAGAATGGTGGTCAAGGGACTGGAAAGCAGGATGGATGTCAGACTGGAAAATCCGTAGACCACCAAAGGTTTTTTATAACTGGGGGATTAATAGGGGGATTTAGAGAACCCTAAAAAAAAACTCCTCAGTACTTTAGAGATGTCCTCTCCTAACCTAAATGTCTATCCCAGCTATAAATGCATATAGTTTCTGCCTGAACAGAAAGCGTCCTCAGCTGTGTGGAAGAGATTAGGTGTATTTTAATCACCTGTTGATGACTAACTGTTGACTCCTTTATCAGTTATTTTCCTGTCTGTATTTTCTTCCTCCCTTGTTCTAGTAAGCTTCTTGCTTGGAATTCAGAAGAAGAAAGGTACTGTGAGCAATTTGAAAAATCAAGATTTATTCTAAGCAAATGAAGTGCTATCTACCTACAGTCTAACACAGAACATAAATTCTTTATTATATCCTTTTAAAAAAATTCTTCCTTAATCCTGGATATTTCTTGGCTTTCATCATATTTTCGCCCTCCCTTTACTGGCAAATTTCTTACAAGATCAACCTTCATTCATTATGTCCCTTGAATCACAATCTCTCATCCCTTTACTCCTATAACATGGAGTCATCTCTACAACTAATAAAATTGTACCTTCTGAAGAACCCATGTCACCATCAAAAGCTATGAATTTTTCCAGTTTTAGTCCCCCTTGACTGCTTTTCAAGGTTTGGCTCCATAGCCAAACTTTTTCAACTTCTCAAGCTTGAAACTTTCTTTTCCTTTGATATTCTTGATTATACACTGTCTGTCCTGTTTCCCTTCACCTCTGGAATCTCTTTTTGCTGTCTTTGCAAATTGTATTCTTTCCTACTCTACAAAATGCGATTGCAACCTAAGCCATAATTGTGGGCTGTCTACTATTTATGATCTTATGATATTTATGATCATTCAGTACCCCCACAAAATTCCTAAATCTACATCTCTAGCATTACCACCCGTCTCAGCTCTAATTGAATATTTCCTTTTGAACATTTCCAAATGATGTCTCAAATCCATCATGTCTGGAGGACAGCTCATCTATTCCCTCCAAAAGCTAACTTCTCTCAGCTAACCCCATATTTGTCAAAGATACCATCATTTTTTTGTACTCAGTTTCTAAATCTCGAGTCATTCTTTTAAAAAAAAAATTTTTTTTTAACATTTATTTCTGAGAGAGAGAGAGCATGAGCGGGGGGAGGGTCAGAGAGAGAGGGAGATACAGAATCTGAAACAGACTCCAGGCTCTGAGCTAGCTGTCAGCACAGAGCCTGACACAGGGCTCGAACGCACGAACCGTGAGATCATGACCTGAGCCCAAGTCGGTCGCTTAACCGACTGAGCCACCCAGGCGCTGCTAGAGTCATTCTTAATTGTTCCCTCTCCTCGCATAGTTAGCCAGTTCCCACACTATCAATCCTGCCTTTGCAATCTTTCTGATTGCATTATAGTATATAATATAGTATATAATATATAGTATATAATTATGCTATACTATAGCATAGTATACTATACTATAGTATAATTATAGTATTATTTCAAAACTATTGAATTCAAAACTATTGAAATAGTTGAGAATATTAATTTTCCAAAACCATTTTGTTGTATCATTGTCTGCTCAAAACTCTTCAGTTACATTCAAATCCACTGTGGGATAAAATTTAAACATCTTATTCTGGCATTTGATAGCCTCCAATATCTGTTCTATGCTTGCTTTGATTCTCACACAAATTCTCTCCACAAATCCTCTTCTCCAGCTTAAGTGTTCTTCCAGTTTCTCCCCAAATATGACACCTTTAGAGCCAACAGTTACACAGTCCAGAGGGCACCATTCACAGAGAACATAACATGAACAGTGTCCCCTGGAGCTGTGCCATGACTGTCTTTTTTCCCACGTCCATTTTGGTCTTTTTATTCTTGATATTCTCTTGCAGAATGCTCTCCGTCTAGCCTCTGTCCCATCTCCTCCTTCAAGGCCCAGCTCCACGAACTCCCTACCAACTACCCTAGCCATTGATAAAAACTCTCTCCCCTTAATTCCTAGACCACAGGTCTGTATATAAGTTGAATATATAATTTATCATCTAAACTATGATGTTTGAGAGTTACAGAGGGCATAAGTACATTGGAACAAGAGGTACAAACTGGGACTACGTAGGACAAACTGGAGTGTATGATCATCTACCTATATATTACTCATTTGACATCCAGTATGTGTTATGTGGTAATTTTCGTTTGTTAAATGTATTTACATGAACATACCTTATCTTCTCAACACAGTAAATCCTTTGAGTACAAATCATGCATTCTCCCTCTTTGTCCACCTGGTGCCTGGCCAGTGTCCTACACATAATATACACTAAAAATTATTTATTCATCATGATGATGTTTTTACTGTTATTTAGGAATGAAACTTAGGCTAGGAGTAAACTTTCAAAAGCAGTCAATTCACCCATTATCCTTGTGGCAGGAAGACAAAATTCTCTATGTCCCTAGAAAGAGATATTGTCATCAAAATATCTCAAGTTTTTGGTGAGGGCTGGGTCATAGCCTCTGGCACATGACTCTGCCTCATTACTTATTAATCTCCTCACTCTCTATCTTGACAGCACACCCTTTCAATCGCTCTGCTAGGACACCACACAGAAGAAAGCTGACAGCCCAACCAGAGGGTTTATGTAACTTACATCAAAATAAAATTACATCTTCAAAAATGCTGTTGTGACTAACTAACCTGAAACCAAATATTTGGAGGTTTTGATTTGCTTGACTTATTTTGCTTAATTAACATCTGGCCCCAGCTTAGCATTATCCCTGCTAAACTACCAGTAACCAAAGGAGAAGGAAGAAAGCCTAAAAACAGAAAAAGACAGCAGGCAGTCATGATAGCTTAGGCTCCAAAAATAAACTAGGACGCAAACTGAAAAATGAAAGACATGTAGGAAAGAAAGAATTAGGATGGAATCATCTCTTGGGAGTAAACACTTAACAGAGAGTCAGGCTACCAAAGAGCATCAGGTCAAAATCAAATGGGGGTATGAGTGGATGTTGGAAAGCTCCTGGAAGGAAAACTATTTTGTTCAAACTACTGATGGGGTAGGCCTTTCTAAAACTCCTCCTCCCAAGCTGGTGACTAGAGTTGGGCAGCATTCATCTGTTTTTACATGGAATGATATAGGGAAATTTGAACTACTTGTCGAAAATTTGGTTCTCAGACAGAGTTCATCTGTACACCTTTGGCCTGACGTTTTTGCTTATGCCAAGTCACTCAGCAGTCTCTGAGCCCCTCATGACATCAGCAGTCTTAAACACAATAACCTATCTAGAGATTTTCGAAATATTCTCCCGAGTTTGATAAAGAACTTCCAAACATTCCCAGAAATGCCCTTCTTCCTTCTGCTTGAGATCTTTATACCTAGGCCTCTCTGGGATAATTGAATATATGACCCTTAGAGTTCCCAAACCTTTCCTTTGGTTCTTTATATCTTAAATAAAGTTACCATCTGTTTTGGAAGATGTAAACTAGGGATTAGCAACTAATGGTAGACGTGCCACTGAAGTATATTTCTTATCCCCTTTGTCCAATCATTCTGCTTCCTTTCCCCTTTATCTCTCATTCTCTTTGTTCTGTTTGTAATTTTATTTTGTTCTCTCTCCCAACTCTGCCTTTCGTCAGATATATTTAGGGTCCTTGGTGGCAGGCAGGGCCAAATGCTGTTGATTTAAGCACTGATCTTCTTAGATGTGTAGGTGTATATTAGATAACTTCTTGAGAGTTCTTCTACTTCTGAGATTCTCTGGGGCTGCGGTTATTTACCACACCTTGATCACTACGACTTATGCTTACATTTTTATTAGATTCTCTGGACTCAATTCCGTTAACGTAGCTAACATTTATGGAAGATTTAACACATATATCTGATCCTATGCTGAGTGGATTATCTCCTTTAATTCTCACAGCAACTCAGTGAGGTAGGTGTATTCCCACTTTGCAAATGAGGTAAAAGGCACAGAGAAGTTAAATACCTTGCCCAATATGTCACAGCTAATAAGTGACAAAGCAGGGATATGAATTCATACCTATAGGTCTCAACACAACCGATGTGATGGAAAATGTGATGCTAATATATAGCAGGAAGAAGACTGAGCAATTTTTTAGTTCATTACGTGATAACTGCTACCAGGCCTAGGTAAAATTATGAAGTCATCCTCCTGGACGTAAGGGTTAAAACTTTATCCTTCTCATGGAGAGACTGGACATTACTTAGATCTATGCTACCTACTCTATGCCCAGCCTTCCAAACTTGTTTCCCTGTGTCTTTGTACTTTTGCACACATTGTATCCCAGGTTAGGGAATACCCTTCTGAATATTCTCTAATGTCCATCAATTCTTAAAGTCTCCTGAAGTGTCAACTCTTTTGGAAAATCTTTGCTGACATCTCTCCAACCTCCTTTCTCCAACCTTTCAAAGGCTGGAGGCCTGCCCTTTCTCTGGGCCCCCAGAGCATCCCTAAGCATAATTATTATACTATATTGTGATCACTGATTTTTCTTTCTCCCTAGATTATAAGCAACTTGAAGGCACGCATGGAGCGAGTACTCCAAACATTGTATGGATTGAATCAAATGGAATTCCTGAGCTTTAACTTTATCATATTACTTCTTCGAGGTATATTTACATTTGGGGCACTATTTTAAATTCTATAATGAAAGTTTGTCTGATATAGGCATCTCAAGTGTTAACTGAGCTAGAGTGGACTAAGAGATCACACTGGTAGAAGAGTTATCTATCCCACTTGAGTCCAAATTAACAAACCATTATGGATTCAATTAATCTATGAAAGAAAAAGAGAAAGCAGTGTATAGAAGCAATTGAAGTCAGGAAGTTGTTGCTAAACTTCCAGGAATAAGGTGATAAACTGAACTCTTAAGTTTACAGATCATTTCCTGGAGAGCAACTGAGGTGTTAAATTGAATGATATTAGGGTATTTGTTCTTGCTGAGTCATCCATGCCTTAGGCAGAATCTTCCTTTTGGTGGGCACAGCATGAAGACAAGACTAAGCAATAAATTATTCATGCATAAAGAAGAAGATACTGGGCTTAAAACAATTTTTTAAACCCAAACTCCTCCTAAAAAACTTTTTTTTTTTCCTTCTCAAATATTAAGACACTTGAAAGCAATGATCTGGAGCAAACAGTTCATAGAAATGAGGTATGGCATTGGCCACGGAATTAGGTAGAGTGGAGGGATGAATCAAACTGTGTATTCAGCTTTTGGAATCAATCAAAATCATAAGTAGCACCCACTATGTGTCAGGCATAATGCTAGAAGCTGGGAAACAAGCATCATGCTAAAGGAGTTTGCAGTCAAGTGGTGACTGCATTCCATAATAGGGGAATGAATAAAGTGTTATTACAGGAGTTTCAAGTAGGAAGTTAATTTGGTGTTCACGGAAGCAGGGATGTTGGAACCATGTTGGAGAGACTGAATACGATCTCAACAATCAGAGAAAGGGCCACTCTGGCAGATGGAACAGCACACAAAAAGCTAAAGAGAAGACTTGAACTTGGTGAGGTTAGGGCCATGAGTAGCTTGGTGAGGCTACAAATAGGTAGTGTGTGATTACAAGGAAATGCAGCACAACTGGAGAGGTGGGGGGCAGCAGGACACAAGGTAAGACAAGTATACCGGAGTCATATTTTAAAAGGCTTTGAATGCTGTAGTAAGGAGCTTGGTTTTTTTTTTTCTGAAGGCAATATGGAACCATGGAGCTTTTTAATTTCTTTTTAAAATTTATTTTGAGAGAGACAGAGACAGCATGAGTGGGAGAGGGAGGGAGGGAGGGAGAGATGGAGAGAGAGAGTGGGAGAGGGGGAGAGAGAGAGAGAGAGAGAGAGAGAGAGAATCCCAAGCAGGGTCTTCTGGCAGTGCACAGCCTGATGAGGGGCTTGAACCCATGAAACCACAAGATCAGGACCTGAGCCGAAACCAAGAGTCAGAGGCTTAATCTACTGAGCCACCCCATTGCCCCCAGTCACGGAGCTTTTAAAGCAGTGACAGGGGCACCGGGGTGGCTCAGTCACTTAAGCATCTGACTTTGGCCCAGGTCATGATCTTCCAGTTTGTGGGTTTGAGCCCCGCATAGGGCTCTGTGCTGACAGCTTGGAGCCTGGAGCCTGCTTCCAATTCTATGTCTCCCTCTCTGTCTGCCCCTCCCCTGCTCGCTCTCTCTCTCTCAAAAATAAACATTTAAAGAATAAATAACAGGGCGCCTGCGTGGCTCAGTCAGTTAAGCATCTGACTTTGGCTCAGGTCATGATCTCACAGTTTGTGGGTTCGAGCCCCACATCGGGCTCTGTGCTGACAGCTCAGAGCCTGGAGTCTGCTTCCAATTCTGTGTCTCCCTCTCTCTCTGCCCCTCCCCCACACATGCGCACGCGCGCGCTCTCTCTCTCTCTCCTAAAAATAAATAATAAAACATTTTTAAAAATAAATAAAGCAGTGACATAAGGCAATTTATTCTAACTGTTGCATTCTTGGCACTGTCTCATGTAGTTGCTTTATAATATGCCTCAGTTCTCTCAAACCTTGGTGTGGACTTTCTCATTAGTTCCCAAAGAAGATTTTGTCAAGAGAAAGAAGTACAAGGAACCAGAAGAAGGACTAGGAACCTGTAATTTGGTAGGAGCCCAAAGTAGGGCTCCCTGCTTCTTTGTGCCTTTGGTAAACTTCCAAGTATACTTCCTAGTAGAGCCTGGCTTTTCACTCTCTCTCTAACTCATGGTTTCCCTCCCTAACACACCTCTTCCCCCACAGTGTTCTCTCTACCACAGCATGCTCACTCAGTCTTTTCAAATGCACAAAGACACCTTATACAAATTAATGCACATAGTCTCCTATTATCCAATTCCACTAGACACAGATTCTCACCTCAGGCAGGCTGTTAGCCATTGTTACCAAACCCCTTTTCCTAATTTATTACCCTCACTTCTACCACCTCATGCTTATAGCCAGAATTATTTTTCTTAGCACCCTTGAGTCAAATGTATATACTCATATATCTAAAACATTTGTGTATTATTTTATAAAGCAATCCTTTATTTTTATTATTTATAAATATATTTTTAAATATAGGTAGGTATATTTATTATTGTCATCACTTTACAGATGAGAAAATTGAAGCACAGCTAATAAGTGACTTGTTTATGATCCTCCTCCTGATATTAAGATATAATTAGGGGGGCTCCTGAGTGGCTCAGTCAGTTAAACTTCGACGCTTGATTTTGGCTCAGGTGATCATCTCTCAGCTATGAGATCAAGCCTCAAGTTGCCTCAGGTGGGGCGCCATATCATCTGGTGTCAGCTCTGCATTGGGCATGGAGCCTGCTTAAGATTCTCTCCCTCTTAGGAGGCAAACCATAAAAGACTCTCAAATAATGAGAACAAACTGAGGGTTGGGGGGGGAGTGGGTGATGGGCACTGAGGAGGGTACTTGTTGGGATAAGCACTGGGTATTGTATGGAAACCAATTTGACAATAAATTATATTAAAAAAAAAAGATTCTCTCCCTCACTCTGTCTCTCTCCCTTTCTGTCTCTCTTCTTCTGCCCCTCTCCCACCCACTCTGTCCAAAAAAAAAAAAAACAATCAGGATGAAATTTAAAATTTTAACTTGAAAAAAATTTTTAATGTTTATTCATTTTTGACAGACAGTGAGTGGGAGGGGGCGGGGGGGGGAGGGGGAAGATACAGAATCCAAAGCAGGCTCCAGGCTCTGAGCTGCCAGCACAGAGCCTGATGTGTGGCTCAAATTCAGGAACCATGAGATCATGACCTGAGCTGAAGGAGGATGCTTAACTGACTGAGCCACCCAGGCACCCCTAAAATTTTAACTTTAAATCACCATACCATTTCCCAAATATTCCTTGCAGCTTCTACCCTTTTTCTCCATTCCAAGTCAAAAATCCTCTTTTTTTTTTTTCCAAGTCAAAAATCCTCTTTTCAAAACTACCCACGCTTCTTGATTCCTATGGATTTTGTGCCTGAATTTCCTTGACGTAAACCCTCCCTCTGCTGGCCATTCTCCAAGACAAAACAGGAGCTTCCTTACTTCCATTTCCTCACTTCATTGGCTTCTCTGAAAATTCCAACCTCCTTCACCTCTCAGAGTTGATATAGGTAATAGAGAACAAAATACTGCTCTGAGTTTTACTTAACGCACACATTAGAAATGGAATAAAATAAGGGGTGCCTGGGTAGCTCAGTCGGTTAAGCGTCCAACTTCAGCTCAGGTCATAATCTCATGGATCGTGAGTTCGAGCACTGCATGGGGCTCTGTGCTGACAGCTCAGAGCCTGGAGCCTGCTTTGGATTCTGTGTCTCCCTCTCTCTCTGCCCCTCCCCTGCTCATGCTCTGTCTCTGTGTCTCAAAAATGAATAAACATTTAAAAAATGAAATAAAATAAAATAAAAGCATATCTAAAACCCAGTTATATTTTGATTATTAAATTTATCCTAATCTATGTAAGATTTGAAGGATAATATTTCCCCCAAAGAATATCAGAGATTTTGACATATATTAGGAAAACTGTATATGGAAATAGTCATCTGTATATGGAAAGAAAGTGAGGAGTGCTGGAGGAAACAGAGTCAAGAGCGACAGTAGCAATTCCCTTGTTTTTAAGTATAACGTGTTTGGAAGTTGGAGTTTATAATCTGAATAATCATGAGAATTCTAAATAAAAGAAAGTCCAACTAGGTGGGGGCAGGAGAAGGAGTGGGGAGGAGGGGAAGGAGGAGACCGGTCTTGAGTTTTTATGAGCTTGGTCATATCTGATCTCAGCCAGACCAGACTCACCTGTGTTCACAGTGTTAAGCCAGAATTGCTGCTAATTCATTGACCCCAAGCCGGTGACACCAGGTAAAGACAAACCACCTATTTCACACTTCCCTTGAGATAATGGAAAGATTAACACATACCTTCCCCAAGCAGATGAACTTCTTTTTAGAGATGAGCTTCTCTCCATCTGTGAAATTGGGCTGACAGTGGGACCATCAATGCTCCGGGGGTGCTTCTTATCCCTTTAAACAAAGGATGAAAATGATAGGTATGCTCAGGACTGCATCCTCCCAGCCTCTTGGCTTCAGGCATCATAAAAGGCAAAAGAAAAAAGGTACTAGAGAGAGGGTGTTAAAAGAAGATTCAAACTGCACTCTTAAGGGAAAACTTTAATCTTGCCCCAGGGAGGTAGTTTAACATATGTAATTGAACGATTTTAACATCTAGAATTTCTTAAATGGATTCTTTTTACCAAGAAATAACCTCATGCAAAAACGGTAACACATGGGCACACTTCATATATATTATTGACATCATATGTTTACTAACGGTTCCTATGGTACTGTCTCAGAGAAAATTTTATTAGAAGGTAATCCTTAAATGATTCCTGCAAATTTTATTTTATTTAAATGTTTTTTTAATTTATTTATTTCTAGGAGAGAGAGAGAGAGAGAGAGAGACAGCGTGAGCAGGGAGGGTCAGAGAGAGAGGGAGATACAGACTCTGAAACAGGCTCCAGGCTCTGAGCTGGCAGTCAGCACCGAGCCCGATGCGGGGCTCGAACCCATGAACCACGAGATCATGACCTAAGCGAAAGTTGTACGCTTAACCGACTAAGCCACCCAGGCGCCCCTGCAAATTTTATTTTAAATAATTACCCTATAATAATTTCCCTATAAGGGAAAAGAAAATAGATTTTTTTGGTAACTTTTTTTTGCTTATTTAAACACCACTGCTTGGTCATTCTTTTCCAGTGCTAATCTCCTTCTGCTTTGTAGCCTCTATTTTCCTTTCTTCTACCTGTCAACCTTGGAAAACTTTGTACTCCTTTAAGGAATAATCACACTTTCATTTCTGGTACTGCCCACCTTTTCCCATCTCATTTGCTGCCTTTCTGCCCTGGATATATTTAGATTTGAATAGAAGACTTCATTGGGTGGATAGCCATCAGCTCTTGAAAGTTTATACCTAAGAAGATGACCTTTTTATTCACTTGCTCATTTTAATAACAAGATACCATC
Source organism: Crocuta crocuta (assembly GCF_008692635.1). NCBI lineage: Eukaryota > Metazoa > Chordata > Mammalia > Carnivora > Hyaenidae > Crocuta > Crocuta crocuta. Next base: position 4,697,307 of record NW_027530512.1, on the reverse strand, counting down.
TCACTCTGGGAAGTTAAAAAAAAAAAAACACTGGCAAATATGTAGATTGTCTTTCATGCCAAAGAACCAACTGTTTGAGATCTTTGACTTCAGTGTAATTCTTTATTTATTTAATTTTTAAAATCATTATTGTTCTCTATTAGTGATGAGGCAGAAAGCTATACATCTCCCCCTTGTGGTTTCTGTTAGTGTATGCCTTTCATTGTCCAATCTCTTCCAGTTTCAATCATTCCCCCAAAAATACTGTTAAAATGATCTTCCAAAACCACAACTCTGATATCACTTTCCTGCTCAAATATCCAGTGGCACATTTTCACCTGCAAGACAAAATCCAAACTCCTTGACATGGTCCACCTGAAATTCCTATACTAAAATTCTCTGCTTTTCAAAATCCTATACATCCTATAGGGCTCAAATTCCTCATTACCAATCCCAATCTAGAAGAATTCTCTCCATTTTGTGCTCTTAAATCACAATTTGCTAGTAATTGTAAAGGTATTTTTGCTCATCTTATGCCTTACACTCTATTGCAAGTCTCTGGAGAACAGGAAGGGACAATGTCTTTTTCATCTTCCTGTTGTCCACACAGTTCCTTGAATAGCAAAGTCATCAACAAATGTCTATAGAATTGAATAAAATACAGGGGTTAGTAAAATTAAAAGTCAGCATTAGGCTTTAAAAACAGAGGACACATTTAAAAATGGATCAAGAGGGATACCTGAGTGGCTCAGTTGGTTAAGTGTCTGGCTCTTGATTTGGTTTCAGCTCATGATCCCAGAGTCATGGGATCGAGCCCCACATCAGGTTCTGGGCTGAGCATGGAGCCTGCTTAAGATTCTCTCTCTCTCTCTCTCTCTCTCTTTCTGGCCCTCTCCCCCACTCTCTCTCTCTAAATAAATAAATATAAGTAATAAAGTGTTACATTAAAAAAATTCTCTCTCTCCCTTACATACTCTATATCTAAAACATAAAATTAAAAAGAAGAGTATTGTATAGACCAGTCCTGTCCAGCAGAAATACAAGCTACTTGTGTAATTGAAAATTTTCTAGTAGCCAGATTTAAAACACAGATAAAATTAACTTTAATAATATGTTTTTTTTAGCCCAATTATTTTAACATGTAATCAGTATAAAAATTACAGATGAGAGGTGCCTGGGTGGCTCAGTTGGTTAAGCATCTGACTTCGGCTCAGGTCATGATCTCATCATTCGTGGGTTCAAGCCCCACATCAGGCTCTGTGTTGACAGCTAGCTCAGAGCCTGGAGCCTGCTTCGGATTCTTTGTTTCCTTCTCTCTCTCACCCTCCCCTGCTCATGCTGCCTCTCTCTCTCTCAGAAATAAATTAAACATTAAAAATTTTTTTAAAAATCACAGATGAAATATTTTACATTTTTTTCATACTGTCTTCTAAGTCCAATTTTTAGAACATACTTACATCTCAGTTCAAATTTGCCACATGTAAAATGCTTTATGGTCACATGTGGCTACTACCTACTGTATTAAAAAGAATTGAGCCCAGGGTAGGAAGTCCGAGTCCTGGGCAACTACTAGCAGTTTTGTTACCACAGATAAGAACTTTAACGACTTATTTCCTTGGTTTCCTCATCTGAAAAGGGGAGACGTATTTTTTTTTTTTTACCATTCTTATAGGATTGTAAAGACATAAAAACAGAAATGGAAATGATGACACTTCTAAAGGTCGAAAATGTCATACAGATGGAAGGCATTGCAATTATTCCAAGAATAGAGTGAACTCTAAAATGGTTATTAACCTCTTCTTTAAAGAACCTGGATCCCAGGACCGCCTGGGTGGCCCAGTCAGTTGAGCATCTGACTCTTGATTTCAGCTCAGCTGCTGATCTTAAGGTTGGTGGGATGAAGCCCCACATCAGGCTCTGGCTGAAGAGCCTGCTTGGGATTCTCTCTGCCCCCGACCCTCAAAATAAATAAATAAACTTAAAAAAACAAAAAAGAATATGGATCCCAGAGTCGCATATGCTCCCTGACTTGACTTGACTACTATAGGCAGGTTAAGGAAGGATGCTGATTCTCCCCCATTAAATATCTCTATGGGAGTAGCTGGGTATGATCAGGACAGGTTGTTCACAAGCACAAGGACAGATTTTCGAAATTCATAGTCAAGTTAACAACATCACTGTGAAAAGGAATTTGCAGGGCACCAACCACAAGCATTTTGAGCTCCATAGGCTGGGCCCTCGCCATTTTCTATTTGCACAGTGTGTGCATGCCACTGGGGTGTTTCGGTAACACACAGAAACACGTTTCCCATCGCTAATGGGATAAATAATGGTCATTTATTATTAACATTTTAAACTTTTTTTTTTTTTAAGGAGTTTTAGGAGAGTCTCTGCAGAGCTCTAAGTGCCTCTTGGCCAACACTTCGGATATTGCTTATTCAGCTGCTACGAGCTAATTTATCACTCTCACTGGTAATAGAAAGGTGGTTAAATTACTATAATTTCAGCTTTATGTATGGGGTGAGCCGAGGCAGCGAGAAACAATTCCCTTTCGTGTGTACTGTGACTTGCCTTTCTGTCAGCCTAGGCTCAGGAGAGCGCCTAGATGAGAACTTCCCCTTCCGGTTTCCCGCCACAGGGTCCCTGGGCCCGCCCCTTTCTCCGAAGGTTTCCAAAGTCCCTCTCCCGGCCGGCCGTTGTTGCCTGGGAGACCAGGCTCTGCCCTCGCAACAGTGGCTAAGGGGCGGAGACTTCGAGTAGATTCCCGAAAGCAAATACTCCACGGTCGCATATTTGGGGCGCATGCGGCAACCTTCCCTTTGCTCTCGCGAGGCTTCGTCTTCCCGGAAGCACTAGAGGACGGTCCTTGCGAACGGCGTCGGGATGTGTGGGGGCTGTGTGGAGAAGGAGTATCCCGACCGGGTGAGCGAGTGGGCGCCGGGAACTTCTCGCCCCCTTGAGCGGTGGCCAGCCCCTGAGGCTCTTCATGCCCCTGGCCGGCCTTCGCTGAGAGGCCGAGCGCGGGACGACCCAGCCGCTGTGCCCGTTCCGGTGACCCGGTAGCTGTATTTAGGCACTTGACGGCGGGGGCGGCCGGGGGCCGGCCATTCTGCCAGCCGATCCACGCCCTGACGGCTGACATCAGCCGTCACCCCACTTCTCTTAAGCTCCAGGGTACAACAAAGGAAACCCCACATCACCAGCAATCCAGTCGATGACAAAGGGACACCCTCCCCCCACCCCTGGTGTCATCCGACAGCTTGATTTGGTGAAATTCACTTTTCTTACTGAAATCTAGCGCTGGAAGGGACCTCTGAGATCATCTGTCATAACACAGTTTTGCATATGAAACTAATGCCCAGAGAGCGGAAATCAAGTTCACATTCTGTTAACCTGAGAGCCAAGGCCAGAAATCAGATTTCCTGGGAGTTTGTAAAAATATCTGTTCTTTCAATCTCTGGAAGCCGAAGTTTATTTACTCTCATTTATTCAAGGTATACTTGAACATTTATCTGTGTAGCTAGACCAGAAGGGGATACCGAAGATGAAATAAAAGGCAGCTTCATTGCCTTCCGAGAGCTTACAGCTTAGAGTATGTGATTTAACAACAACAACAAAAAGAGTAGTACAGTTCGTAAGTGATACTCAAGTTTAGAGCAATAGCCCTGTTCTCCCAAAAGAAAGGTGGACTTCATTTGGAACTTGGAGGCTAGTTGTGACTAGAGTAGAAAAAGCCTCTGGTAGAAAGGGAAGAGCCAGAGGCTTGTGGAATATAAGAACAGGGATTCTTGTAATGGTTGGGCGGTAGAAAATCTATAGCTGCTTCTGCCTCTTAGTATTTTGAGTAATACTTAGGCTTTGGAGTGGGATGTATAACATGAACACTCATGGTACAACCTCCTGGGAGAAAGGTTTAGCATTATCAAAGTTAAAGATGTGCATACTGAATGACCCAGCAATTCTCATTCTAGAGAAATAAATGCATGTTCATATGTTCTTGGAAACTTGTATAAGAATGTTCATAAGACTGACTTTCTCTTGGGTCATGATCTCGCGGTTCGTGGGTTCAAGCCCCGCGTTGGGCTCTGTGCTGACTGCCAGCTCAGAGCCTGGAGCCTGTTTCAGTCTGTGACTCCCTCTCTCTCTGACCCTCCCCTGCTCACGCTGTCTCTCTCTCTCTCCTAGAAATAAAAAAAAAAAAGAATGTTCATAAGAGCATCATTTGTAGTAGTAGACCGGAAAAAGTGTGATACGGTCATAGAACCATGAATGAATAATGAAAGTGAATTAATTAGAGCAGTGATTCTCAACTAGGTGTGATTTTGCCTCCCAGGGGACATTTGGTACTATCTGTAGACATTTTTAGTTGTCACAACTGGGGATACTACTGACATCTACTAGCTCGAGGCATTATGCTGTCTCATATACTTTTCTGTATTGTGTTCTATTTCATACTTTTAAAAGAAATTTTTATGAATCCAGTAATAAACACTGCACTTTTCAGGGACCATGTGAAGGAGGTGTTTGTAGTGAAGAGTATGAAAGAGCTTAGGTTGGATTCTTAAGAGTTGAGCTAATCAAAAGGCTTAAAAATTGTATTAAGAAGGTTGGGTTTTACACTTCAGGCGTTGAGCACCTATCAAAAAAAGTGAATAGGGAAATACTTCTGAAACCTGTTATTTAGGGAAATGAATCTACGGCTGTATGTTGAGGTAATGGGATGAGAAATGTAAAAGGGAGAGCCCTACAGAGTATTTGGGGAGTCATGAAAACAGTAGGATAGGCATGAGATAATGAAATAATCATTTCAAAGAAAGAACTGATAGGACTCAGCCAATTTAATGAAAGGAAGACCTACAGATGGTCATAAGTTTTCAATCTAGGGAAATGGGGAGTATCCTTACAGAAATTGGTGGCATGTGGGAGAGAGAACCAAACTTGGGGGGCACGTGGTCAGATTGTTTTTATCATGTTTCATCCAAGATTGAGAATGTAACATTCAAGGAATCAAATGAAAATGTAAGATTGCAGTTTAGGTGTGGGATTCAAACAGATGAACTAGCCAAATAAAAGTGTCAAAATAGAGATGATTTGTTTTGGGGCGCCTGGGTGGCTCAGTCAGTTGAGCGTCCAACTTTGGCTCAGGTCTTGATCTCACAGTTTGTGAGTTTGAGCCCTGTGTTGGGTGCTGACTGCTCAGAGCCTGGAGCCTGCTTTGGATTCTGTGTCTCCTTCTGCTTCTCCCCTGTTTGCACTCTCTCTCTCTCTCTCAAAAATAAGAATAAAAGAAATGATTTGTTTTCTTAGGAAAAGACTGGAGAATCAAGGATTGAGCTTCAGGGAATAAATTAATTTCGAAAGTAAAAATAAAGTATAAGAAGAAGAGTAAAGGATTGAGGTGATTGGAAAACCAGTAAGGTGCCTTTCATAAGCACTTTTTTGTGACTTTTCTGTTCTAAAATAATTAAAGGTCTGTCATGAGGAAGAATTAAACTTTTTGGAATTTCAGGAAGCAGATTTAGAAAGAATTAGTGGGTGGATGTTATTGGGTTGTAGGCTTTGAATCAGAATAAAGAACTTTCTAACAGATTTTCATTTCTATTTTAAAGGTTTTTATTATTTATTTTTGAGAGACAGAGCATGAGTTGGGAGAGGGGCAGAGAGAGAAAGAGACACAGAATCCAAAGTAGGCTCCAGGCTCTGAGCAAGCTGTCAGCACAGAGCCTGACGCGGGGCTTGAACCCACGCATGACCTGAGCTGAAGTAGGATGCTCAACTGACTGAGCCACCCAGACACCCTTCTAACAGATTTTCAAAAATGGAACGTGCAACCCTTAGAAGAATTGAACTCTCTTCTGTTGTTCAGGAGAGCCTAACTTGACCATTTGAAATCTCAAAGGTCCTTCCAACTCTGAGGGTTATCGAATTCATGAGATATTTCTGAAGGCAGTAAGAGAAGTCTCTGAGCTTAGCAAAGGAAAGGACAGTAAGATAGTGGTAGCAAAAATAGTCTATGCATGGCAGAGAAAAATAACGGATTAGCATGTTGAGAAGCTCTAAGTTCAGAATGAGTAAGCAATAAATATTTAATTATTTTTAAGTTTATTTATTTAGTTTGAGAGAATCCAAGAAGGCTTTGCACTGTCAGAGGGGAGTGCAACACAGGTCTTGATCTCAAGAACCCTGAGGTCATGACCTGAGCTGAAATCAAGAGTTAGACGCTTAACCGACTGAGCCACTCAGGCGCCCCTAAATATTTATTTATTTGGGTTTCATGAGTTTTTCTGGAGACTTGTAGATATTTTCAGAATAAGAAATACTAGACTTAAAAGACAAATACAAATAGTGAAAGAAAAACTTTGATAAATTAGACTTCATAAAAACCAAAACTGTTCTTCAAAAGACATTATTTAAAAAACAGCACATCAGTAACAGGGAGAAAATATTTGTAATATCAATCTGAGAAGATTTGTATAAAGAACGCTTATGGGGTGCCTGGGTGGCTAAGTTGATTATCTGCCTCTTGATTTCAGCTCAAGTCATGAGATGAAGCCTTATGTTGGGCTCCACACTCACAGCACAGAGCCCACTTGGGATTTTCTCCCTCTTTTTCTCTGCCCCATCCCTGCTTGTACTGTCTCTCACAATAAGTAAACTTAAAAAAAAAAAACAAAACTTATAACTCAATAACTGTTATAACTAAATAAAGATAAACAACCTAACTTTTAAAAAATGGGCAAGACTTAAATAGACACTCCACAAAAGAAGGTACGTGGGTAGGCACCATGAAAAGACGCTTAACTTTGTTAGTCATGAGGGAAATGCCAATTAAAAACTGCTATGAGGGGTGCCTTGGTGGCTCAGTTGGTTAAGCGTCCAATTTCAGCTCAGATCATGATTTCATGGTTTGTGAATTCGAGCCCCGCATCGGGCTCTGTGCTGACAGCTAGCTCAGAGTCTGAAGCCTGCTTCGGATTCTGTGTCTCCCTCTCTCTTTGACCCTCCCCTGCTCATGCTGTCTCTCTCTCTCCCTCAAAAATAAATAAAACATAAAAAAAAAACTGCTATGATATACTTCTTTACATGATTAGGATGGCTAAAATAAGAAAGACATGGTACCTACGGTTGGTGAGGATATGAAGCAACTGGAACTTATACAGTTCTGGTGAGAATGGAAAATGGGAAACTGGAAAACTAACCGGCAGTTCTAAAATTTGTATGGACCATAATTTTACCATATGACTCAGCAGTTCTACTTCTAGATGTTTACTCAAGAGAAAGGCATATGTCTTCACAAGACTTGAATCTTTGTAGCTGCTTTATTCATAATAGCCCCAAACTGAAAAGGACCTAAAAGTCTATCAACATGAATCCATGCAATAGGTTTGGCAATAGAAAGCAATAAACTACCGGTACATACAACAACATACGTGATTAACATGGACTTTATGTGTAACAAAAGAAACTAGATGCAGAAGAGTATACTGCATGATTCTATTTATATAAAATTTCATAACAAGCAAAACTTAATATCTAGAGCTAGAAATCAGATCAAGGGGTACCTGAAATAGGGGTTGGAGATAGATTGCAAAACATTAAGGAACTTCTGGGAAAATAAAAGTTTTTATATCTTGATTTGGATAGTGATTATATTTATAGATTTATATATCTATATATATTGGTATATAAGTCATTCACCTATACCCTTACAATGTGTGGATTTTATAGTATATAAATTACACTTCAGTGAAGTTTATTTTTAAAAAAAACAAAGCAGCTGTTTTTTATAGCTGGAAATTTATATTTTAACCTCAAGGCCTTTTTTTCCACCTTTAGTAATTAAGTTGATGTGCCTATGATTTAGTATTTCCCAACTATGTAGTTAGATTGATTTCCTCACTTTCCCGCACCCCTGCCCCAACAGAGTAAATATCTTCCTTAGTACATAGCTTCAAGGAGCCACTCAGAAGGAAAAGGTTATGTGGTGCTGGGAATCCAGGAAGGCTTCACTGTGGCAACCCTTCAAGTTTGTCTTCCTGAGAGTTCATAAGCTTCTCAAAGGTGGAAAGATAAGACTCATTCTCTAATCCTTCCCTGTGCTTTGCACAGTATCGGGCACATAGCTGCATTGGAGAAATATTGATTTGATGGGTTTTTAGTCACATCAAGTGTTACAAATACCCGATTGGTCAGAAATGAGGTTGAATTAGATTATTTATATAATGATTTTCTGAACAATTACTGGTAAGCCTTTAGCAAAGAACTCCCTTGAGCCAGGAGTGTAAGTTGTTAAGTTTCTTAGTGATGAAGCAAAACCCGGTCTCTCTTGAATGCCATAGTGTCAGGCTGATGAATTGCAGAGTTTATCTCCTCTGCATGAACCACACATGTCCTTAAGGATTGGCATCTACAGAGCTGAAGGTTTATTCTTGTTTGCTTATTTTGTGTTATTTTTTTTTTTTTTCTCGAAGAGAGAGAGAGAGACAGCGTGAGCAGGGGAGGGTCAGAGAGAGAGGGAGTCACAGACTGAATCAGGCTCCAGGCTCTGAGCCGGCAGTCAGCACAGAGCCCGACGCAGGGCTGGAACCCACGAACCGCAAGATCATGACCTAAGCGAAAGTCGGACGCTTAACCGACTAAGCCACCCAGGCGCCCCTATTTTGTGTTATTTTTAAGGCATCAGAAAATGTTACTTCAACAATCAACTGAGCACCACATTGTATAAGATCATTTTTTATTAAATTTTAATTCTAGTTTTAGTATATGCCTCATTTAAATATTATTGGCAATTGGATTTTTCTAATTTTTCTTTTTCATATTTTATATTATTAAAGCTTCACTGTTTCTAAATATCCATTTGCATTTAGTCCTCTCAGATACAGTTGCTGTCCTCAGAGACTTAACAGCTTTCACACTGCTTCGGTTGTATTTGCCATAAATAGCCCTTCTAGAGGAAAGCTAGTAATTTGAAAAATTACTTGGTACAGACTTCAAGCAAGTAAATTCTGGCCATGTTTTTTTGCCTTTAGAAATTTTTAGTCTATTAATTATTTTCACCAAGGGTTTTGAAATAGAAGAAAATTAAATTCCTATTTTTAACATTTTAGGGTAACATCTGCCTGGAGAATGGATCTTTCTTGCTGAACTTTACAGGCTGTGCAGTGTGCAATAAGCGGGATTTTATGCTGATCACAAACAAATCTTTGAAAGAGGAAGATGGAGAAGAAATAGTTACCTATGATCGTAAGTAGATTTTTTATTTACATGCAAGTCTGATAGCAAATACTGGCTTTTAAAAGCTGGTGTGTTGTGCCTGTTGATATATTTTATATTATGAGGCCTATTTCAATATTGTATTGCAAGACAGAGTTGCTAGTTAGGTTTTTAAGAGGAAAATACAGATGATGGTAGCATCATCAGATACTCTGCATGAGTGATTTTTGGAGATAAATGAAGCTTCTGACTCAGGTACCATTTTTTGGTTTGTTTTTAAAGCCTTTATGCCTTCTGAAATAAGATAATAGAGACTTGTTTTAACCTTAGGGTCATTCGTGTGGGTTTTCTTTCTTTCTTTCTTTCTTTTTTTTTTTTTTACTGTAGTCTAATTCAGTGATGTCCTCCAACAGCTACTAAAGTGTTTGGGGCTGTTTGCTGCTGTACTAAATGACCCTGGGAGGTAATGGGGTTTTTTTGTCTTGTTTCTTTCTCATGGCTTTTTTTGTCTCCTGTCTCAATGTCATTTTGTTGTTTCTTTTGCTGTGCTACCTTCATATGCTGCTCCTCATCCCCAGTACTCCAGTACTGAGAAACCAAATAAATAAGCTATGTATAATGAAAGTGAATCAATTCTGAGGTTGGCACTAAGAATTTCTTTGAGTAAATTAAGTGCATATACATTTTAGGGCCCATTTAATTTAGTAAATGAAGCCCATATACATTTTAGGGTATCGGGACAAGAATTTAAACTGTTTACATCCCTGTTTTGCTTCTCTACTGGTCTTTGGTATGTGCTGAATATATGAGAAATAAATGTGCAAATAATGATATTTTGAAAGGAGGTTATGAAAAGACACTAAGCCCTTAGAATTGAGTCAGACTATCAAAAGTATTCTAAAGTAGAAAGATCTTTTTCTTTCTTTTACACATAACCCTTTAAACTCTATTTTGTTCCAGGTAGTAGGACATAGTGGGTAAGAGCAAGAGCCCTGCAACCAGAATGCATGGATTTGAATTCTCTTGCCAACACTTCCTAGCTCAGTAGTCTTGCTAATAACTACTTAACCATGGTGTCCCTTTGTTTCCTTATCCTTAAAAAGGTGATAACAGGGGACGCCTGGTTATCAGGGGCTCAGTCGGTTAAGCATCCGACTTCGGCTCAGGTCATGATCTCATGGTTTGTGAGTTCAGGCTCCATGTCGGGCTCTCTGCTGACAGCTCAGAGCCTGGGGCCTGCTTTGGATTCTGTGTCATCCTCTCTCTCTCTCCTCCTCCCCCACTCATGTGTGCTCTCTTTCTCTCGCTTTCAAAAAATGAATAAACATGAAAAAAAATTTTTTTATTATTTATTTATTTATTTATTATTATTATTTTTTAATGTTTTATTTATTTCTAGGAGAGAGAGAGAGAGAGAGAGAGAGACAGCACGAGCAGGGGAGGGTCAGAGAGAGAGGGAGTCACAGACTGAAACAGGCTCCAGGCTCTGAGCTGGCAGTCAGCACAGAGCCCGACGCGGGGCTCGAACCCACGAACCGCGAGATCACGACCCAAGCGAAAGTCGGACGCTTAACCGACTAAGCCACCCAGGCGCCCCCAAAAAAATTTTTTTAAAGGTGATAACAAGTATCTACCTCTTTGGGTTTTGAGAAGATTAAGTAAACAGATAAAAAGTATTTAGGACAGTATCTGGCACACAGTAAACACTCAATAAATCATAGTTATTATTATTATCATCGTGTTTTTTGTACAGTCTTTTGTTGCCATTAAATTCACTTTGTAATGTCTAGCATTGGCTTTTTTATTTATGATTGGTTTTAGTAGCACGGTTTTTATAAGTTCTGAGAATGGGAATTAACATATGCCTGTTAAGTCTCTGAGTTGAAGCCCTTCTTTTGTAGTATTGCCAGGTGACAGATTTTAGATTTCTTATCAGGGCAAATATTATAATGGGTTTCCTGCTGCTGTGTTAAATTTATCACTTAAGATTCTTTCAAAGCAATACTATGCAGAGAATAGAAATTTTACTGACTTAGGACATCTTCCAAGACTTAATTATTTAAGTGTCTCTCTGTTTTGGCAGATCTGTGTAAGAATTGTCATCACGTAGTAGCCAGGCATGAGTACACATTCAGTATCATGGATGAATTTCAGGTAAATGTATAAATGTAGTGTGTTACTGTGGGGGAGGGGGTGATAAAAGTACTTTTGTAAATTAGTTTTAATACATGAAGTACTCGCAAATATTACAGCAGACCGTCACCCTCTTCTACTTGTGTATGTTACAAGAGAAACTTTAGATATGTGTTTCTATGTTCGAACCTGTCTTCGCAAGAGTCAAATCCAAATGCATGCCTTACAAATGATATCTCAGGCCTGTCAGTTTTGTTTATAAAAACAGCACATTGTGGCTTCTTCTGAGGTTCCTATTGTGCTGTGTTTTTTCTATCCAGTTATGTAATTGCATAATTGTTGGCTTTATAAGTGTTAGCCTGCCCACTGCCACTGTACTTGCTGAGCATGGAAATTCTGATAAGGAGGTTACCTTTGTCTTCCCCAGTAGGCATGTAGAGTTGAACAACTCTGTAGTCTCAGTTGTGGTAAGACATTCTAATATTATTCATTGTAAAATAATAGGATGGATGGCTCAAGGTTGTAGGATAGAAGCTGGGCCCCTGTAAGGGTAAAGAATAAGTATTTATAATAAAGATGAGGCCTTGTACAATTGTGAAAGCACATGAAGAGTTGTACAGAAGGTTCCTGAATGCCTGAATTGCTAAAGGTTCACAGATCAGAGGGTCAGGAAGAAAAGCTAGACACTGGGGCAGAACCGAGGGTAAACTGGAAACCAGAAGGACACTGTGGAACCTGTATCTGTCCTGTACTGCCTCCATTTTCAAGCCTTCAGATTGAGTTACTTATTTAAAGTGAACTACATATTCATCCATCAGATATAATTATCAGGTTAGAGCTTTTAACTGGCAAGGGAATTTTAAGTGCTTCAAATTTGGTAGTATTTTAATTAAAAAAAATAATAATCTTCCATAATAGAATCTTAGAGTATAACTGCTCTCATTCATTCTTTTTTTTTTTTTTTTTTTTTTTTTTTTTTTTAAATTCACTTATTCACCTGTCAGAATCTGGTCTGTTATGTTTGGTTAATCTATACAACATCTTGACCACATCTCCTCAGCATCCAAAAATTATGTCTCAAAAAATATTTATATGGTATATTTAACTTAGGACAAAATCAAGATCTCAGTGAATGCACAGTGGCCAAATAGGGGAAGGAGCATATTGTGGATTTAAAGGAGCAGCTCTGTCCTTTCATGGGAGGAAAAGGGGGCTCTCGAAGTTCCTGTGGGCTTTTTAGAGCCCTAAATGGATATGAAGATTGCCCTGATTGAGACATTGTCTATCATAGCTAGACTTCGCTCTAGCTGATTTTCCTTTATGACTGAACACAGCCATTGTCAAAGCTGCCCCAGAAATTACTCTGGGGTAGGAAGAAGAAGATAAAGGAAGATGGCTTGTATTCACAATGCCTAGACAGTGTGAAATTCTCTTGGGAAAAAACCCAACTCAGACTAGGCTACGTCCTCTTCTCTCTCAACATCTGCTTCCTTCCACCTGTATTCTGTGCCCTACAGTCAGAGTAGTCTTCTGAAAGCTATGCTTTAGACCACCTCTTTGGCCTTTCCATAGCTCATTTTAGCTGCAGTGTAATATCTAAGCTCCTCGTCTCCTCATTTCAAGGTTCTCATGGGGCTGGCCCACACTCCCTTCTCTTATTTCCCCTGGTCTCTGGCTTATCACACACAGCGTTGTCCCAATTCAGACTCTTCCTTCCATCCCATTAGAGAGGAAGATTCTTATTCCCTCCTCTCTAAGGCTACCCTTTCCACATTTCTTCATCAGTCTCCTCTTTGTCCAGCATCTTCTTTGTCTCCCTGGGATTTAAAACATTTCTTACATTAAATGTACTTGATTCTTCACTTATTAAAAATAAATTTAAAATGTTTTCATTTCCCACAGCTACGTCTTTGACTCATCCTGTCATCATCTCTTTCCTTGCTTTTGCTTCTTTACTTGAGTAGGTCTTTACCCTGTTTTCCTAATTTCCCTGTGCTCCTCATAACCACCTACACATGGATTTTTATGTTCACTTCACTAAAACCATTCTCTCGGAGGCCTCCTATCACGTAGCCAAATCCCGTGACTGCCTCTTAGCGCTCTTAACATCTCCTGTGGGTCTGGTTTTGTCAGCTATTGTTTTTGAAGGATTTCTTCCCTTGAGGCCCATGGTGCCAGACTTTTTTCTTTCTTTTGAAATCATTTTGAGTCCCCTTTTGCTTTTTCCCTAGTTTCCTTTCCTATTGTTCCCTGATTTTCCTCTGAATTTCAGTGTCTGATCTGGAACCTTCTCTTTACTTTTTCAAATAGTGAGCACACGTACACTCAGTCTCACTTGAAACCTATTCAGCTGTCTCCCAAATGTCTGTCTGTAACCCTAACACCCTGCCTGCCCTCCTTTCTTCCTTTGTTTCTCTTGCCTTTTTTGACCCTGCTGCCACGCCTCATGTCAAGGACCATCTGAAACCTAAGTTACTGCAGCAGCTCCCAAACTGTAGTTCTACACACTGACCTCAAGTTAATATATTTTTTTAACGTTTTATTTATTTCTGAGAGAGAGGGAGACAGCGTGAGCAGGGGAGGGTCAGAGAGAGAGGGAGATACAGAATCTGAAACGGGCTCCAGGCTCTGAGCTGGCTGTCAGCACAGAGCCTGACTCGGGGCTTGAACCCACGAACCGTGAAGTCATGGCCTGAGCCGAAGTCGGATGCTTAACCGACTGAGCCACCCAGGTGCCCCAAGTTAATCTTGCTTAAACATATCATCGTGTCACTCCCGCTGCTCCATACGGGAAATGTGTGCTCTTTCCCTGTCACTGTCCGGATTCATGCTTTTTCCTTGATTTGACTCAGTCCTTTCTCTACCATCAAATCAACTAAATCTTACCTCTTTCAAGCAGAACTTAAATTCTGTCTCCTCGTTGTTCATGATAGTCTAGCCCATACTGCTTTCTCCCTTTCCTTGTACAGCGGGTGCTGACTCATGTGAGTAGTCGCTTGGGAGCTTCCTTCTCAGCGTGATGGGCACAAGAACTCTTTGTTCTCAGCTTCAGTAACCTACTTCCTTGTCCCCACCCTACTCCAGCCCCCATTTTACCCCAGCGGTAGTTCAGGTTCAAGGTGGGATTCCTACCATTGGTAATGTTTTTTATTTGTTTTGTTTTGTTTTAAGTGTTTTATGAGCAAAAGTAGGCAGAATAGTGTTTTAACTTCCACTGTCCAGCTTCAGTTTGTTTTGTTTGTACCTTACCATTCCTACATGTCCCTACAAGATTATTTTGAAATAAAGTATTTTATATATGTATATTATATATACATATATAATGTATCACTACTTGTGTAAATATTTCAGCACATATCTCTAAAAGGTAAGTAAGGATTCTGTTTTTAAAATAACCACAATATCATTGTGAAAGTGATTTCTGATGGCACAAGTAGCAGAGGAAAGTAGAGACAGAAGTACAGCGTTTAAAACAGAAACTACATTGTAAATGATTACAGGTATCTTTTATTATTTCATCCGCAAAGTGACTAAAAGGATGAGTGTTTGCCTTAGGAAATGAAAGGGGAACCCCGAGACTGCCTTCTGTTTCTCTTTGGACCAGGGGAGGGGAGGACTTGGGGTCAGAAATAATAGGTAGTAATGGAAGAAAAGGGCCATGGGGCTCTCAGAATAAAACAAAGAATCTGATCTCACCTGAGGGTGATTCCCCACAATCCACCCTTCCTTCCAAATCTGTACCTCTATACTTTGCCCAGATGGAGCCTTTGAGGCTCTCCATGAATGACTGGGAGGCATCCTTACTCCCCCAACTTGGCCAGTTTTGGTAAAAGGTGTCCCGACCCTGGCAGCACAGGGGGATGTGTTCCTGGCATTCCAAGTCAGAATTCTAGATGTATTTTCCCACAGAAGCACTGCTCTGTATGGTTAGATTCTGTAGTCTTGTGCAATGTGAATTTAAAAGACTCCTTGGAATTTCCTGGGAACCTAACTGCTATGTACAACATTACTTCTATGGGAAGCTGCTTTTGAATTCCAAATAATTGACCTACCAGTGAAATTTGGATTCCAGACTACCTATAAATTAAAGATTACAGGTGTTATCAGTATTACTTATTTAATAATCTTTCCAGATTATACCACATGTTTGGTTTTTCCTTGCTCCCAAGGTAGATTATAAATTTTGGAAGTTGAGACCTTGTCCTTGTTTTCTCTCATGCCTAATTGCAAAGCATTTAGGCACTAAATAAAAACCTGTCGATGGATAGATTGGTTGAAAACTCAGATCTGTGTCTAGCTTCACCCATTTTCCCATTTTGACTTTATTATTGTTTTCTTCATTTCCAGTGAGAGGTTGACATCCTCCTAGTAATGTCTGGCAGGTGAAAGCAGAAGTATTTCAAAGCAGTAAAAGACCTTGTAGCGTGTGGATTTTTATTTCATTTTTTAATTTATGAGACTTGTATTTGTTCTCTAAGCCCTGGCCTCTATGTGTTGAGTAGACCTTAAAATTAAGTGTGGTCTTTAAGAAACAATCTTTCCATTGCCACAACTAAGCTCCCCTGCTGAACTCACTGGTAGGAATGGAGATACAGTTGTCTGGGTCTGAGTGTCTGAACCACCGTCATTGTTTATCTCTTTGACCCTCTAGTGACTGTCTAGACCCATGAAACACACACTGCTTTGACTGGTCAATTCCCAGACAGCTAACAATCTCAGTTTGAAGTGTGGAAATACGAATAGATTGAGCATTAATGTCTGTTTTCTTAAAGAAGATATAGACGTTTTTAAGCAAAAGTTTGAAAGGAAAAATGTTTGTATGGTTTATTCTAGAAAGAGATAGCTATAAAAACAGGAATTTGCCCTACGTGTTTTGCCTAAAACAAAATCCCTTCTGTCACCAGCCTGGATATTTTAAAAAATTTTAATCCAAGTGTAGTTAACATACAGTGTTACATTAGTTTCAGGTGTACGGTATAGTGATTCAGCACTTCTGTACATCACCCACTGCTCATCACTCCTGCACTCCTTAATCCCTATTACCTATTTTACTCATCCCCCACCCCTCCCCTCTGGTGACCATCAGTTTATAGTTAAGAGTCTGTTTCTTGGTTTCTTTCTCTGTGTTTTTTCATTTGTTCCTTGTTTAGTTTCTTAAATTCCACATGTGAGTGAAATCATATAGTATTTGTCTTTCTGTGACTGACTCATTTCACTTGGCATTATACTCTCTAGCTCCATCCATGTTATTGCAATTGGCAAGATTTCATTCTTTTTTATCAGCCTGGACATTTGTTAAGCCCAAGAAACATAAACTTCTTAGATCAAATTCCAGACAGCTATCTAAATATGAGGCATGACATACTAGTGGATGTAACATAATTGTTTATTTTCTTAAAGTTGATAAAAATAGATTTTTCAGTTTGGGACCTCTCTTTCTTTCTTTCATTTTAAAAATCATTTTTGTTGCTTAGGAGTCTTAGCTAATTTAGAATGGAACAAATCTGAAAACAGGGATTTGTCTTTAGGGACCCACACTCAAATTGCTTCACTCCTACTTTAAAAAGCAGCACTAATAACCAAGCCCAATACGTGTTTTAAATCCAGGAAATAGCCATGCATTTCCAAGGTGACATTCTTGTATATATAGTAAATAGAGCCCTAGCTTTTTTTATTCGGTTTATGTAAACAAAAGACTTCAGGATACCCAGAATAAGTCTAAGACATCCACAGTGGGTGTGGAAGAAACCGATATGATGTGCAGAAGGAATATCCACTCCAATGTGTAGAGAATAGCTTTACCAGAGTAAGTTATGGAGTGTCTTTCTCCCTGTTCCTCGAGGTAATTATGCACTTTATCTTGTTCTAGGAGTATACCATGCTGTGTCTGTTATGTGGCAAAGCTGAAGATACTATCAGTATTCTCCCTGATGACCCTCGACAAATGACTTTGTTATTCTAAGGATCCCTGCAGTTCTGTAGTAACTATGTTGTGTTGGTTTACAATACAGCAGTGGTTTGCCTTACTTAGTTTATAATGGAAATTATTTGCATTTTTTTTCTGCTTAGACTTAACTACCCTTTGAAATAAAAAGTAATTTAGGGGATTATGCTGAGCTCCTCTGCTAAAGTTTGCAGTTCGCATCAGAATGAAGCCAGAATGAAGAATCTCTGTTAGAAGTTATGTGGCCGGAAGATACAACTAGAATGAGAGCATTCCTAATGTCCACATCTTCGTTCCAATAAAAGGAACCAGGGCTCCTTGGAAAAATGATTGATTCTAGGACTGGGGCAGTGAATATACAAGACGAGGTTGGAGCCATTTTGTGCCACAAAGAAAGTGCTCAAAAAAACCCCTCACAAAACACAATGATTGGGAGCATGTCAAAGGGACAAAAGAGCCAACTCAAGGAGCTCCCTGTGACCAAAGTTGGAACAGTTGGAGCAACAAAATAAAGTAGTATTGAGTTATAACCCAAACTATAAACATCTACGAGTCCTTACTGATATAAATAAATGATTGAATAAGTAAATACATAAACTGGAAGAATAGGCAAATCGCCCATGCAGAAGAATTTCGAATAATGTATATAGATATCCTCCACCCCTTAAGTGTGGGTTATGCATAGCAACTCCCTACTGTAGAGGAGAATAAGTTAGAGTAGAGTAGACTAGAGCATGCAAACGAAGAAAAGTAACTTTACAGTGGAAAAACCTGACAAACACTAGCTCAGCCAAGTGACCAAGACTAACATCCTCAGTGATCATCCTATGATAATAGCACGTACCTTGATATGATGTGATGGGAGGGCACTTTGCCTATGTGGTCTTCTTCCCCAAAACCCATAACTCCAGTCTATTCATGGAAAAAACATCAGAGATATACCACTTGAGAGCCAGTCTACAAAATACCTGGCCTGTACTCCTCAAAATTGTGAAGGCCATTAAAGACAAATCTGGGAAACTCTCACTAAAGAGACATGACAACTAAATGTAATGAGGTATCCTGGATGGGATCCTGGGACAGAAGAAGGGTATTTGGTTGAAACTAGCAAAATCTGAATGAAGTGTAGACTTTAATTAACATAAGTAAATAGAATGATTTCAGCTGCTCCAAAGAGATCTTAGAATATCTCACCTTGTGTAATTGAAAGAACACTGGCTTGGGTGATGTAAACCTTGAAATTTAGGCCTCTCTGCCATTTGGTAACAGTATAACCATTAAGCAAAGTGTTACTCTGGTCTTTATTGTCCCATTTGTATTAGACTGGACTAATACAAATTGATATTTTTCTTCCTTCACAGTATTGTTAGAAGATCAAATGACTAAAGAATATAAAATGCTTTGGAAAGCATATAAAGTACTAGACGCAATGAGATGGCTTTGGTTGGTTCTTCTCATTCTGAGACCAGAACTTAAAGAGTCAGTCATTAGAAACAAAATAGTTTCCTCTTCATATCCAAGAAATTTGGAAATTCTGATCTAAAGCTTTGCTAAAGTGAAATGAGCAAGATGAGCAAGGTGTTCATTATTGATGAACTAAAGTGAGCATGGTGTTCATTGCTGAGACCAGAGAAGTTTTGTTGTATAACATGAATGCTAATGCTGAGGCTTATTGAGCACTTACTATGTGCCAGAGCCTTTTTTAAACACTTAATTCATCCTCATTAACAATTCCATAATGTAGGTACTATTGCTGTCCCAATTTTAGAGCCAAAGAAACTAGAGCACAAAGAAGTTAAAGGAACTTAAGGTCACACAGCTAGTACAGTGACTCCGTCTCAACACTACTGTTCAGTACACATGAAGTATAAGGGTCTGGCAAGGTTAGGAAGAAGTTGAGACTGTCAGTGACAGTACTCTGAGGAATCTAGGCACATCAGAGCACGATTTGTTATTCAGAAAAGTTAAGTCATCTGCTCCTTAGGGATCAGTTGTGTTATTCCTGGAAAATGCTTTCCACTTTTCTGCAAATCTATATCTGACCTGCTGAGGAAATCGTTTGGTGAAATGGATCCAGAAAGCAGAGAAAATGCTTCATTACTTTAAATAGCAGCACTAAGCCCATTATAGCCTCCGAATTGTTCCTTCTTGGAGTTTGCTAATGCCTCCAACTTAGTCATTTGGGGTTCAAGGGTACAGTTTTATAAGCCCCTACTGATACCCTTGTCTATTACAGACTGTATAATTATCTATGTGTTTTGGACTATATATTACAAAATTTTAAACATAAGAACCTATCCACATACGTCATTATTGAACCAACTTTGTGCTGTGTTTTGTGAAACTTTCTTTATCTTCTAGAATTATTCTATAGGTCTAATCAAATAAAGACCTCTTCAACCTAGTTCTACTGAATCATTATTTTTCTGTTCAAATAAGGGGGAGCCAGGCAAAAACAACAGACTTCTTTACTTTCCTTCCTGAGATACAAGAAAGAAAAGAAGTCATCTATAGATGTAATTGGGAGAGTGGGCTTGTCCTGGTCCCTCATTCTTGGTCTACTTGTTCCATGATGTGTAGATCTGGAGTCTGCCTACTTAGGCTCTTGGAGTTCAAAGCTCAGCATGTTTGTTTTGTTGTTTTAGCTGGCTGAATCTTTCTTCAATGGTCTTGGGTTCTCACAATACTGATTAATTGATATATGATGTATTCTGGGCACAACCAGATATAGTTCATTACTTATAAGTAATTACTAAGAGAGATATGTTTACTGTTTTTTATAAAGGTATCAAGAATTCTTTCCATTTCAGTCTTTTTTGTGAACAACATTAAGTTACTTCACTGAATTTGAGACTCTCAATTTTAGGTTGTGTGTCTCTTGACTGTAAGATAGTCTCTATTGTGAGATACAGTATGGTTGGAAACCAAGAGACCTGGGTCTAAAATAACTGCCACCTGCTCATGTTGGGACACTAGGCAAGTCACTGAGTGTACATCAGTTCTTCGATGGAAAAATAGAAATAATCATGCTTTCTCCAGAGAGTTTTAAATCAAATGATATAGTATAAGTGAAAATGATGAAAATGATTTTAAGTTGTGCAATGCTGTGTACAGGCAACCGTCAGTGTTCTTTATGAAAGAACTTTGATATGGAGGGAAACACTATCATGTTGTGATTAAGAGTACAGGCTTTAGGGGCACCTGGGTGTCTCAGTCAGATGAGTGTCTGACTTCCATTCCGGTTATGATCTCACGGCTTATCAGTTTGAACCCTACGTCAGGTTCAGCTGTCTGTGCTGACAGCTCAGAGCTTGCTTGGGATTCTGTGTTTCCCTCTCTCTCTGCCCCTCCCCCACTCACACTCTGTTTCTCTCTGTCTCTCTCTCTCTGTCTCTCTCTCTCTCTCTCAAAAATAGAGTACAGGCTTTATAGTCAGACTGACCTGAGTTTAACATTCAAATCTACTTGGAGCCCTTTGTCCTTGGCAGGTGTCTTGCTCAATTACCTTCTCTTTAAATAGAGACACAAATTCTTCATAGGGCCAGTATGGGAATTAAGTAACCTAAGATATATAAAGTACTCAGTGCAGTGTGTGAATGTAGTCAATATTCAATAAATGATGGTTTGGAGGACAGTTGTAACGGTGATTGTGAGAAATCAGATTTGAAATCACCATTAGAATTTGGCTTAGTGTTTCTTAAACCAAGGAGATACAGCTGTGGGAACTTAGTCATAGAAATAATAAATTTTAGTCTTTGTCCCTTGGTTCCCCAAAATCATTTAGTCCAAGCTTTATTTTTGTTTGAGCCCTCAGAGAAGTGATTGTCTCTATCCTTGCTCTAAAACGAGTGGCATTATCTCAGCTTTTCTGGGAACGCTTGTTTATGAGACACCTCCGTCCTTCCTGAGTGCCTCTAGGGAGATTTGATTAAAAGATTGAAAGTGGGTGATTATATTAAGCTTTGCCATGTCTGTTTATGACCATTAGCTGATACTGCTGAGGATGTAATAGGAGACAAACAAGATGAGAAATAAAGGAAACAATTTCTCACTTCTTTTCATTTTAACAACAGCACAACTAAAGATTTAGTAAAAATGAGATGTCCTTGTAAAACAAGTTTCCCCAGCCTGGCCTTCCCTGTTCCCTCCTGAGCCAGACTGGTCAGGTCCCCTTCTGAAGCAGAGAGCATTTCCCCTGCCCAAATGAGCCCTTTCCCTAGCATTATGGCCCTTAGTTACTCTCTCTGCAAAATCACTTCTGTAATTCCTAATCCTTTGGGAATCTTTAGATAATTCCTTCAACTTGAGCCCCAAAGGAAAGACCCAACACTTCGTACTGGCATATGAGGCCCTAAATTGCCTGTGGCATAGTGCCAACACCCAGGATAGCTGCTCTGTTACTAGACATAGCAATAGCCTATAGCACTATCGAGATGATGGACAAATCCTACGAGCCTCCGATATATATTCTGTATTTCTTCAGGGAAGTGATGTATCCCTGCAGTTATTCCTCTAAAATCAGTGCCTCATCCTGCCCTCAAAAAACCCCAGACGCCAGCTGTTGGCTTTAAGAACAGGAATCTTGACAGGCTTGGCGTTTCCAAGAGTCATTTTAAGGGTAGCCTTAATTTAGCAGAAGGCCCTGCAAAAGCATGCCAGGGGATTCCCACTGTAATGGTCAGGTTACCCCTTTTGAAATAAAGCACCACAGATGACATAGCTTTAACTGAAGGTCACACAGGGAGGATCCTTAACCTCTATTCCACATTTACTTCTCAGATGATGCAGGTGCTTAGAAAATACTTAAGGGAACCTCACGGAGAAGGGATTTCCCCCTCAGCATTGGGGTTTTTAAGCAGTGTGTCCAGTTTGGAGAACTGTCCCTTCAGGGCTTCTGTGAAAAAAGCAAAATGTTCCATCTAGCGGTCAAAGAAGGAAAGGTAAAGTGAGAGGTTTCCAGGAAGAGGTTTGTGAGGCAAAATGACAGGGCAGTGGCCTTTCAGCAGGCATCTCTTCTAGAACATGATAGGACCTACCCCTGGAGGTGTTGGTGCCTTTTGAGTACGCCCGTACTAGCTGAGGAATCTGGGGCACCGTCCTTACAAAGCCGTTTGGCAGAACCCTGTTCTCGCAGAGAATGGCTCTCATGTTGGCAGGTTATGAACAGTCGGCCTAAAGGGAGGCCCTCTTCCATCTCACCCTCATGGGATTAAAAATGAAATCAATCATTCATGTCTAAACTGGTTTGTCTTATGCCTGAATTTGTGAACATGTGCGTTTGGGAAAGACAAGGGTGGCATGTGTGACTGAACTTTAAAAAGGAGCAAAGCATCAAAAATAAATGTTACTCAGCAAGGCAAGGAGAAGGGTAGGTACTCTTTGCGTTCCCAGTACCTGCACCCTCCATATCCTTGCTACCAGTTACAGTTCACCAAATTAATGTCCCAGCAACACCTCAAAGTGCAGGTCGTGCTTAGTTGGCCCAGTACCTAGAGCGATAGTGACGTCTTCCTGATTGGAGTCCTCTAACGGACCTCCCAGTGCTCCCTACTGAAGGGCCCTCTGACTTTTCCTTTCCTTTACCTCATCACCACCCTTTGCCCAGTTCTGGAGGGGCTGTAAAGTAATAATACAACTCAGATCTCGTTCAACTCCACCTGCCACTGCGGACCCTGGCTAGACAGTTATTAGGGTGTCCCCCTGATGAGAGCATCCCTCCATCAAGCCTTTGTGTGCTGCCGGCTCTCTGGCCCACCTGTGGTTTTGCACCATCCCTCTACCCTCTGTCTGGGAAGAAGACACAGAAAGCCTGGCCATTTCCACACCTGCCCTTTATTGGACTCATCTAGCAGGCTGGCTCTGGGCCCTTCACACTCCTCAGACACCACCCATACAGTTTAGGAAGATGCCGTCATTCTGTGAAGGCCCAGAGCCCCCCAAGTCTTGAGCTCCAAGTAGAATCACCAACCAGAAGGTTGGGGGGAGGGAAGGGAGACAGGCAGACTGGAAAGGCAAGGCTCTTCAATGAAAGGGGCTGATCCCAAGGGAAAGCTTTGGTCCAGCAGCATCTCCTGAGGACATACCGAATCCTAAGGAAGGAGACCTAAGGGCTGGATGGAGGAGGTCTTTGTGCTGAGAAGCTTGTGTCTATATGGCAACTTTGAGGAGGCGCTTGATGTCAGGCTCAATGTTGATGGTAGGGAAGGTGCGACTGTAACGGCGGAAGGGCTCCCCTTCCGGCCCAATAAGGAACTTCTCAAAGTTCCAGGCCACATCTGAGCGGCGTACCGGGCTCCAAATGATGAACTTGGGATCAGTCATGAGGGAAAATGGGTCATCATATGGGTAGGGGAGCTTGTCCTTCAGGTAGGCGAAGACAGGATGTTCGTTCTGACCATTCACCTCACACTTTTGGACAAGGGTAAAGGTGGGCTGGAATCCACCCCCAGGGCGCACATACTTGAGACTGTTCAGGATCTCCTCATTCTGACAGTTCTCCTGGGGGAGGAAAAAGACAAAGAGCATGGAAGAGGGAAGGGGGAAATGAAGGATCCACAAAAAATCTTTCCCCCTCCTCTACACCCTTCCCAGGGTTAT
>NW_027530512.1:4665670-4672977 GCF_008692635.1 Crocuta crocuta | reverse complement strand
TGGCTTCGTCCTACTCTTGACTTGGAGTTTTCCCAGTCACAGCTGTTGTTGGATGGTTGGCTAGGCCATTCCTGAAAGTTTCTGCGGTTCCTAGCTTGGCTGTTCTTAAAGTGAATGATTTAGCACTTTGAACTATTCTTTCTCTAAACTACCCTGAACAGTTTATAGGGTATCTGTGTGAAACTTCAGGGAACCTTGAGTTCAGGGCAGTAGAAAGACAGGGAAAGAAGGCTCAAGTCCCATCACCTAGAACTCTCCCTTCCACTGCCTACACACACGCACACACACACGTCCTGCCGCCACCTCCCTTTCACCCTGCCCTGATTTTGCCTCCTTGCTTCCAGTTATATATGAGTGTTACAGCCTCTGCCTCCATCCTGCTCATTTCCTTAAGCTAAAGGGTGAAATTGAGGCCTAGAGGAATGGGATTTATAGCTTCTTGCTTTCATCTTGCCTTGTCCTAGATCTGAAGTGTAAGTAGGAGGAAGCTTTGGTGAAAATGCCACCCAAGGAAATCTGGCTTTCAGGTGCCATGAAGGTGAAGTGAGTTAGAGATAACAGTGAATGTACTCTAAATGGAATTGCTCAGTGACCAACGGGGATGAGTTAAATAGGATAGAGTGTTTAGGGTTCTGGAATGGGCCAGGGGAAGGAAAGTTAAGGAAAGAAGTGCTTGAGGGCTAAAGGCTGTGAATGTGTAGTTAGCATTCCTTTTGCTTCTAGACTGCTATCCCAGGACTCCCGCCCCCCACGCCCGCTCACTGTACTTGGCTGTGAATGCTTTAGCTCTGAACCTGCTACCCATCTTCCCCTCCCTGTTGCCCTCCCTGTCCTATTCCCACTGGGCATTCCCTCCCCTGACAACTCCAAAGGCCCATAGAAACCCTTGTTTTCCACCCCTCCCCCTGGGTCTGGAGTCAGATATCTCCCTGTGGGAGAAAGTTCTTGCCTCTGACCTCCTAGAACCGATCAGTACAGCGAGTTCCAGGCCATCTTGACATCTTGAGCCCAGAGGTGATCTCTATTAGACTTTTTATCTCTTAATGCAAATGGCCGACTGGCTACTGGGTAGGTTATGGATCCCCTCCAGCCACCAGCTAGCCTCAAGCGATGGTGTAAAGGGTGGAGGCACCTCTTAGGCCAAAGAGATACTCCTACAGAGGTTTTGCCCTTTCTCCTGCCCTGGCCAAGCCTAGAAACAGAGACAGGAAAGGGACAGTGAAAGCCATGATGGTTCGACCTCAGGTTTGTCACTAGCCAAAGATATTTCAGCCTTCCTGCTTGTGTCTCTGCTAATCTCTTCCTTGCCTTCATGCTGCTGTGAGTTGAACTAAGGGGGTTATAATTAGAGGGTTCACTTGAGGACATTCTGCCCGCTTGTGCTGTTAAAATAATAAATGAAAATAGAAGAGAACTTGAGGTGTGTGGGCTGAAGGTCTATAACTTGACCCAGTAATCAGGGACAGAGATTCGATCCCAAATGGGACACACACACACACACACACACACACACACACACACACACACACATCAGAGCCAGAGAGGTGCATGTGATGCTGAGAGGAAACACATGCATGTTGTAAAACCTTAGCGTTCCACCAAAGTCACTTTCCATTAGGCCAATTTAAAACAAAATCCTTCCAGGGCACCTGGGTGGCTCAGTCAGTTAAGCACCAGACTTCAGCTCAGGTCATGATCTCACGGGTTTGTGGGTTCAAGCCCCACGTCGGGCTCTGTGCTGATAGCTCATAGCATGGAGCCTGTTTCAGATTCTGTGTCTCCATCTCTCTCTGCCTCTCCCCTGCTCACACTCTGTCTCTCAAAAATAAATAAATGTAAAAAATTTTTTTAAATCCTTTCATCTAAATAATAGATTGCTTACACCTGCATATTACTTTGCATTTTTCAAGTTATTTTTGTGTATCTTATCCTCTGAACCTCACAATCATTCTGTGAGATAAATGGTATTATCCCCCACTTACAGATGAGGAAACTAAAACAGAAAAATCGAGTGACTCTTCATAGGGCACAGAGCCACTAAACAGCAAAACCATGTCTAGCTGGAACTAAGATCCCCTGGGTCAGTTCAGTCCTACTTTGATTGTTGATCTATGTCCTCCACTCATCCATTCAGCAGATATTTGATGAACGCCCTCTCTACAGTGGAGAGAAAAAACAGACCTGGTACCAGCCCTCATGGAAAGATAATGGAAAGACAATAAACAACAAAACCTCACCTCGGTGTTTAAGCATAGTTAGAACCACATATACTTCCCCTTGGTCTTCACATGTACCTAAAGACCTAGATTAACAAAACATACCTACGATTCCAGACACTGCAACACACGGTCATCCTTCCCCTCCCCTTAGCCTACCAAAGCTTCAGCATCCCAACTCTTTGGGTTCAATACGAGGGACCCCTCACCTGATGTCCAAACTGGTTGCAAGGGAAGCCAAGAACCACCAGGCGCCTGGGAAAGCGGCATTGCAGCTCGTTGAGCTGGGTGAAGTCCCGAGTGGTTGTGCCTCAGAGTGAGGCCACATTCTCAATCAGCACTGCCCTGCCTCGGAACGTATTGAAATCTACCTTCTCTCCATCCAGGCTGATAGCGCTGAGGTCGTAGAAGGACTTGGCTATGTAAGCCATGGTGAAGGTGCAGACTGAGACCTGCAGAATGGCGTGAGCCCACTTAAGGGTCTATTAAAGGGGTGGGGAGGAAGGAGGAGCCTGGCAAGACAGGAAGAATTTCACAATGGGGCTTTGAGCATCCCCACGATGACTTAGCAAAAACGGTCACCCACCTGTAAGTGCTGTTTCAACAGGGAGGTTGCTCCTCCTATTTACAGACTCTGAACAAAGCCACCTACCTGCCCCACCCTGCTGGCAACCTGGGAAGGGCCAATTTGATATCTATGTGCAAACATGAATAATTCACTACTTGCA
This sequence comes from Crocuta crocuta, assembly GCF_008692635.1. Classification (NCBI taxonomy): domain Eukaryota; kingdom Metazoa; phylum Chordata; class Mammalia; order Carnivora; family Hyaenidae; genus Crocuta; species Crocuta crocuta. The sequence continues at coordinate 4,670,033 of NW_027530512.1, read as the reverse complement.
GGAAACTAGAGCCCCAAAGGTCAAATGGGGAGGAAAAAAGGGAGGGAGGGATGCAGGATTGACTCTGACCTGCCCCAGCAAGTTGTTCTCACTTGGCACAGACATTTATTGTCTGCAGAGGGCCAGGCTCTGAACTGTGCGACTGAGAGGTCAGGGTCTGCCTAGATCTGAAAGATGAGGAAGAGAATTGGGGTACATGTCCCCTTAACTCAGACTACGACTGAAATCTATATATTACTGTGCATGTGTTTTTCTTTGGCTGTTGCCTTCCACAAGCACAAAATCAAAGGGACCCTTAGGAGGACAGAAAATCCCTTAGGATTTTCTAGAAATAATGGCTTTCAGTGGCTCAGCTTGCACCAGGCAGAAGACATGAGGTTTGTTTTGGAAAGTCTTTCAGTGAGTGGTGTTACTTGTGCCGGAGACCACCTCTGCCCTAGACGCCCTGGATGGCACCGCCCCCTATACTATGCCTTCCACTCTGCTTCCACAGGGTCATGCGGCTGCCATCAGTCATGGTCAAGGTAATGGTGAGGAGTCACAAAGCAGGTGAGTAGCTCCGAGGGCACGAGCTGCACCTGCCTTTTCTCAGACAAAGACTCAGTCCCAAAGACTTTTCACAGAAGGCTTGTGCTTGTCATTTACCCCCAGAAGGAAGTGTGCAGAGAGCCAAATCTTCCATGGTTCTAGACTGAGTCGGGCCACCTATGATGTTTTCAGCCCCAGACATGCAATGTACTGAAGGACACGTGAGGGCCTAAGGGAAGACCTAGTGCTTCACTTCATTCTTCCAAGCACCCACCAGCTCAACGAATTCGTGGGGTTTTTTTTTTGTTTTTGTTTTTGTTTTTTAAATGTCTGGATTTCTCCATCAGTGAAACTGGCAATTAAGCTTTACTGGGCTTTGGGATTTTAGAGTGTTATTTCCATAACAATGCAAATGTTTACTAGAGAGTATTTTCACAGGTACTCGTCCACTGGGAAATGTCTTCTGGAACAAATAAGCAGGGCTTGGGAGCAGCTGGTATTGAGAATCTAACTTGCTGAGAAGATGGAGGAACTACTCACCAGGGAGTGTCCAACTTTTCTGTCTTTTGTGGCCTGTTCCATGGCTGTTTAGAGTACATGGGAACTCATGCCTCCACAGGCTGCCCCCTGAAAACAAGCCTCCATCACTTGAGTGGGAATGGAATCTTTGGCCATAAAAGGAGGCAGGAAATGAAGTGTGAAGTGTGTCCCCTCCATGAGACTGGGTAGAGTTCCTAGAAACAGCCAATAAATGTTCCTACCAGGCCATGGAGTCAAAAGAACTTGGCCTTGACAGTGGGCTGAACTTCAGCGTGAACTTGCCAGACTTATCTGCATGCCTGGAGCTTTCCCAGGATTCTCTGGGCATCTGGACATCTCTTATTGGCCGCCCTTCTGGGGCCTCTGTCCAGGAAGACCACGGAGGTTCCTGAGCTGAGTAGGGGCTCCCTCTTCCTTAGGGACATGCCATTCTTTTTCTGCAAGTACAACTTAGGACCCTTTGTCATGCAGGCTCTCACCTTTCATGATTGAAAAAAAACTGATGAGGCTCTCCTAAAATACTTTGTCTCCGACTTTACCTCAAACTGGCTCACTTTCTAGAAGCTTATGACTTTGGACATGCACTAACAAGTGTGTGATTCCCATGGCTTTCCACAGTTGTCGTTCTGGAAACTGCACTGGCTTAGCAGGCAAAAAGTCTAGGCAGGTGGTTCTTAACTCTGGCTACAAGTGAGAATTGCTTATCAGAATTTTTCAACATAGAGATACTAAAGCTTTTCCCTCCAGAGATTTCAATTCTGATGCTTCTAGCCATGACTCTGCCACTGTTAAATGAGGCCCTTAGGCACCTGTTTCCTTATCAGCTGAATTTAGATAATCACTGTCCTTATCTCCCACAGAGATGATTGTTAGGATGGAAGAGATCAAGTATTGTAAGTTTTCTATACACTGTAAAGTGCAAGTAAAGATCTTAGGCTACCACTGCCCTGCCTTGTTGGACTCCTTCTTCATTGTATCCCGACTCCCATTTTCTAACTCTGCCATCAATTTCATGCCCCAAAGTATAGTATTTGGTACCCCCAGGTCCCGAAGATCACAGTCTGACTTGCTTTTCCTTGGAGTATCCAATCACAGGGCTAAGACAAACTTCTGAAAGATTACTTAATCCCTCCTCATGCCTTTCAGGAAGACTTGTTCCTGTTCATCCTAGACAGAGAACCTTCTTGACTTTAAAGACTCCTTCAGACATAGATATTCAGCATCCTCCCAGTGACTCAATCCTATTTCCACACTATAAGCCCACTGGAGAGCACTGGGGGCTCTGCCTGGGCTCCCCTGCAGGTGGCATTGGGAAAGGTACAATAAGGAAGATGACGGGTTGCTGCTTCCGTCGTCATTTTAGTGCTGTTGCTTTATAGGGTTCTGGAGCCTCTTCTACCAGCACTGCCTCCCCCTCTTCCCCTTATCTGCCGAGGTCAAGCAAAAACTACTCCCAGGGACTTATACAGGCAGCCATACCTCTGGTTTGAAATATTCTTTATTTTGTAAACATCTGTGTTTAAAATAGATGAACCCTGCTCACAATTCATATATTGGATCTGAGACACAGTACACAAAGTTCACCCGTCACAGGGAGATGGTGGGGGCTCGGGAGCAGGTGGGATGCCTGGGGCTGGGCTGAATCTCAAGACAGCAGGTGCAGAGGTGGTAAGTAAACAGGCAGGAGTGCCTGCTCAAAAGTCTGGGCCTAATGCCAGATCCCAGGCCACCTCCTGGACTGGAGAAGTTTAGGGGTGAGATGCTGACTCCAATACCTCATGAGCATAGCTGCACCCTGAAAGTTCAACCCTCTGGCTCCCATACCTCTCCCCAGCTGTGATCCTTGGGGATGGGGCTAATCAGTTCATAGAATCTCCACTCTATGCTTTCCCTTCCAGAGCCCCTAGGGTACAGTAAAAATATAGTCCCTCTGTCCCAAGGGACAGAGAAAGGCAATGGTGCTCTGCCTGATCCTCGGGGAAAGCCACAATACTGGACCACAGGTTGGGGCCAGTGCCCAAAGCAACTGCTCCTTCCCGAAGTCCCTGGTGGAGGACATGCAGAGGCTTGGCGTTACCATCTCCCCACCCCCAGTGTGATGCTGTGTCTGACACCTGAGGAGTCAGTCCTCAAAGAAGCATCCCAGCCACAGTCATGACTTCATCCTAAAGTCTGCTACCTAAATTTCTCCTTAGCTAATAATTTATAACTCTTCCTGCCCTCCTTTTCCTTCCACTACAGTTAACCTATCCCTGTTCCTACATCCTGAGCTATCCTCTCCTACTCTGATAAGAGTCAAAAGGAAAGGTTTGATTTCTTCCCCACCTCTTTTTTTTTTTTTTTGAGGAATAAGGAAGTAGGGCTCTTAGTCCTTCACATGTGTGTGCCCTGGACTTTGGTCCTTAGTTGATGAATGATCAGTGTTGTCTTAGCTCCAGCCCTAGCCATGTGATGCCACTAATATGTAGCTTAAGAGTGAGCCTCCGACCTTGGGAAGGTGGGGAGGAACCCTACTAGGGCTGCTACGGCTTGTTCCTTCTTTAAAGCGTCTCCTTCAAGCCACTCTTGGGCCATGTGGGGTTAAAGGAACTTCTTCCTGAATGAAGAGCTCTGGAGGAGGGAGTCCACTTCCCTCCTCCTGTAGCCACAGTGCCGTTGGCTCCTGTTCCAGGAGCTAGAGGGGCAAGATGAGCACTTTGTCTGGAAGGCTGACGAGAACAGCACCAAGCATTTCCACCCAGGGCCTTCTTTCTCTCTCCCCATGAAGTCACAGCTCTTCTCCCACAGACTTTGAGTCTCGGCAGAACCTTGAGAGCTGAAGGCTGGGTTCAGTGGTTATGTCCCCTCTCACTTGCCAGGGGGGTGTGGGGAAAGGCCCTTCTTACACAGAAAGGGAAGCCGGGGCCCAGGGAGGCCTGCTGCTGCCATCTTCCCCTCCGGTGTGCACAATGCCATCTCTGGCCTCCTCCCCTCACTTTAACCTGATATAGAGGGGCTAGTCCTTCATTCCCAGACATTCCTCTTTCTGGGGGTGTGTGGTTTGCTTGTCAACATCGCTGGCCCCCGGGCTTTCCTTGCCCCTGCAGTGCCCTGAGGCCTTGGTGCACGTCTTTAAATTCAGGAGCCCAGGTGGGGAGAAATTGTGTACAAGCTGCATGGGAGGTAGAGAATGGAGGTGACTTTTTATCCTTGCCTCCCCTCAACATTTTTTTTCTTCTCTGAAGCACCTGCTTCTGAGCTCACTTTCCCCAAGAGGCAGGTGGGCAGGCAGCCCAGCAAGACCCAAGCTGGGGGC
>NW_027530512.1:4573513-4665568 GCF_008692635.1 Crocuta crocuta | reverse complement strand
GGGGGGGTGGGGGGAGGGCAGGCAGGGAAAGGTGGGACAGCCCCAGTCCTGAGGACCACCAGGTTGGTGTCTCCTTCCTGCCTCGATGTGCCACTTTCCCAGACCACTGGTGAGGCAGCCCCATGGCACGAGAAGGGACGGTGGGGAGGGGAAGATTGGAAGAAGTACCCTGTAGGCTTTGGCCCCTTCACAAAGCAGGGTGGGGGGTCCTCCCAGAAGAGTATGGAACATCCCCATGAGCCTGAGTCCATTCCCTTGGACAGGGTTAGGGAGAAAGGAAAGAGAGAAGCCGCACCAGCAGCCACACAGCAGGACATGGAGGCAAAGAGGCGTGAGGGGCTTAGATCCAAAACACACTGGAGGGGAAGGGGACAAGGAGGGGAAGTGGGAGGAAGGGAGAAAAAGCACAGGAGGCAAGATGCACTGAGAAGGAAGGAGCCTTAAAGTGGCCTCACTCCAGACTGGGCTGCTGTCTGGGGAGCTCGGGGCGGTGAGACGGTGCCCATAGCATACTGGGGGCTCGTAGCAGGCCTGTGGCAGGGAAACAGGCTGAAGGGAGCCACTCCAGGCTGGAGGGGCTGGGGGCAGAGGCTGCTCAAAGATGACAGTGGGGCTGCTCTCAGGGCCAGGCAGGGGAGTAGCAGCTACTGGTATTCCACAGGGTCACCCGAGTGAGAGGAGAAGCAGGGCAGAGCCCGGACTCCCTGTCTGCCACAGGCCTCCTGAGGGGAGGGGGACCGGCGGGTGCTCCACGCAGGACCCTCAGCACCAGCAGGCTTTTGAAGAGTTCGCTGGGCCCTCAGGTTTGCCCTCATCCTCCTCCAGCTCGGCCAAGGCCAACTCATTGCTGGCACGTGTCCGGAGACCATCCAGCTCCTTCCTGTGGGCCTGCAGCACCAGCTCTGTCAACCGCGTGAAAGACTGGGAAACCAAGGGTCACACGTTAGTCGGGCTCCTCCTCCCCTTCCCCAGGCAGCCCTGTAACTGCCCCAGGGGTGGGGTCTCATCTAACCCGGCTCCCATCAGCTGCCTCCTCTCGCCTCTCCCTTGCCAAAGAGGCAGGGCAGCCGGGCTTCAGAGCAGAGCGCTCACCTCTTTAATGTTGAGGTTGGTGCAGGCACTTGTTTCATAGAAGTCCATGCCATACTCTTTAGCCAGCTGCAAGAAAAGAACATTCCTGAAAGGGAGTCGGTAGGGGAAGGGAGGTGCCCATGGCGCCCGGCACCTACTTCTACCATCGCCCTCACAGCCCAAGCTGTGTTGTGACAATTTCTCGCAGTAGGTCACTTCTCAGACCAAGCGGGAGCTCCTTCTAGGACACAGGCTAACAGGCTAGCAGAGAATGGAGACGCCCCGCACTCCCCACCCACCTCCATGCCCACACCCCCCTCCCCCCCCGCCCCCCGCCCGCCACGCGGACACAGCTCACACATCAGGGGAAAAACACATCAAAATCTTGGGCAAGATGTCAAATTAATAAAAAAATAAACAAAACCCAGGCTTTGGGATCAAACAGACCCAGACTTGGACACCAGTGCTGCCACTCAGCAGCTGTACAACTGTGGACAAATTACTCTAAGCCCAGCTCTGCCATCTGTTAAAGGGGAAAAGGGTGTCTTTCAACCAAAGTCATGGAATGCCTAAAAGGGGTCATGCATCTCAAAACACTTGCTCCGTGCTGGCCACACATACAGTGCTGGACAAATACCGTTCTAGGAGGGCTTATTCTAGGAGGGTTTGCTTCTTTCAGATTTTTCAATGACCATGCATTATTGTTGCATACCAGAAGATCCATTTTATTTTAAGGACTAAAAGAGTTATGGACTAAAAGAGTGAGAGAAAAGCTCTGGAGGCCCTCANTTCAGATTTTTCAATGACCATGCATTATTGTTGCATACCAGAAGATCCATTTTATTTTAAGCGTTATGGACTAAAAGAGTGAGAGAAAAGCTCTGGAGGCCCTCGGAGTGGGTAGAGGACACTCGTCTCCGTGGTATCCATCCTTCTGTGCTCTGGGAGGGTGGTCTCCCTTGGCATCACCTTCCTACCCTCTCTGCCCCATGGCTTCTCTGACTGTGGGCCCTTCATTCCCTCATTTTCCTTCCTACCCCCTTCTGATACAATAAGGAGAGGGTGAGACGCCTGTCGGTGGTAGCCATGCCTGGGTGCTGCCGGAGAAGCCAGCGACCCGAAGCCCTTCCTCGCCGTGAACACCGGGATGACATCTTTAGCAGAGGGTAATCCTGCTCTGGGGCACTTAGAGGTGGAGTCTTTGTTTTTGGATGGTCTTTGTTTCAGGGTGGACCCCAAAATCAGCCCTGAAGGGCAGAAAGCAAATTCTCAAGGATGGCAACTCCCCTAGTGCCTTAGGGAACCGTGGAAAGTGCCAGGGGGCCTGGTGAGAGGGACAGAATCTTGGGTCCCAGCCCTCGGGACTGGCCCCGGAAGGCAACAGAAGACCCAAGGGATGGGGTTCGGCCAGCCCACTCCACTTACCTGTTGCCCTTGCTCTCTTCCCACCTGCCGCTTCTGCTCTTCATCAGCCTTATTCCCTATGAGGATCTTCTGGACACCTTCTGGTGCATACTAGGGACAAAGGACAAGCAGAGCTGCCAGTGAGTGCTGCCTTTCCCTCTTATCTCCCCACCATACATTCTCTTGGCTTCTATACCAGCACCAAGCTTAAGAGCTCTAGGGACAGAGCAGGCTGACTGGGTGCAGGTATGAGGCCCCCCCAAGCACCATGGCTGACCCCAGGGGTCCCAGAGGGCTGTCATGGGGACAGCTTAGAGTAGGAGGCACTCTGACTACTACTGCTGCTTCCTCGAGTGGGACAACTGGTGTCTGAACTGGCAAACTGCACTGGAGTCCAGCCCCTCATTCTGCAGATGGAGAACTGGGGACTCAGAGAGTTCAAATGGCCTGCCTGAGGCTCCAGAGCCAGGACTAGAACCCCATTCTCACAATCATTGCTGCTGGTCCTGAGATTTCAGGAAGGAAGCTGGTCACAGGGTAGGCTTTGGCCTAACTCACTTCCAAGGAAGAACCAGCTACGGAGGCCTGGCTGGGCACAGAGCATGGATGGCACGGCAGCTTGGGCTTCTTCCCCATGTCTTACTCACCCAGAGGTCTTCGTCCAGGGCTGTGGAAGGCAAGGTTTTCTGGGAGTGTTTGCTCACCAACCCCAAAAGCCTCGGCCCTTCCCATCTGGCCCTCGCTCTGCCTTCCCCTCTGAGGTGCCCCTCCCCCACCCCGAACGATGAGGCAGCATCTCCTACCTCATCCACATCACTGACCCACTTCATGATGTGCTGGTAAGAGCGCTCGCTGCTAATGTCGTAGACTAAAAATATCCCCTGAGAGAGAGAGAAGGAGAGAGAGATGGGGGAGGTAGATGCACACTGAGACCGTGCACAGTCATGGGGCCAGAAGCAGGTGTGGCACCTTAAATGCTGGGTCCCACTTTCCCTTCTCCCTGCTTAGGATACTGAGGACCCCTTAGCACCCAGAAATTTCTCCTTCTCTCTCATGCCCCCAAAGCAATTGCACCCTAGGCCTATCCTGGAACTCTCTGAGGTAGAAAGGCACCAAATGTTCTGACTGGGGCCTTTGGCCCAGGGTGGAAGGTGGAAGCTGGGGGTGAGGATGGGGGACTTGCCTGTAGTGTGTGGTCAGAGAATAAGTGATCAATGAATGAATGATCAGTGAATAACCACAAGACTGCCTGAAGCTGCTCTCTTCAGCAGGCAATCTGAGGGCCCTATTTGGGGAGTCGGTGGCATAAATATCTCAAACACCCAGAGCGGGGAGTGTGGAGGGCAGCGTCCCACCTCCAAACCCTGAAAATGGTGGCTTACCTGGGCCCGTCGATAGTACTGCTTTGTGATGGTCTGATATCTCTCCTGCCCTGCTGTGTCCCTGCAGTAGAAAGCCGGTCCATCAGAGGAGCAGGGGCCAATGGAACCAGAGGGGAAGGGATGAACAGGAGCTGGGAGACCCTGTGCCCTTGCAGGAAAAACTGGGGAGCGTAGATCTCCAAGGGGGGTCTGAGCATACCTGACTCTGCAGGAGAGAGGCCTGATTATCTGGTGCTGACAGGGCGTATGGGGCCTTGTCAGCTATAGCTACGCCAGGAGCCCCAAACATAAATGGGCCTTGGACGACTCTGGAATTTGGCCATTGTGTTCAGATGGGGTGGACGCTGTACCTCCAGTTCTTGTGCGTGTACAATTCTCAGAGTTAGCTCCTCCAAAGGCTGGCAAAGGCCAGGCTTGCAGGAGCATCAGACCAGAGAGCCACAGCAGCCCCCTGTGGCTACTGGTGGGAACTGCACCGTGCTGGATGGAGCTCTCTCCCCAGGGTCCCAGGTAACCCTCCCTCCTGCCACACTGCGGTGGCCCAAGGGTAAAGCCTTTTCCTAAGACAAAGCCACACTGGTTACTTTACCAATTCCTTCGAATTCCTGCCTTTTGGTGACTTGTGGCCAAGCTCATAAAGTTTCTTAAGAAAAAGATTAAGGCTCCTAGGAGCAGGAGATGGGCTTTGAGACATCTGCTTCTCTCCATAGAAGAGGTGGCCAGTTAGCCCAGATGCAACCTTGGGATTTCTACACACGGGATTTCTACACACGGCAGTGGAAGCCTGGGTCTCTCCTCCCATACCCCCTCCTCCTACCCGACTCACCAAATCTGTATCCGCACTTTGATGCCATCTACCTCTATGGTCTTCATCTTAAAATCCACGCCTGGGGAAAGGAAGAGAGCAGGAAGTTAGGAAGAAGTTTACCATTCATGCCCAGACCTGAATGGTAAAGGCCCAGGGCACTCACACTGCAAGGGATTTCCTGTGGCTTAATTTGGCAGAAAGATGGCATGAGTGAGGAGGACTTCTTGAACCAATTGACCCTAAGGAAGCATCCAGGGGTTTGAAGGGGGCTTCCCTTCCTCCTTGACCTGAGAGTTGACATGGGTAAAGGGCCGAGGCGGTACAGGAGGAAGCAGAGTGAGTATGGGGGAATCCATGCCATCACTGTCTCGCTCAGCCCCCAAATGTGTCTCGCTCTCCTCAGCATGAAGTCTTCCTATTTCTCCTTCTGGAGAGAACTGCGGGTATTTATTTATCCCCCCTGGAAGGGAGATAAATTTGTTAATTTTTTTCTCTCTGCCTAATTTTTTTTAATGTTTTATTTCTAGGAGAGAGAGAGAGAGAGAGAGAGAGAGACAGCGTGAGCAGGGGAGGGTCAGAGAGAGGGAGTCACAGACTCTGAAACAGGCTCCAGGCTCTGAGCTGGCAGTCAGCACAGAGCCCGACACGGGGCTGGAACCCACGAACCGCGAGATCATGACCTAAGCGAAAGTCGGACGCCTAACCGACTAAGCCACCCAGGCGCCCCTCTCTGCCTAATTTTTAAAAAATTTTTATTTTTGAGAGAGAGAGAGAGAGAGAGAGAGAGAGAGAATGCATGGGGGAGGGGCAGAGAGAGAGAGGCAGACATAGAATCCAAAGCAGGATCAGGCTTTGAGCTGTCAGCACAGAGCTCTATGTGGGGCTTGAACCCATGAGCCGCGAGATCATGACCTGAGCTGAAGTCGGATGCCTAACCTACTGAGCCACCCAGGCGCCCCTCTCTGCCTTATTAATAACCAGGAGGGAGTGTGGTGCTGTCACGAATGTGGGCGGGGGCACACAGACCCTGGAGAGAGAGGACTGTGTACGCAGCCCTCAGCACCTCGCAGAGTCCCCAAGAAGACCCGGTGGATCTGGTGGAGGAGGCACTGTTGTTTACTTCTTTATTTAGAAGGAACTTGGGCTTTGAAGTCAGGCCTGAGCTGGAATCCTGACTCTGGCCATTTAACTCATAGCTATCACTTTGGGTACCTTTCCTCTCTGAGCCTCCATTTCCTCATCAGTAAAATGGGGACATTACCAATCATTTCAGAAGGTGGCTGAGAAGACCAGATGAGATACAGTGCCTGGCACCTGGGAGATAGTCAATTGACTGCAGTTCATCATAACCTGATACAGTCCTGGTCCATAGTGGGTGCTTGTAAATGACCACCAGTGACCAGGAGAAGAGGCAGTGGCACGCCATGTAGCTGGGGAGAGGGAAGGGAACACAAACAGGGATCTCGGGCTCATCTGCCCAAGGGCTCCAGGGGCTAAGCTGCCACAAGACACAGGAAACATAAGGCGTTTGGCAAACCAGCCCAAGGCAGAAACATTCGGAGAAACTTGCAGGAGTCAGCAGCACCGGCAGCACACAGGCTTGAATCTGAGAGACGACAGAGATAAGGGAGACATTTTTATCATGATGCCTCTTCCCAGCCCTAACTGTGCCTGGGCACTGTGCCCAGTGATTCAAGAGCTGTATCTAGTAGGTTAATTAAGCTTAAGTCTTTGTGTACTCTCTGGAGACACGTCGGGAATGAGCATCATTAACCAGTTTTCTTGTGGAGAACACGGTAAAGGCACAGTTCCAGATGGACGTTAGTCACCAAAGACACAGCCCCTAAGACCCCAAAGGTCCCAGAGTCTCCAACACCACCGCTATTCACCCTCGGCATGAGTTCTTTACCAATAGGAACTCTTCTCCCCTCCTCCAGCCTGTTCCCAGGCTTCCATAAACACAGGCAGATTAAATTCAGGCCCTTCCCTCTCACCATCGAGGCCAATCATCATTTAACTAGAGGGGAGGAAAAGATTCAGAATGGACAGCCCAAACTAAATCAAGTTGGTTAGACGTGAATCATTTTCCGCCTGCCCAAGCTGATTCATTATCTATTGAGCTGTATTTTTCCAAATGGGCANTTGTCAAGAATTTGCTTCTTGCCATCCCTGGCAAGGAAGGGAATCAGGAAATTCTTGTTCTTTCATGGTGTAGCGCCGGCTTCGCAGGAGAACCAGCAATTTTGTTCATTTTATAATCAAACCAGCTCACGCTAGCCCAGCGAACCTGGCCAAGGACAGTGCCTTGTGCAAAGTGGTCACAAGGTAGCAGGGAGGGAGAGAGAAGGGAACTTACTATGTGNCCAGACCCCCTGAAGGAGACTCAGAGAGCAAGGCCCAGGAACATATATTTTTAACAGGGTAATGGGTGATTTTTAGAGGAAAGTTTGAGCTACGATATAGTGAAAGAGCTATCCACCAGTGTTGAAATCAGAAAGACCTGGGTCTGAATCCTGATTCTGGCACTGGCTGTGTGACTTTGGGCAACTCTCCGCTTCTCTGAGCTTTACTTTTCTTACATGTAGAATGAGAATACCACTGGCCTCCTAAGGGCTGTAGTGGGATACGAATCAGGCAGTGGATGTGAAGCGCGTGTGCATAGTAGGTGGTCGGACACATAGTAAGAGTTCGTTCTCTCATCCCTCTGCTGAATAACAGCTTCCTGGAGAGCATCCAGGAAAACAAACCCAGAGAACCTCTGATGTACAAATGGTTACATGGTCTAGTCCCTTGCTACCCCACTGCCCTTGCTAATCCAGGGACCAGCAGCATCAACAGCATCAGGGAGCGTATTAGAAATGGACGCTGCAGGTCCACCCAGACCTACTAACTGTTAGGCACACTGAAGTTTGAGAATCACTGTCTAGCCCATCTCTAGGCAGAGCCACACCCAAGGCTCCTAATGACACTTCTAGCACACCCATTTGCTAGGGAATCCAGAGCCCTCAGTTCTCGAGCAAGCCCTGAGAGGCAGGTAAGAGCGGTGATTACTACCGTAGGCACAGAGTGGCCACATGACATCTTCATGCTCCCACACCCTGTGGCTGGGCCAGAACCAGAAAACTGGCCTCCTGACACCCACCCACTGCTCCCTTGACCCACGGCTACGGACACCTTGGCACACCCCATATCTGTTCTATTGTGAGGCATCTGGAAGTGAGGCCCTGGGCACTTGTGGAGCAGGCCCGCCATAACCTATTTTCAGGGGACGCCTTGCTCCTTGAGACAGCTGAGGACTGCACTAAGCCCAGACGCGTCAGCCTGCACAGTGTCACACTGCTGTCCCTACAGGAGAGCCAGCCTCTTTTCCCAGGCCTAGGGAACACTGTGCTGTGAAGAAACAAGTACATCGCCTCCACGCAGCTCCAGCAGACATCCTTGGGGACGCTGGAAGCCCCGGACGGGAAAGTCAGGGAGATGGGGGCCCTCTGCCAACCAAGTGCCTAAAGCACGAGGCGCAGCTCATCCTTCTCTCTCAGCACCTCAGAGGTGCCAGTCATGGCAGCTGCCACACCCAGCGTCCCTTTCTGGCCGGAACTGCCCAGCCCCAAGCCTCTGCTCAGGGACGCAGGGCTGGGTGCAGTGTCCTCTCCGTGGATAAGCAGCTCCTAGCTGGACCAGAGGGGGGTATCTCACCAAAGGAGGCCTTGTGGTGACCCCCAACAGTGACAAGGGAATCTGGCTAAGCCAATCAAACCAGCTCCCTCCAGATGGTGCAGACAGGATTGGTCGGTCGGTAACTAGAGGAACATGAGGCAGATGTGCAGAGAAGCAAGAGATGCCTCGAGACGGAACACATTGGCCAGAGTGGGGGCAGGGGTGCTGGGTCCTGGTACAGACTCTGCCTTCCAGCCCACTCACATCCCCCTTTCTTAGGGGAGCCCGAAGATTCACAGCCTGTGGCTGTCCCCTGCCCCCAAGGCAGGCAGGCAAGGTGTTTCAACAATGGGGCTGCGAGGAAAATTCCCCCCAATTCCCTGCTCGTTGCTGCTTTTTTGTCTTCCAGCCCTAGCCAGACGTAACGTACCTAAGGGGAAGGGAGTATATTTTGCATTTGACAATACATGTTTTGTTTTTAAAATCTCTGCCTCCACTCCAGCAGAGTGCCGGGCGTAAGGTGGCAATTCCATTAGTGGCATCCCTCTGTCCCAGGGAGCATGAGGATGGGCGTCTGTGGCTCGAGAGCAGGGACGTGTGTCCTGCTATGTACCCGCACCACAGACATCGGCAAGGAAAGTTCCTCAGCTAAGCGACTGCTGCCTAGGACTGTGGACAGTGCTGCCCTCGCTACATCAGTGGCCTCTGGCTCCTGCTGTGTCCCTGTCTGTACAGCCTCTGCTTCCCCGGCAGCAACTCTCAGAGACTGTCAGGCCACAACCAGAGCCCTGGGGCGCAGTGACGGGGCCACTGGCAGAGAACAGAAGGAGGGGCAAGGCTGGCCTCTGGGTCCTGAGAGCTGGGGCAGGACAGAGGGACAGGACGGGGGAGACGGTTCCCTGGGGGTGGTAAACTGTTAGACTGAGGGGGTGAGCTTACTGCCCCTCAGTCTAGAAGTGAAGTGCTGTGAAGACTGTGGAAGGAAGGAACAGGGCACATTCAGGGGAAAGAACACCCTTTCCCATCACTACCTGCCTCCAAAGAGAGCCCTGGGAAGCAAGGAGGAAGGGAGGAACAGGGGCGTGGTCGGTTGGAATACGACGGTGTGGTCAGTTTGGCTCCCATCCTGCCTTTCCCACTCATTACCTGTGTGTTCTCAGACAAGCTTTTTTTTTTTTTTAATTTTTTTTAATGTTTATTTTATTTTTGAGACAGAGAGAGACAGAGCACGAGTGTGGGAGGGTCAGAGAGAGAGGGAGACACAGAATCTGAAACAGGCTCCAGGCTCTGAGCTGTCAGCACAGAGCCCGACACGGGGCTCGAACCCACGGACTGAGAGATCATGACCTGAGCCAAAGTCGGCCGCTTAACAACTGAGCCACCCAGGAGCCCCTCAGATAAGCTTCTTAACCTCTCTGCTGTTCTTCACTGCAAAATGGGAATGACAGCCCCTCATGTCAGAGAGTTTGTGATTATTGTGGGGGAAGGTGTAGAGCCAGTAACACAGGGCCTGACACCTAGAGTTTTATGAAATGCTAGCTGAAGAGGCTGTCCGTTCCCTCGTGAATGAGGACAGCAGGGAGCCCAGGGGCACAGTGTGGGGAACAGAAGGAGCTCGGGGAAGTAGGAGGGGCTCATGTTAGGAGAGGAAGGAGAGTGGGGCAGGAGGTGGGACGGGGGCAGCTCTAAGCCACAGTGTTCCAGTGAAAAGAAAATGCCACCTGCCACAGAGCTCCCCCAAGTCTGCCTACCACCTAAATTCTGGCAAAGTCAGATGTGCCTATTGGCAGGCAGGCACCTCATGGGTTAACATCAGGTGCCAGCCTACCTGCCTGCCAAGTGCCACATGTTTCAAGTGGAAATAAGGTGCTTCTGGATGCCAAATGTTATCACTGTGATCAACCACAGCCCCAAGGACCAGCAGCGTGACTTGAGCCTTTTCATCAGCAATGAGACACCACAACAGGAACAACTTAATACACCTGAAACCCAAGGCAGACACCCAATCCCTGCAGCCAGGGTGGCTCCAGTTACCAAGGCCAAGGCCCGGGAAGGCCTACAGCCCCTCCTTGGCAGGAAACCAGCATGTGCTGGACACGTGGAGCTCACGGGGGTTGTGGCAGAAGGTCACCTCCAAAGAGGTCACCCTGAATAGCCTCAAAAGAAGCTTTAGGGAAAGGCAGACCCTGTGTGTGTGGGGGTGGGGGGTGGGGAGCACCTGACTTTGCCATCCCCAACAAGGCATCAGAATAATCCCCATTTCAAAACCCCAAGAGAGAAGATGGGTAACACCAGGGGCAAATGATGCCATCTTCCCCCTGAGTGACAAGTGAGGGGACAAACGGGAAGAATGATACAGAAGGTGACCTAACAGACAAATCTCAGAGTCTCTTGGCACACAAATGTCACACCCGGTGGGTGAGGGGAGCGGGATAGAGCATCTTTGCCCCAAACCTGCCACTTGCTGCGTTCTCCTTCCTTCCGTCTGCTGGACCACACACCGCCACCTGACCTCCTCTTCCCCAACGGCAGATTGACTGTGCCTCATGCTGGCCTCATCCTGGGGAGAAGGTGCACCAGGCTCTCTGGGCAAAGGCATTACTCAGCATTCACACTGTCTTGCTCTGGCAGGGATGGGAAGCCGAAATAAAAGAGGCGGCCCTGGTCTTTGGCAGACAGAATCCTGATCCTCTAACTCCAAGGCCACGTTTTAACCTCCAGGACACTGAGTCAGTGGCTCTGATTCAGATACCACCTGCAAAAAAGACTGCAGATTTTAGAATGATACTCTCTCCCTCCTTTCTTCTTAAGGACACAAACAAATGCGTGCATGTGTGCACGCGCGTGCGCACACACACACACTCCTTCAATGTGATCAGAGGTGATACAGGGACCAGAACAACTCTAAAGGCTACCACCTTCACATCAAATCTTGAAGGGCCAATCTTTGGAAACCCAGGGCCCAGAACCCCAAGGGCTGTTATCATGTAGAAGTGTTTCCTGGTGAAACACAGGGTCCCATGAGACTGGGAGGAATGCATGTTCCCAGTACCTGAGCCCTAGGAGCTCCCTAGTCCAGAGCCCCCAGCAGTGAGATGGTCATGGAAGGTCACTCCAGCAGCCATCTGACACCCCCAGTGACTCTGAGCGACGGGCAATGCTGACCTCAGTCTAAGACCCCGATCCCTCGTCTCTGCATTCACCAAGGAGGACCCCGCTCACACTTCCTTACTCCCTGCTATGTCTGAGTTTCCCCTAGGACGCATCTGTGCAGAAAAGCTAGGCACTGCTGGAAACTGCTCACCCCTCGCAGAAGCCTCCCCCTCTACTCTCAGTCCCAAACCCACGTGCAGCATAGTGAGTTTCTCATTGTCTAGGAGTCCTGAGACACCAACACTACTGGCAGCTTCCCTCTGGAAGAGCAAAAGTCCTCCAGGAAAACGCATGAGTGCATTCATTTATGCATTCACACAAACAAACTGTTATTGAATGCCTACTATGTGCCGGGAACTAGGTACTAGAAGACAGAGCAGTGAATTATACAGAAAGATCCTTGTCTTCAGAGAGCTTCTATTCTACAGAGGAAGGGCAGATAATAAGGAAAACAACTAACACATAATTTCAGAGTGATGTTAGGAGGCAGGAGCAGAATAAGGGAGTAGAGAGTGAGGAGATCCACGTGCAAGCTGCTTTCAATTGGCTGGTCGGTGAAGACCTTTTTTTTAAAAAAAAAATTTTTTTAATGTTTATTTTTTGAGAGGAAGAGAAAAAGACACAGTGTCAGCGGGGGAAGGGCAGAGAGAGAGGGAGACACGGAATTCCAAACAGGATCCAGGCTCCAAGCTATCAACACAGAGCCCGACGCGGGGCTCAAACTCACAGACTGTGAGATCATGACCTGAGCTGAAGTCGGATGCTTAACTGACTGAGCCACCCAGGCGCCCCTCAGTGAGGACCTTTTAAAGCAGGTGACATTTGACCTGAGACCTGGGTGACAAGAAGGTACTAGCCCAGCAGAGACCTGAGGGACCAGGGCCCCAGGCATGAGCAACAGCAAATAACCCTCAGGCAGGAACACCCTTCAGTCAAAATGGAAGTTCCTCAGAAGGGAAAAGGCAGAGGACCCGCATGATTCTTTCCCTTGTTATAAAGGGGGAAACACAGCAAGACCTTTCCCTGCTCTGGGATCTCATGGGGACCCAGCCTCACATGTACACCTGAAATGTACATAAAAACTTGTTTGGAGGCTCTAACCTGAAGAATGTACCAAGAAACTTCCCAAACACTAGCAAGGCCAACTTGGGAACTCCTCACCCCCCACCCCCACTTTATGACGAGATCTCTATACTGAATGGCTCATGTGTATAAAGTACACTGCTCCCGTGCACACAATAGGTACACTAAGCAGGCGCTCGAGACACACCAGTTCCCTTCCCCTTGCCCTTTCCACTGCCACATGCATAAGCCTACATAGGGCCTCAGTGACATGAGCCGTGTGCTCCAGCCAGCCCTGTCCTGCTCTCCTCTGGCAGACCTCTGACCTGGGCCTTGCCTCCCAGAGCTGCTGAATGGTTGGTGGGCACCGCTGCCATGCTACTGACCACTCACCCCTCCACCCTCCTCCTGAGCCTCTTCCTAGACAGGGCCATGTTGACAGGCAACAGAAGTTTCCCAGAGGAAAAAACTGGAGCTGGGAGCAAACATCCGATAGGGGCCAAGGCCTCCAGATGTGTCTGCCTTCACACAGAGCCAACAAAGGAAACTCCTAGCAAGGATCTAGTAGAACCGGACTTGGTACAATCATGGCCTGGCTGCCACCAGCTAGCTCAGCCAGGCGGAAGAGTAGAAGCCCCACATCATGAGGTGTTTTCCACAGCACCTCCTCCCCGACCCCCTGCCCCTGGGGAACCCTACTTAGTCTTCAAGGAGCCACCCAGATGTCACTTCTCTGAAGCCTTTACCAACCAACCCAAGAGGAATTTATCACCTCTCTGTGACATTGCTTTTGCATACTATTCTGCTTGTCTGGATGCCTGACTTCACAACTGTCTGTACTCTGAGCTCCCAGAGGGCAAAGCAGCATCTTATTCATTTCATATTCTCATTGCCTGGCAGAAAGCAGATACAAGAATACATATTAGTCAACAAAACTGAATCAAGGAGAGAAAAAAAAAGAATGTGTGGGTGAGTGAGTGAATGAATGAGTGAATGAATGAAGTTCAGTACATTCCAGGAGATAAGATTGGTGAGAACAAATTTTAATCAGGGAAGAGCAATCAGAGAATGACCCATAGTTTGAAGCCAACTGTCAGCCTTCTCTATAGATTACAAGGCCGCAGTCACAGAGTTCTCAGGAGATCTATTATCAAAATAGTAATACGAGGGCAACACTCAGATCTCACCCTCAAAGGTCCCCAAGCCAGATGCCTCAATCCTCGTCCCTGACAGGTCCCCAGAGGGTCACGACTAGGAGGCAGACTTGGCCAACAGCAGGGGCAGGAACATGGCTCCATCCCGGAGCCCACGGTGAGTGGGGGAGACACACGTCTGGCTCACTGGAGAGACGTTCTCCTTGGTGGCCTGTGCCAGGGTCTTCTCAGATGAGCAAACTGCAGAAGAGGTGGTTCAAGTCTGGGCCGCCTACACTCAAGATGTGGGCCATCACTTTTCTCAGGGCCTCAGTTTCTCCTGTTGTGAAACCAGGCTGATGATTAATCCTCTCCTCCTCAGTGGGAGGAATTAAATATCCAGGAAGCTCTGTACCCACCACCCCCTTCCTCCAACAAAGCACACTGCCCAGGCAGGAGAGCCAACCGAGGAGAGGTCAGAGGCCTGTGCAGAAAATTGGCAGTTTTACAGGGAAACAGGCACAAATATTAGATTACAGAAGAAGGCACTCTGAGAAGAACTGGCAATCAGGGTAGAAGGGTAATGGCCAAATATCGACTTTCATGCTACACAGCTCATCACCAAGCTGTCTGGGGAGCGGGAGAGGATGGGAGGAGAACAGGAGCAGGGGAGGGGGCAGGAACCAGGGCCCTCAAAGCTGGGGGTGGTTCTGCAGAGCCGGCAAGGTGGCACAGGTGTGCAGAGCAGCTGAAACGAAAGCCTCTGAGGGTTCCTGGAGCTGTTCTCACGGATCACATCCCTGGGGATCACATCCCTGGGGAACGGGAGAGGGTATGGAATGGGGGCCTGAGGCTTAGGGTGATACCCAAGCCTCGAGGCAGAGCCCCTCTCCAGTCCTTTCAGGTCACCTGTCTCCTGACCTCTCCTCCTCCCCCCTCCCTCTTCCTTCTCAGAGTCTGGAGCTGCTGGGGCAGGGGTGGGGGGCGGGGGGCTGGCACAGAAACCGCGATGAAACCCAGAGCCTACTCCTGTGACCTCAGGGAAGTGAGCCAGTGCCCTGTCCCCTGTGTGTTCACTGCTGTCAGCTCCTCACAGGCACCTCTCACGGTGCGTGTCCATCAACAGTGCCCAAACCACTGAATGCGTGAATGGCAAAGACGATGGCCTCAAAGCGCATTGCTGGCAGCATATTAATCTCGAAACTTTCTTTATGAGCTAGGAATAACAAATGATAAGAATAATAATGGTAATAATCAAATAATTGCGTCAGCCACCATTTTATGGAAGGCTCTGCCAAGTGCTTTAAATCCATTAGCCTCTGTAATCTTCACAATGACCTTTAGGAAAGATTCTGTTACTCTCTTCGATTCACAGACGTGGAGACTAAGGAAAGAGATGTTAAGTAAGTGTCTGAAGGCGGCAGGAGCTAGTAAGGCCATGGGGACTCTCATGCACGTCAGTGCTCTTTCTGTTCTGCCCATGGCTGCTCTCCCCTGCCTGCCCTTCCTGCAGTGAGGCACACAGATGCACCTGGTCCTGTGTCCGTACAGGTCCAGGCTCCTCGTGGTGCGGGCACGCCCGAGTGCCCAGGCAGGTTCCATGCCCCCCGTGATCCATGCCTTCCCTAGCCCTCTCCCTCCCTGTCACACAGGCTGCCCAAGCCAGTTCCAACAGAACTTCCAGAGAAAGAGATTCTGCAGCAGTAAAGCCAGCCTGAGGAATGAGCCCTGAGGCCATAGCGGTGGTTCAACCAGTCAAACTGGAAAATCACTGGACAGCCTCCTTGGCACCCAGATGGCCTTTAAAACAAAAAGGTCCAGAGACCATGTGCCACGTCCACTACGGGAAGACCAAGGGTGGGAGGGAGAAAACCAAACTGAAGCCTGCCCCTTCAGCTTGATGGTGGCTTACATGTCACTCCCCGCCACCATGCAGAAAGGAAATCAAAGGCCCCACCGCACGTAGATGTCATGCAGGATAAGATAGAGGCAGCACCGATCCCATGAGGCCCTTTCAGAAGTTGCCAGGTTGACTGGTTCAAATGACTCTCCTCTCCTGGAGGGAGAGGAGGGCAGGAGACAGGGTGCAGTTTGGTGTGGGTGCTACACGAGGGGAGTGTGGCAGAGAGGAGCTGGGAGGGTCCCTCATGCCCACCAGCGCCCCTGACTGGTCTCCCTGCCACAGGTCTGAGCTCTCTCCCAGCCAGTATCCCAAGTGGCATTTCCACCATGTTATTCCCTGGCTCGGACACCTGCTCTGCCACTGCCAAGGCCCAAGGCCCACCTCCTCAGCCAGGCCCTCAGTGCTCTCTGCTCTCATTCATCCATTAATTCAACATTTATAAAGCTCCAGCCTGGCCCTATACTAGGATGATGAAAATAAAGAGTAATAAGATTTGGTTTCACCTTCAAGGCACTTAAAGTACGGTCTCGGAGACAGAGAGAGAAACAGAGGAATGTTCTCACTCTTCCCCTTAAAACTCCCTTCTGTTCCAGTCAAACTGCCCAGAATCCCATGAACACCCACTGAATTCCCACCGTTGTCGTCTCTACTCCATCTGCTCCTTCCTCTCCAGGAACTGAAAAGCAGCCCACGCTGCAAGGGCTGGCCTCAGCCTCCCCTCCTTCTAGAGCCTCCCCTGCAGCTTCTAGTCAAGCAGGGCCTCCTCGTCTGGCCTCCTCTGGCATTCTGTCACAGCAGTAGCACTCACCATCCCCTCACCAACCACTGCCTGTCTCCTGCACCCTCGCATTGATATTTAGCTGCTGGTAATGCCTGCAAGGCCTTGGTTAACAGTAACAATGATCATAATTGATTCCTGACATTTGATGAGCACTTCACCAAGTGCTTCCAGATCTCATTGTGGCCACACCTCTTTCTGCCTGTGTTCTGGCTCCCCAACTAGGTTACAGGCTTCTGTGGGCAGGAAAAGGTGGATGGAATCGGTCTCTAAAATGCCTGGCACAGTGCTTTGTATTGAATCCTTAATTAATTAGTTTAACAGGTGAGGACACAGTAAAGGACATTAAGGCATCAAGTGCACACCGGTACACGACCCCTATCCGGTGGGCACAGCTGCACGGGGAAAGGCTTGCTCCTGGCACGCATCCAGCTCAAGGCCACCTGCTGACTAGAAAGAAGAAGGGCAGTCAGTGCCTCGTCCTCCCCAGGAGGTTTCTTCACTGCTCCCTGGTGGGGGCCTTCTCTGGAATGTCACAGGCTCTTACAGTAAATGGCATAAAGAGTGAATCACAAAAGTGCCAGCCTAGGTGATATCAACATGATCCAAGAATCTGAACTCTGTCTTGGCAATAATTGGTGAAATGCCTCATTTTCCCCATTCACAAAAGTAGCTCCGGGAAAGGTGCCTAGATCAACGTCCGGCACGGTATAAGAATGTGTCTCAGACAAGGAGCAGCTTGAGAGAAGTGATGACGTGGATTCTTCATCCTGGAGTCTTCAGCACTGATCCCAGCTGCAGGACACACACATTTTTTCTGAATGGATAAATTAACGAATGTGACTTGGGAGCACCCATTTTCTTGGCTCCTTGCTTTGCCTCCTGGCTGCCCTTTCCAGCTCCGTGGGAAACTTTCTATTAGCACTGAAGGGAAAGCTTTTCTCGACCATCCAACTCTGTCCCTAAGTCTTAGTTAATGCTGAAAAACATACCCAAGACAAATCACAAGTGCCTGAGTTAGCTTAAAAAAGAAGGCTCTGAAGAAGCCCAGTGGGCAGATTTTAAAAGGCTGGTGTGAAGAAAGACAAGTTTCTTCCTTTTCCATGGAATCCAAACTCCTAAACGGTCCTCTGCATCATGGCACAAGGCGGACCCAGCCATCAGAAGCAGAGGACCTGCTCAGGTTTTAGGTCCATACACCAAGGACCTTGAGGAAATGGCATGGGGAGTGTGTAACAGAGAGACTCCCACTCAGTTTGCTGATTCACCTCTGCCTCCAAAGTGGTGGGCCCTCAGGGGACTCAGAGGAAGTCCCTGTGACCTGTGAGGGGAAACTGCACATTTGTCTATTAGCCAGGAGGAGGTGTCTAAGAAGAGAGGAGACGAGGTGGAAGAGACATAAGATTAACAATTTGGGAGCGAGGGACTTAAGGAAAGCATAAGCCTCAGAAGGGCCACCTTCTGAAACATCGGTTCCCTCATTTGTCTGTGGGAAAGTGGGACCCGTCTCCTAGAGGAGGCTGGCGTCCCTAACAACACTGAGAAGGAGCCCTAGAGCTTCTGAATGAGGTGGATGAATAAAGTGCTCCAGGGTAAAATAGGCCACTCCTAGAAGAAATGTGGCCAGGACACCAGGGTGCAAACTACTGCTCATCAGACAAAATCCGGGGACCACCCCCCAGCAGCCCACAGCCCTCTGTAATAGCTCAGCAGCTCCTGGCACCAAGCCCATCTAAAAAAATAGCCACGGAAAGTTTCCTTAAGTGCTAATCTGCTGCCCTTTGTCCACAAACCTGCAACCTGTCCCCATATCCCATCTGGTTCCTCAGCCCCTCCCTTGCTCACTCCTAGGCCTTTTCTCAATGCCTCTTCTGCCCTGAGCCTCCCCTAGAGGCATGCAGCCTTCCCTTGGCTTGAAGTACCCTGCCCATCCCTCTGAGATATCTCTCATCCAAGCTGTGGCCCAGCCCAAGCTCCAGAATTCCTAGGAGCCTGCCTCACAGCTCCCCTGAGAAAGAAAGATGTTATCTGTTCCCTTACCCTAGGTCCCTTGAAGATGGCGAAGAGAGGATGAGACCCTGCGAGCTCAAGGACAATAACAGTAATACCTAGCATCACCTGTGTCGAGTTTGTGCTAAGTGCTTTTACAAACATGATCTCATTCAATCCTTGCAACACCTCAGGAGGTAGGTACTGTTATTACTCCCATTCTACACACGAGAAGCACCAAGCTCAGAAGTTTAAGTGATATTCAAGGTCATACCGTCCCAAAGTGAGGTCTCCAGGTCCATGTGACAACAAAGACTGCCTCCTAACCACGAGGCTTTGTTCCTTCTGGCTCTACCTGCTCCCTCTTCTCTCTTGGCAAGGAGCATGCGATGGGAGGGAGGGTGGAAGCCTCAAGTGAGAGCTGGGTGCTGCAGTCCTTTCCCAGGAAGGGGGAGAAGGCTGTTATATGTGGTGGGATTCCCTCAACTCAGACTTCCTAAAGGAGGAGGCCCCTCAACGCCCAAGGGGGAGAAACTCCCTCAGAGGGGAGGCCACTCCCTCCCTCCCAGAACAGTCTCTCTGGGAAGCCACCAGCTCTTGTCCCTCTAAGCATAGGCTCCCACACTGCCAGATCAAAGCGATGTACTGGAAGGTGGGTCCTGGACAGCCATGTGAGCCCCAGGTGTGGACCAGTAGTCCTGACATTCTTCACCCTCTTCGGCCTCCTTCAAAACAAATCTTCAGCCAACCGTTTTTCTGGAGCTGGCTACTAAGTGCCCCTTTCTCACACGCCAACGCGCTCACCGAATCTACGCCTTCCTCCAGGTGTCCCACCTTGTGGCTTACCTTCACAGCTGTGCTCTGGAAACTCAATCCCTTTGGCCCCTCCCTGCCTCCTGTCTTCCCCTCCCGGCTCCACACTGGGTCGACCCTGAACTGAGGGTACCCAGTGACTCAGTGACGCGGCTCTGCACCCTGAACCCCTCTTCCGGAGCACGGGCTTCACTTCCCCTCCCCCTCTCCACCTGCGGGTGTGGGCAAGTCATTTCAGTGGCTACGATTCTCGCTGCCCCAGCTCGGGGTCCCCAGGCCTACGCTCGCCCCGGTGGTCTCGGCTCCGATGGGAAGGCTCCCCAGCGCCAGGCTGGAGAACCTATCCCTAATCACGGACAACAGGAGGGACGCCCTCACCTCCAGGACCCGAGGCTCAAGTCCCAGGCGGTGGCCCTTCACCAGGATTTCTTCCCTGGTCCTGGCCTCCCGCGCCAACGCCTCTAGCAGGGGCGGCGGCCAGTTCTCCCGGGCTGGGGCAGGGGCCCGCCTGGGGCAGCGGTGCCGGTGGGGACGGTGCCCCCCCCCCTCCGGCCACCGCCCCTTACCGATGGTGGAGATGTGCGAGGAGTGGAACTCGTTGTCGGTGAAGCGGCACAGCAGGCAGGTCTTGCCCACCCCGGAGTCCCCGATCAGCAGCAGCCGGAACAGCACATCGTACTGCTTCGCCATGGCTGGGGCGGGCGCGNCTGGATCCATGACCCGTGGGAAACAGTGCGGATGCTCTGAATGCGGGAGTTGGGGTGAGCACCCACCCAGCCCACCTCTACCAAACTCGGCTTTTGAGTCTCAGCACTTCTCCCCAAATCCCATCCCGAACCTGGCCTCGCTCACCGCGCCCCGCCCCAGTACCCCAACCCCTTCCCGGGTCGGGGGAGGGGGCCCAGAGTTGGTCCTCTTCCTGGGCTCACCCCAGGTCTGAAGACCTCGATCAGGGTCTGCATTCAAACACCCATCTATTCTTGAAGTCACCGTCTCCAGGAACACTCGACAGAGTGTTGCTAGAATTCTGTGTCTGCCATCTGGCTTCCCTGTAACCTTGTGTGATTGTGTCCGCCCTCCCCCAACCCCTTATCCCAGTTTTAATTTAAATGGGGAAAATTTCTGCTGACCTTCACTAGGAAAAGATCGATGATCATAAAAACATTTCCGAATGCACAACCCTTCGTGCAGGCAAAATTATCTGTTTTGGGTCTAAGCTGCTTAGGGTAAGGTGCTCAGGACCCCAATCCATTATTTCAGACCACTAAATATTTTTGCTAGTGTATACCAAAGGCACCAAAGAATGAATGGGCTTCTTCCAAGGCCGATTTACTACCACTGAATGTGTTAGTGCCAGAGAGAGGCAAATACATGTTTTCTGGAGTCTAGAAAATTGTGTATTCCTAAGAAAGGGTATTGGGGTGAATAAGCTCAAACCATTAGATCTTTAAAAAACGATGAAAGGTGTGTGTCTGAGTATTGGATAGAGAATGCAATTTTCAGTAATAGGTCAAGGAAAGCTATCTTCTTCACTTCAAGAGTTGTATTTCAGGCAATGTGTCTAAATTTATAATATAGAGGAAAAACTCCTGAATCTGATACCTACTTTGATGACACTAAAAGAAAATAGACCCTGTGAATTCCATTAAGATTTCCAGGTGTATTTCTCTTCAGTGGGTTTACATTGGGTTTCAGGTGCATGCTGGGGCTCTGGAGTTGGGCTCACTTGGTTCCGGCCGTAGATCCTCCACTCAGGCTGTGCAACCCTGAACATGTTCTAGTATCCTTCTACCCCTCAGTTTCCTCATCTGTAAACTAGGGATATCTTCACAGCATTGTTAGAAAGATGAAATAACGTGTGGGCAGGACTTAGCTCAGCACTTGACAGTACTCAATAAATGCTGAGGGACAAAAACCACCCCATAATGTTTTCCTTATGCATACACAGGTGGTAAGTGTATGCCACAGATGGTCAGGGATGTTTTCCTGCTGTGATTTTCATCCACACCACCACACACAGTGTGATCAGGGGGACTCGGCCTGATCTCCTTTGGGGACTTGGACTGCCTTCCCACTGATTGGGATCATAATGGTAGATACTCTCCATAGGCCTGCTAGTGGGACCATTAGTGGCTCTCTGCTTGCTTCTGTCCACGGAACAGGAAAGAAGATGCAACCTGAGGTAAGTTCCTAGTCCAAGATGAAACTTCACTTTGAAGAAAATGGCTTTCCTTAAGCAAGATGGGAATGAAGTTTCCTGAATGAATCCAGGGAAATAAATACTCATACTCATAAAAAAATTATTTTGAGGATATTTCATTATGCCTGGCTGACCTCAAATTCAGTAGCTTACAGTGCTTAAAAAAAGAAAATAAAAAAAAAAAAGGAATCCTCTAGAAGTCCAAGCTAGACATCTGGTTTGTCCATTCACATCCTGGCTCAGCTACTTTCAAAAATACATCTCTCTCTCTCTTTCTGTGTGTGTGTGTGTGTGGGGGGTCACACACACTTCGTGAGATTGAAGGGCTGATATTTTAGGACAAAGTTAGCAAAAGAACCATATAAACTAGTGAAGACAACAGTTTGCTTTAACCACAGACTTTATAAATGAAATACCTGATTCCACCCCCTTACCTCAGCACTCGGTGGGACGTTCGGGCATCCTCCCCAGCTGAGGTCAAGTTGGACTGGAATGGATTTCAGTAGAGCTGGGAGACATCTGAGGAATGGTTGCTGATGACTCTCCCACAGGAAGCCCTCAAGAGTCACTCTCTCAGTTATGTTATACTCATTCTTTTACCAAAGAGACAAGTGCCTGCCCCTGCTTCCTGCCACCCCCAACCCAATCACACTGAGCATGCTCCCTGTTTAAACAGCCAGCCGGGCACCACTGAGGGATCTGCCATAGCAACGGCTGAATAACTGGAGAGATGCGCCAGTAGGCAGCCCACTGCTGAGGCCAACACACCTGGACCTTGGGGCTCCCGGTTAGCATAACCCTGTGCGTCTTCCAGACTCACACCCGTGTTTCCAACTTTGGGTGATGTAAGTGATGTGATCACCTTGTAGGAAGATTTCTGCCTTATCTCAGGATTTGAAGAAACAGGGAAGCTCCCCCCCGTCCCCCATCATCTCAGTATTGTCCTCTGTTCATTCACACTTGTTCCTTTTTTTTTTTTTTAAGATTTTATTTTTAAGTAATCTCTACTCCCAACAAGGGACTTGAACTTACAACCCCAAGATCAAGAGTCTCAGCTCTACTGACTGAGCCAGCCGGGTGCCACCATCCTTTTTCCTTTCTATCTCTGATAAATAGAGAAAGGGGGAAAGAGACTCAAACAATAAAAGAAGAGGGGAGAAGGTAAGTTGTCATACTTGGGTTGGGGACCAAAGGAAAGAAACCAGATGCTAATTCAAGCTAACACAAAGTGTCCCATAGTACCACTTGAGGTTGTCCTTGCTGTCCTGGCCACCACCTTCAAGCCTGTATTAGTCAGCTTGGACTGCCATCACGAAGTACCACAGACCGGGTAGCTTAAACATTAGAAGTTTATTTTCTCACAGTTCTCAAGGCTAGAAGTCCAAGGTCAAGGTGGTGGCAGGTTTGGCTTCTTCTAAGGCCTCTCCTTCCACCTGGCCATCTTCATGTTCATATGTTCTATGCCCTTCTGTGTCCTACTCTCCTCTTCTTACAAAGACACCAATCACATTGGATTAGGGCCCAAACACAGGACGTCATTCTACCTTGATTACCTCTTTAAAGCCCCTATCTTCGGAAATAGTCACCTTCTGACATACAAAATAGGGAGACACAATTCAGCCCATGACAAAGAATAAATCCACGAGCCTCATCATGTATTTCCTGTGCACAGAGTTTTCAGGAGTGATTTCATTATCTCAGAACAGGACATGAAAGTTGTGTTTCCTGTGGCTTCCTAATAGGCATGTCAATGTGGAGGATTTCGTTATGGGAAACCTTCAGAAAAGTCTTCCCTTTATGAGACTAGAATTGAGAGATACAACTAAAATCACCAACCAGGCAATGTATGTCACATCAGACTTTTCCTGTCAAAGTTATGTTTGGGGGGGACAAGATATAACCTGCAGTTGGGAGTCTATGTAGGAATGAGTCATTATATGTATCAGTTAAGGGTACTGTAACAGACAAACCCTTAAATCTCAGGTGCTCACATAAGACTTCCCTCTTATGCAGTCTGTTGGGCAGCAAGGAAGCCGGAGCAGGGGTGGCTGTGTTCCATAGTCATCTCAGCACCCAGGGTGGCAGAGGTCTGCTATCTTCAATACAGATCCCCACTGTGGGACCCAATTTAAAAACAACACATTGCTTTTTATAAGATCTGCCATGCAGGAGGGATTGAGGAAAGTGCTCACCAACAAGGATTGGGAAATACCATAGTCCAAGGCCATCACATTTCAAGATTACAGGTTTTCTTTTTCTAACTGTACACGTAAGACCCCCTCTGAGACTGCCTTGTACCCAGCAGGCAGGGAGGGGTTCTGTGACACTCCATAGGGAAGACAAAACCTTGGGACACTTAACAGGGGAGGGGAGAGTTGACCTTGTACTCATAAATTAGCAAACTTGAAAAAGGCTATTTGAAAGGAGTAGTGATAATACACATTTGAAAGAGGTCACATCTACTTTCATCCAGAAAGTAACTTTGAATCTATAAAGGCATTATGGTCATTTGTCCCATGGAATAAAACTATGAAGGTCTCTTTGTTAAATAAGATTTTGAACTTTGATAACACCTGGCATGAAGTTCTTTTGAATATGGAGGGCTGCCCTGGGTTCTGACATCCTGCTGGGGGAGAGGGGAAGAGAGGAAATAGACGGTCAAGTAGAAAGTTTTAAAGGGCAAGGCCTGGATGTGGTGGATATCGCTCTTGCCTACGTTCCACTGGCCAGAACTCAGTCACAAAGCCCTGTCTAAATGCAAGGGGGACTGCTGGGCAGTCAGTGCTCAGCTGTGACTACCTGTTCTGGAAGGGGAGTGGAACTGTGGTGGACAGTCAACATTTCTGCCACGTAGAAAGGTTCCTGGTGGCTCCCAACCCCACCTGTATATTAAAAAATGCATTGCCTGGGCTCCAGCTCCAGGGATTCTGACTCAGTGGGCCTGGGCTAGTGTCTGTAAGGATCTATTTTCAGAGGCACAGCCTGGGTTGAGAGTCACCTGTATGCTCTGGAGTGTATACCTCTGACATTATCTCTCAACAGTGTTTCAAATCATTTCTCAGGCTTCTCATTGTGAACGGTGCTCTTTAAATGGCTTCAATTTTGTATCTGCTGGTAAAATAGTTTTTGCCATGATCAAACAGGACTAAGAGTCAATACTTTCATACAGGTTTTCAGTAATAGAGTATATGTAATGATTAATCATATATAATTTGATATAATTTTATATCAAATGTATAACACAAAAAATTGTGTATAACACAATATGTATTATATTACATATAATAGGTATATGTAATTGATGATTTGTTGATTTCTGAGAAGTGCAGCTCTTCATTCCCTGTGCCATAAAATCATTGTACTCAGAAAGCTATTCTTTTATGAATGATTTGAAGCTTTTCCTATTTCCTTTTGTGTGCTACAGGAAATAAGAATAAAAAACAGAGTTTCACAATTTCCAAATTCTAATGTAGTCATTTAAAAATTATTACCAGAGGGGTACCTGGGTGGCTCAGTCAGTTAAGTGTCCAACTCTTGATTTCTGTTCAGGTTATGATCTTTTAGTTCATGATTTTGAGCCTCTCAACAGGCTCTGTGATGACAGTGCAGAGCCTGCTTGGGATTCTTTCTCTCTCCCTTTCTCTTTGCCTCTCCCCTGCTGGTGCTTTTTTTCTCTCTTTCTTAAAATAAATAAACAAAAAATTATTACCAGAGACTATTTATTCTATTGGAAGTATTACTAAATACAAATATTACATATTAAAGTGCTATCCTTATTAAATAGATTATAACTACTCCTGGGGCACCTGCTGACTCAGGAGAGCATGTGACTCTTGATTTTAGGGTCATGAGTTTGAGCCCCACGTGGGTGTAGAGATTATAAATGAATAAAAAAAATCTTTAAAATTAACTGTTCCTTTCCTATTCTCCCAATGCAGTTTGTATATATATTGTCTTATTTTGTTTATACATTTAAATATTTTATATTTATTTAAATATATTTATTTTCTATTTTTACAGTGTCTATTTTTATTAACTAGTGAGCTCCTGAAAGATAAGGCTAGTATTATGTTCACTGTCATTATCTTCTACAGTATGTTACAGAAATGAGTATTCAAATGTTTATTACAATGACTGGAAATCACTCAAATCATTTAACTTACTCAACACCTGTTATGTGCCAGAGAAAAAGCAATGAACAATACAAAAACCTCTGCCCTGAGAGCTTATAATTCTGGAAAATATAATAAATACATTAAATACAAGGTCTGTCAGCTGGTGATAAAGTGCTGTTGAGAAAAATAAAGACAGTATTAGTGCAGGATGATGGCATTTCAATTTATATGAGGAGGTCAGGAAAGGCCTTAAGTTAAAGGAATTTGAGTTAAGCTAAAGAATTTGAGAATCTGAGTAAAGACTATAAGATGTGGGCGGACAAGCATTGTCTATACCTGGGGGCAGAGCATCGCAGGGAGAGGATATGAGCATAAGCACTCTGAGGCATATGCCTGGAGTGTACACAGAAAGGCAAGGCGACAGAGTGAGCAAGTGGGAGAGTACAAGGAGAAAAGGCTAGCTAACTGGGGCCTTCTAGGCCCTGGTTAAGGACCTTGATGTTGACTCTGAGTGACATGAGAAGAAGGCTTTGAGCAAAAGCGTAACTTTGCTTATATTGAAAAGGTTCAGTCTGGCTTTTGAGTTTGTACTTGACTGCATGGGGGGCAAGAGCAGAAATACAGAAAATGGGGAGTTAAGAGAAGGGTGTAAGAATCCACATAACAGTAACCTGGCTTGGACCGGCACACCAGCAATGGAATCAGTAAGCAGTGGTCAGATTCTGGATATATCTCCAACAAGATTTATGGGGAGTGAGAGAAAGAGAGGCATCAAGGATGGACTCCAAGCAGAGGGATGGAGTTAGCATAACTGAGATGGGGAATACTGAGTGCATAGGTTTGGAAGGGAAGGCCAGCAGTTCTGTTGCAGACATACTATTTGAGATCCTTGTGAGATATGTAAGTGAAAATGAGAACAGGACATTAGATATGAACTCAGACTTCAGGAGAGAGATCCAGGCTGGAGATATAAATGAGGCAGTTTTCAACCCAATGNATGGAGAAGTAAACATTTTTGAGGGTGATGGACATAATCAAGTACAGGGAGAAGTGCTGGAATGACATCCTGGGGTAGAGGTGCACATAAGGGGAGGTGGTGGGGCTGGCCCTATGTGAGAAAGAGCTGGGCAGTCATTCTGTCCAGGGAAAACAGGAGGGCCAGGGAGGACAGAATAAGAGGCCACAGATGCTGGTGGAGGAGTAAATGTGGGGACGAAATTAACAATCTAGCAGGATAACAGATCAGTTTTTTCCATTTTCTAGTCTTTCCAAGATGTGTATGATTACATACTTTCACAAGATATTAAAAGAAACAATTCATGCAGACATATGGGGTTCTGTGAGTAATGCAGTGAGAGCAGTTTTGAAGCCTACTGGAGCAGCTTACTCTAGGGTCAGGAGCGACCTCTAGTGGTTCATTTAGGTCATTATTTTTTTTCTTGCTCTTCAAAGTACAAAATAGTACTATCAACATTGTATATCATTTTTAAAGAAACTACAATTCACAGCTTAATTTAGAAATACAGCAGGCATTTGAGCAAAACAAACCCAAACCATCTGCAGTCCAAGCTGAAGTTGCTATTAATTATCATTATTTTCTCCTCTAAGTCTATTATTCTTTGCCATACTGCCAGTATTTATGTTCATTCTGCTTCTTGAACCAGCGGTTTGCTCAAACCTAGAGGAAGGATAACTGGTGGGCCACTGCTGATCTAAGGCTGAATAGTCGTCTCAGTGCTATCCAGAGTACAAACTCCTCATATTTTTCATTCTACATTTCATTTGATTTTCGGTTGTCATTGAGTTTCCTCTGCCTGGGATGTCCCCTCACCCTGCATACACTAATTCATTTCCTCATGTGAGGCTTTCCTGATCTTCCAGGCTACCGTAGTAAGTTTCTCCTGTTATACAGTCTCACAGTGGCCTGCGCTTCTTTTCCCCCTTATGCCATTTCCCCCAACTGGAATGAAATGGTCAATTTTGTAACGATTGTTTAATGCCTGTTTCTTCTGGTAAATCCTGAGCCCTGTAAGGGTTAAGACTGTGTCTGGCTTTTTCACCACTATCTCCTCAGCACTTAGCTCAGTGCCCAGCACATAATGGACACTCAGTAAATACTTACTGAATGAACAGACAGCATCTTGCAGGAGAGTCTTGCCATGTCCCTTTCAGATCCTCTTATAGAGGAGACTGCATTTCAGAAATGGATTTCTATTTCTTGCATACAATTTGCAATTGCTTTAGGTGCACCTGTAACAGGTAAAACAATGTGTTACAAAATTCCAGCTACCCTTTCAGTAGCTCAGTTTAAATTTCTAGTCTGCAAAGCAACTCTTTACAAAGGCTGAATCCTTAGATGTGACTCAGACCATATCAGACCATTTTCCCCCCAAACAGAACTAAAGGAAAGACAGTAAGACGCCAATAGAGAGGGAAGTATAGTGCAGCCATATCCTTGACCCTAGCCCACACAGTCTCTTATTCTCAGATTTAGAAACACCCTGCCACCTACAGGATTTAACTCAGCAACAGTACCACTGAAATGGGCATGGTGATAGTTTAACTGCCTAAGGCCTTTAGGCCATCCCAGCCTCATCTTTAGATGATTTCTGAGCACTTCTATTTAACACTAGAGGCAGATACGGGGGGAATATTTGGTTGTGAAATACCACACCGCAGTTCCTTGGGTCCAAGACATGTGACTTGAAACTGAGTGGGAACAGAGTAAAGTACTCTGAGCAGGAGGCTGTCTGAGTCTATCTGGAAAGTCTGTCAACATGGCACCTCAGCCCCTCTGCATCAAGTCTTGGTATTATAATTTTGATGCAGTCCTTCTGATGTGGGCCCTTAAAGAGATTCTCTTCTACTCCTTGTCCAAAATAGAATTTTCCTAAAATCACAACTTTTAACATTTTTATGGAGGTGTATATGATGATTAATCCCAGTCAATAAGAATTTTATTCTGAACACCGTCAGATTAAATGATCAGAATTAATAAACAGACACACGTATATTTGTGGCAATGTTCTCTCAAACTTGTTCCTTCCTCTAGTGCAGCTCATATGGTTCATGAGGATGGCTCCTTGTCATCTTTTGGGTCTCAGACCTCAGAGAGGCTTGGCCTGACCACCCAATCTAATTAGTCCCCTCCTACGTTCCTCTCTCCTAGACCCTGTTATTTTCTTTCATACCATTAACCACAAGTCTTCATACATTATGCTCACTCATTAATTCTACTTCACTAGACTGTAAGGTTCCCAAGGGCAGGGGCCTTGTTTTGTTCACTTTTGTATTCCTAGGGCCTGTCACAGTGTATTCCTTTGACATATAGTAGGTGCTCCCCAAAAACCTACTGAATATTTCTTTTGTCGTTTCACTTATATTTGTTCCTTCTACTGCACTTTACTTCCTGCTACCACATTGTAACTCCCCGGGGGATAGAAAACAACTGCAAGGCCTCTTCCCTCCATCACTGAGTAACGGGAAAGCAATTCTGTTGTTGAGAAGTCGCCTGCTTCTCCTGGGCGGCTGTCATGCACCCAAAGGTGTCCAGGATTCTGTCAGTGACTGAGTGTCTGAGTCAGGAGAGCTGTCAAATGTTTTTATGGTTACACTCAACGGTTCTTGGGCACTAGAAACTGCGAACTACTGCCATTACAATTAAGTGGCAATTAGCACAATGTTGAAGTGTGCCTGCGTGCGTGGGTTAATTTGCGTAAGGAACCGAGGCGTCCTACACCGTCTGTCTTAAATGAAATCCAGATGGACAGACACGTCCTCCCTTCCTTGCGCGCCAGGAAGCTGAGTCTCCTGCAGCAGCAACTCTGCCCAATGGGGGGCGGCAGCATCCCAATAACTCGCTCCCTGAAGATGTGTAGGTGGGTGGAGAGAAATTCGCGTTCAAAGACTTTTTGACTCCATCCGCTCTCCGTAGCGCCTTAGCCCGCTGGAGTTTCAATGCGCGTTGTTGTTTGACGAAGGGAGCCCTATACACCGCCCGCTGCTCTCCTGATCATGGCTTCTCCGAGTTCCTTCACCTACTATTGCCCTCCATCTTCCTCACCTGTGTGGTCAGAGCCGCTGTACAGTCTGAGGCCCGAGCACGCGCGGGAGCGGTTGCAGGACGACTCGGTGGAAACAGTCACGTCCATAGAACAGGTGAGGTGGCCGGCTTGAGCGAGGCGCCCGCGCGGGGGCTTCTGGGAGCGAGAGTCCGGTCCGCAGGGCCGTCCGGGTGTGGAACTCACCGGGGAACTACTACTCCCACAGTGCACCGCGGCGCCTCCCCTCTGGGAAGCTCTGGCCGCTCTGGGCGCCCAGGCTTTGGCTTGGGAATGGAGCGTTTGTGGGGCCAGGTTGGGGAGGGGTTGTTCTCAGGGTTGGGTTTGGAGGAGATGACAGTACCTGGGTCCTCTCTGCTTAAGGAAGTGGAGAGAATAGTGTTCTGTACCTTGGTGGACTGAAGTAACCCGGGCGGGTCAGGCAGCTTGTTTCGTTCGGCTGGGACACTGGGAGGTTTTCGGATGGATAGTGCACTTTCTCACCTTGCTCATAGTTTTGGGACCTTGAGGGGAAGAGAAGCGGCCAGATTGAGGTCATGCCATTCCATGATCTGTTTAATTTCTGACCCACAGGGCCAGATCCTGTAGGGCCTACCTCGTGGGTGGGCATGTTATTAGTCATTCAGTCATTTGAGCACCAGCAAAGTATTGGACCCAATGTTAAACGCTGGAAATACAAAGAAATAAAACCGTCCCTGACAACGAGCAAGGCACAGCCTGGTTGAGGAAAACAGACAGGAAAACAATACTATTTGGAAAGCACTAATGAAAATTATAAATTTTAGATGACTTATTCTTCATTCATTGAGGCCTCAAACCTATCACTTTGAAAAGTGTTTGAGGAATGAGTAGTGAACTCTAGTTTTGTTTTCCTTTTCTTTCTGCAACTGGAATTGTTCCCAAGTCTTGTGGAAATGTTTGCCTGTCACTAGAAGTGGTTGAAATGTTTCTTTTTAGCACTAACAAATAAGCATCAGGCTGCTTTCTAAAATAAGATCTCTTATGAAGATGTGTCTCCAGGCTTAACCTTGGAGGCACTTGTTTTGACTTTCATACCTGAATTTGGAATCCTGTATTTAGGCAAAATTCATAGTGATAGTTATCATATTGTATATTTATGACTGTAAATATAATCATAAATTAAAAACAAAACAAGGACTTGAATACACAATTATACACATGATAGCAGAAAGAATATTATAACTGGAGATTTGTGCTACATGGATTTTAGGATGGAAAGGAAACAATTACCTTTTGAATCTACCCTCTTCCCCCCCCCCCAGCTTAGTTAGCCCACCTATGTGTCTTTCTACAGAAACCTTTTGTAAAAAATTGCAAAGAAAACTCCCACCTTTGGAAAACCTATAGGATCGTTGCAGTGTTTCTAAGTGACTGGACTGTAGAGTTTATTCAGGTCAAGCTTTTTCCTTTGTATGTGACATAAGACTCTTAGGTTACTTTTTATGTAATTAACTGAACTGACCCAGCACATGAGGATATAGATAGAATACTGGTGGAGAAATGGGAATCAGGAGCTGGTCTGTTAATTTGGAGACCAGAACAGAGACTTCCACGTTTAAGGGGCAAGTAAAAAACAGGAACAGTATCAGGAGTTTCACTAATCTGCTCTCTTTTTCCCGTACTACTTTTTTTTTTTTTTCAGTGAAGTGCCTCTGCTTAGTTCCTGCCAAGAAACACTAGCACTTATATTTTAAATGTCTAGGCATAATAAGTGATGCAAAAATGGATGCAGCAAGGGTGGCTGGGTGGCTCAGTCAGTTGTGCATCTGACTTCAGCTCAGGTCATGATCTCACAGTTCATTAGTTCTAGCCCTGCATCGGGCTCTGTTCTGACAGCTCGGAGCCTGGAGTCTACTTTGAGTTCTGTGTGTATCTCTCTCTGCTCCTTCCCCACTCAGGCTCTGTGTCTCTGTCTCAAAAATGAGTAAATGTAAAAAACAAAAAAATGGAGGCAGCAAGATTCTGGGCTGTCAAAGGGTCAGCCAAGGCCTGGGCCAGGTGTGGACGCTAGGTTCTGATATGGAACATGATTATAATATGGTGTCTTTCAAATCTAGGCTCTACTGTGTGTTAGATAATAGAGCATCTTACTTGTCTTCTCCATGTCATTCTTCCGGCTCACATTTTAAAAGTCTGGGATAAACAGTTCCAGAGAGTAGGAAGATGATATAGTATCTCATATTAATGGTTACCGCAGTGCCAACACTACTGATGATCAGTAGTATCCACTTACTGGGTCCCAGTTCTATGCTAAATGCTCTCCAAACATTGTGTCATTCAATTCTTTTCTATTTCACAGACAGGAAAACAGGCTTAGAGAAGTACTAGTTTGGTAGGTTAGTGATGATATATTTTCATAAGAAACTTGTTAAGAGGAGTTGTCTACAGAAGATACTACTGTTATCTTTCGGTTCCATCCATTTATTCATAGGGATTTACCGACAGGGTTCAATTTTGTGCCATTGCCAATAAGAACAAATGCTAGTCTCCTGTTTCCTCTCTGATTATCAGGAGACTTAATTATTTGTTCAACAACAATTTGATTATAGGAATTTAAACCTACAAACAGAGTAAAGACCTCTTAGCTATGGATTCTTCTGTACTGTTCATTCACATTTTTATTTGTTCAGCAACTACTTGAGTGTCTTCTTTGTGCCAAGAACTGTTCAAGGCATTGGACATAAGACAGTGAACAAAAGAGGCCAAGTTGATGCCTTTATGAAACTTTGTTCGAGGCGTCTGAGTGGCTCAGTTGGTTGGGTGGCCGACTTCGGCTCAGGTCATGATCTCGCAGTTTGTGGGTTCGAGTCCCGCATCGGGCTGTGTGCTGATAGCTCAGAGCCTGGAGCTTGCTTCCGATTCTGTGTCTCCTTCTCTCTCTGCACCTCCCCTGCTCACATTCTGTCTCTCTGTCTCTCAAAAATAAATAAAAGTTTAAAAAAATCTAAAAAAAAAGAACCTTTGTTCTAGGCCAAGAAGGCAGTCAACAAAGTGTGGGGAAGATCGATCGATCGATCTATCTATCTATCATCTATCTGTCTAATTTATTTAGCAGTGCTGTGGAGAAGGCGAAAGCAGGATAAGAGAGATGGATTAGGGGTAGGAACAGGAAAGGTTTTATATAAGGAGGTAAGGGAAGGCCTCTGATGATGTGCCTGCCACTTGTACTGAGACCTGAAGCAAGTGAGGGAGCAAGCCGTGTGCATTCTGGGTGGAGAAAGCAGTAAGTATAAAGGACCTGAGGCTTCCCTAGTGCCAGGTGAGTGGACAGCCACTGTGAGGAGAGAGGTTAGTAAACAGGAGAATAGGAGATGAGGTCAGATCATATAGGGCCTCACAGGCCATTAGAAGTATACTTTTGAATACCCTGATTGAGATGGGAAGCCATTTGGCTGGATAGTTTTCTGTTTACCTCCCCAGATCCACCCTATCCTTTTCCACCCTGTCTGCAGATGTGCCCCAAGAGGAGAACTTGCATAGACACGTTCCCTTGCTTTATGGCTTCTGGGTGTGTTTGGCCATGGGGAGTAGTGATAGGGGATGAGAGGGAGGGAGAGTGAGGTCAGCATATTTACTCCTTTCCTGCAGGATTGCATGGTCTGCAGGGTCTCTAGGCTGGAGGCACTTACAACTCTTATCAGGCACCTTCCAGTGGAGCTCTCTGGTGCCTTCTTCACTCCTTCTCGTCATACTTCCAGGTGTGGGAGGGGATCGAGTATCCCTGTGTTGCCGGGCCCAGAGTACTGGCCTCTCTTGTGGTTTCCCTAGACCTATCCACACCTTTGCAACTAGTTCCTTTATAAACTTTCCTCAAATCACCCACTTTGGGTTTTTTTTTTTTTTTTTTTAATTTATTTCTGAGAGAGAGGCAGACCGACAAGTGTGAGCAGGGGAGGGTTAGAGAGAAAGGGAGACACGGAATCTGTAACAGGCTCCAGGCTCTGAGCTAGCTGTCAGCACAGAGCCTGATGTGGGGCTCAAATCCATGAACTGTGAGATCATGACCTGAGCCAAAGTCAGACGCCCAACCAACTGAGCCACCCAGGCGCCCCTCCAATCACCCACTTAGAATGTGCCATCTGTTTCCTGCCAGGAGCCAGACTGATCTGTGATCTGAGAGTTTTGACTCAATCTGACCAGTATTTTAACAGGCCCATGTAGGTCACTGTTGAGAGGAGATTGTGAGGAGGTGGGGATAGGTGCCGGGAAACCACTTAGGAAGCTATTGCTGTTCTCCAGGTGATGGGTGACGGCAGCTTAGCTCAGGGCTGTGGTTGTAGAGATAATGAGAAGTGGTCAAGTTCTGGGTATGTTTAAAGATTTCTACTTTGACAAGCTGTTTCGCTGGTGGGTTTGGTGGATGGGGAACCTTTTGCAACTCTAGAAAGCAAGATGTGGTTGTCTTCCCTTTTGTGTGTTATCCACAATTCCCCCCGTTGCAAATGCTCTGTGATTCAGGCCATAGGTTAATACTGGCACAGTCTCAGAGGTAGTAGGTTTGCCAAAAACAGCTGTTTACAGAAGGCACTGCTCCTGTTTTTCCTTTAGTTTGTCCTTGAACAGGGGCAAAAGCCTCCTCCACTTGAAATGGCATGAGGTCATTAGACAGCATTCAGTCAAGTAACAATTAACTGTGAAGGATATCTGGAAGGATTATTGGCCTTAGTTCCTGCCCTCAAAGTTATTTTCTCTTAGAGAGAAAAAGGACTGTACCTGAAGCAACCACAGAATAATTTACCAGAGCATAGAAGTTAAGTGCTGAGTTATGACTGCATTGCGCAAGGGTTTGGGGAGCGGAAGCCAGGGCTGAGGAGGGGGTCAGGACAGTTCCATGGACAGTGTGGGGTTGTAAAGGATGGAGTTGGGGGACAGCCATTCCTGTCAGAGGAGCTGTTAGGAGGGAAAACTCCACCAGGAATGGAGAGAGTGGGTTGGCTGTGGTAGGAAATTAGATCAGCTGGGTGGGTGAGGCCAATGGAAGTGGGGGTGGGTGATGGAGAGGGATGTAGAGACAGCCTGAGGAGCTGGCTTCGAGTGTTGAGCCTTGTGTCACTGCAGGTCCTGACGGCGGGAACATCGGGGGTCCAGGAATGAATCCTGGGCACCAACTATTGACTTGTTTCAAGTCATAATCTCTGAAAGATTATGAAATGGGGGATGAAACAAGTCACTAAATGTGATTAAACTTACTAATTTTTTTGTGCCTCTGATAGAAGGGACTGGAGCCCTGCTTGGTTATGTGGTCAGTGGGCTAGCTGTGGTGAATCGGTTTTGCTTTATTGAAATTCAGCATGGACCATGTTGCTCAACTATAAGACAATTCCAAATATCAAATTTCCTTCATTTTTCCTATTAAAAAGGCCAAAAAAGTTTTTGTTCAACTTGAAAATATGTGTACTGAAAAAAATTTTTTTTAAATTTTTATTTGTGTTTTGAGAGAGAGAGACAGAGAGGCAGAGAGAGAGGGGGACACAGAATCGGAAGCAGGCTCCAGGCTCTGAGCTGTCAGCACAGAGCCTGACGCAGAGCTTGAACTCACGAACCCCAGGATCATGACCTGAGCTGAAGTTGGACACTTAACCGACTGAGCCACTCAGGCGCCCCAAAAATACATGTACTTTTAAGTATGTAGGTGAACAAATCAAATGCCTACTTGCAAAATTTACATTTTAAATTTAGGTACATGTACCTATTTAGAATCACATACTTTGTAAAATCACACTAGTTTAGAAATACTGTTTTTCCTCTTTATTTATAAAACATTTTTCTCCAAAATCTTCACATACATCTTTGGCCTTTAGTACTTTTATCTTGCTGGAGCCACATTTTGGATCAACCAGTATATTTTTCCAGACCACATTTTCAGCTTTTTGAGATAAATCCCTTTTGAATGTGAGTAAGAATATTTTTCCCAAGTTACAACTACCCAATTGTGTAACATTAGAATTCTTTTACAATGTATCCAGTTGGTGTATATATGTGATCACTACAACTTAACTACTATTTATTATTTTTTAAAAATGATCTTTAGAAGGGTTTACAGTCGGGGCTTAGCGTGAGTTCATATCCTCAGGAATAAATTGCTAAATCTGTGCTTAATTTGTCATCTTTTCTTGATACCATCAGCTTACCTCTTATAAGCAGCCCAAACCAGAGCTTGATTGAGGTTGTTTTAGACCCATAGATCAACCCCAACTGGTATTTTGTATTTAAAATAAAGAGACTAAAAGGACTTCCTATAGGAAAAGGTACATTGTAAGGATTGGTTATAAAGAGATTTATTTTTCCTGAGGGTATTTTTATTTTTTAAGGGAAATCCTTTCCTTGTAGTTTATCTACTAATGATTCTTTCACTCACTGTATCTTCAGCATTAGCATGAGTCTCAGGCAGCAAACCCGCTTTCTGGAAGGGTCCTCCTGTGGAAGAGAGGGAGAGTTGTAGGAAGAAGAGACTTGATAGTCCATGATATGGAAGCTGGTGCATCATTTTATGAGCGGTAGATAGAAGCTGCAGAAGAGAAAGTACCAGATGCATTAGTTGATTTTTACCACTTACCTGTGAATGGAAAGTATTCTGTGCTTCTGACTGGCCTTTTTCTGTCTGGCATTATTTTGGGGCTCCTGACAGTTACCAAGCCAAGTTCTTTAGGACTCAAAACAATTATCTCTTTATGGCTTCTGAGACCATAGGTCTTAGATATGAAATAAGCAGATGTACCAGAAGGTGAGCATTTAATTCTTTAGATTTTAAGGATCCCATTCTTTCTTTCCTTCTTTCTTTCTTTCTTTCTTTCTTTCTTTCTTTCTTTCTTTCTTTCTTTCTTTCTTTCTTTCTTTCTTTTCTTTCTTTCGTTTTTCTTTGACTTACGCCTTTACCTCATGTGCACATAACAGAAAGCAGCACTACTAACCAGAGAACTAGGGACTGAGGAAAACGTTGAACCAGCCAACTTCAAAGAAAGGGGGCGGAGGGCTGAATTCCAAACAAATGGAGAATTGCAGCTGCCACCAGTAGTTCCCTGCATGGAATCCGAAGACGGAACCGAGGGCTGGGGTTTAGAAGTTACTGCAGATTGGCTAATAGCAGCCCCTGTGCACACCAACAGTAATTTCCAAGCTGAATTAAGCCAGCAGACTCCATCAGAGGAGACTGTGGACTGGAACTTGGGAAAGGATTCTGACCTAGAATTGCAGATTGAACCCAGGGCTAAGGACTAGGGAGGATTGACCAGTAACCCTAGACTTGAAAGCCAATCAGATGAGGTGCTCCCCTGAGAGGATCTTGCCAGGGGCCCTCAGGAATGGCGAGAAAGACCATGAACCCAAAAGGGTTTGCAGGGCACCCCACCTGTGCTTGTCATTGTCTCTACATGTCATCACAGAGTTTTCTTTGGATCTCAGTGCTGCCACCTAATCTGTTAAAAACCACAATTCAGCTGAATAAATTTGAATATCTAATTGACTTTATTAAACAATTCATTAATTGCACAGCATCCATTCTAGAAAGGAACTCCAAAGGGCTACAGAAAGGGAGAAGTTTTTAAAGGTAGAACAAGGAAGTCATACACAGAAAAAAAGTTTATTTTGGGTAGTCACCCTTTTCATGTCCACGTCCATGGAGAGGACCCATGTGACAAGTTACCTTATTGGCACTGACCAGAAAATTCTTGACTGGTTAAGATTACATGTCTGGGGGACGTTGAAAGTGCAGTTAGTTTAGGGATTAAGCCCCAGTTTGGTAATGTGGCCTAGCATAAGTGACTTTATTTGGGGTCTCTGGTTTTCTTTTTAACCCTGTTATTGATTTAACACTGTTAATTGATTCAGTTGTCCTTGGACAACTGAACTATTTCTAGATTTTGGATATTAGCTGCTATAAATGCTACATTCTTGTAGAAATCTTTTTATGAGCATATATTTTCATTTCTCTTGAGGAAAGACCTAAAAGTGGAATTGTTGCATCATGCGGTGGGTGTATGCTGAGTTTTATAAGAAACTGCTGGCCTTTTCCAGAGTGGTTGTACATTTTATACCCTCACCCACATTGTATAATAAGAGCGCTGGTTGCGCTACAACTTGCCAGCATTTGGTGGTATTGGTTTTTTCAACTTTAGTCACTCTGCCAGTGGGTGTGGGTGGTATTGTGTTCTTTTTGTTTGTTTTTATTTTTGTTTTTACAGAATGCTTATTTATTTTGAGAGAGTGCATGCACAAGTGAGTGGGGGAGGGACAGAGAAAGCTGAGGGGGGGGGAGAGAGAGAGAGAAAGGGAGGGAAGGAGGGAGTCTCAAGCA
Source organism: Crocuta crocuta (assembly GCF_008692635.1). Lineage (NCBI taxonomy): Eukaryota > Metazoa > Chordata > Mammalia > Carnivora > Hyaenidae > Crocuta > Crocuta crocuta. The sequence continues at coordinate 4,627,725 of NW_027530512.1, read as the reverse complement.
GGCACTGCACTGTCAGTGCAGAGCCTGATAGAACCTGATGTGGAGCTCAGTTTCATGAAATTTTAAGATCAGTGCCTGAGCCGAAATCAAGAGTCCGACGCTTAACCAACAGAGCCATCCAGGCACCCCAATAGGTAGTATTATTAGGAGAAAAATTACTTATGACACTTGTTAAAGGAAGTCTTTGTATTCAAGACTATTACTATGGTGACATTTGCAGTAAGGGGAGAAAGATTGGGCTCAACTCTGAATACAAGGGAAAGTGGGAATTTATAGTCCGGGAGCAAGGTGGAGGGATTTGGTGGATGGAAACTTACTAAGAGGACTAATGAGGAGAAAAGAGGGGTTCTGGCTAGCCCAAATGAACAGGATTCCTCCTAAAGGCAGGCCAGGGTATCAGACATCACTGGGGGACAGTGGAGGATGAGGAACCCAGTCAGATACTGAGGATGACCAGATATTAAGGATGGGCCATTCATGAGAGATGAATCAATGGGTTCTACTCCTGAAGTCAAGACTACACTGTCTGTTATCTAACTTGAGAATTAAGGAAAAAAAAAAAGAAGAAAAGAGATGGAGTATTCTGGCTACGCCAATTTGGTAGGATTCTTGCTAAAATGGAGTAAGGCAAAGGTGGCCACAGAAGTAGAAAAGTCGAGGCCTCTTGGGATATGGATGCAGCGTATGTGTGTCTGTAAATGTATTTATCTTTCAAAAATTTTAGGCCTAAAGTAGTCATGGTGAAATTTGGGTATTAAGTGTTTTGTTTTGTTTTGATTCTTAATATTTTCATCCAACATTTTATTATAAAAAATATTAAATATACAAAACAGTTGACAGCATCTGTTTACCCTCCACCTAATTGCTGTCTTTCATATAGATGACTAAAGGATTTATTTTTATTTTATTTTATTTTAAAGTTTATTTATTTATTTATTTTTGAGAGAGAGCAAGCAGGGGAGGGGCAGAGAGAGAGGGAGAGAGAAAGAGAATCCCAAGTGGGCTCTGCGCTGACAGCGGGCCTGGATCTGAGCCAAAATCAAGAGTCAGACGCTCAACTGACAGAGCCACCCGGGCGCCCCTCCTCAAGATTCTTTCTATATATGTGTGTGTGTGTGTGTGTGTGTGTGTGTGTGTGTGTGTGTGTGTGTGTATGTGAAATTTGAACTAGTCAAAGTTATTTCTCTTCCAGGCTATTTAAAAATTTTGAAGAGCTAATCCCTTAGGACTAAATCTTTTGGTGACTCATCTTGGTGATATTTCTTGTAACATTTCATATAGCAGTGTTTCTGAAACAGATCAGATGCTTTAGGCTGTCATCCTCCTCCCAAAAGAGTCATATCACTTTCATTAACATGGTTATGAACTGTGTGCCCTGTGCCCAAGGGAAATGAACCTATGGACCGTTTGCTACTTATGCAAAAGAAAAGTTATCTGTTGTTATGGGGCTGTTAATCAGCCTTTGTATTGTCCCCACTGGTAACTGCCTTGCCTATTGGGGTTTTCAGGCTGAAAGGAGAGAGTGACTAGAATAGATTAGTGTGTTCCTTTGAAATGGAAAGGGAAGCATGGAAATCCAAGATAAAGGAAGAGTTCAGGCAAAGTGGGCATGCTTTGGCATCCCTATGCGGTATTGAAGCTGATTTTTTTTTTTAATTCTGATTTGAGAACTATATATTCAGAGTTTTCATGGCTAAGGTAACTTTTTAAAGATTTTTTAAATGTTTTTATTTATTTCTGAGAGAGAGACAGCATGAGCAGGGGAGGGTCAGAGAGAGAGGGAGACACAGAATCTGAAACAGCCTCCAGGCTCTGAGCTAGCTGTCAGCACAGAGCCCAACGTGGGGCTCGAACCCACGAACCATGAGATCATGACCTGAGCCGGACGCTTAACCGACTGAGCCACCCAGGCACCCTGGTAGCTTTTCTTTTCTTTTCTTTTCTTTTTTTCTTTTTTTTTTAATAATTAATGTCATATATTTAAAGTGAGGACTTTGATAAAAATTTTAAAAGGAATTTAGTTATAGATCTTGCCTATACATATTAAATAGTTGTTATGACTGCTTCTCTTAATTCTGTCCCAAAGGCTGAATTTCTAAATCTCCTAACATGTTTAGGGTCCCCAAGACTACCCCTAGTTCACTACAGGGATCCAGAGAATTCAGTATATAGTTATAGTCATGGTTATGAGTTATTACTGCAAAAGCCTACAAAGCAAAATCAGCAAGTGAAGGGCTCACAGGGTGAAGTCTGGAGGAAACCAGACACAAGCTTCCAAGATTTGTCTCCCAGTAGAGTCACACAGGACGCGCTTCGTTTCTCGGCATCAAATTGCAACAGCGCATGCAAAGTGTTGTCTACCCGAGAAGCTTGTTAGATCCTCGGGGCTCAGGGTTCTTACTGGGGGTTGGTCACATACATACCTTCTGCCCAGCAAGGCACAACATTCCAGACTCGCAGAAAGAAAGTAGCTGTTTGGCATAAACAAGATTGTGGATACAGTTTCAGTCCAGTGAGCCACTCTTCAGTTCTGGGAATAGTGGGGACCCTCTCCAAATTTAGGTTTCCAGACACCGGCCAAGGGTCAACCTTTCAAGCTGGCCTTTCCAAGGATAGCAGTCTCAGGCCTGCTATGGTAATGCCTTTGTATACAAATAGCTTATCTGCTTTCCTTCTGCTACAGAGCAAAGAATCAGAGCAAAGAATGCTTACGTTTTCTCAGTAACAAATTTACTCAGATTTTATGTAACACTCTGCAGGAGAGGGAGGGAAGAGGGAAGGCAAAAAAGGATATTGCATGTTTTGGAGATTACTTTGATTTTCTCTTTCCGAGATGAGTTCTTTTTTAAGCAGGAAAGAACTCCACGCCCAGCATGGAGCTGATGTGGGTCTTGATCCCATAATCCTGATATCATGACCTAAGCCGAAATCAAGATTCGGATACATGACCGACTGAGCCACCCAGGTGCCCCCCTCAGATGAGTTCTTTTTAATTTCTATATTAATCTGTTACTATTTGTCAAAAAATTTGCAGGCGAATTGCTAAGCATTATTTTTAAAGTTGTATTCTAGGGGTGCCTGGGTGGCTTAGTCGGCTAAGTGTCCGACTTCGGCTCAGGTCATGATCTTGAGGATTTGTGAGTTGGAGCAAATTTTTGTAAATCATGTGTCTGATAAGGGACCGTGTCTAGAGTATATAAGGCAGTATTACAATTCAGTAATAAAAAGACAACAATCTTAAAAAAAAGAATGAAGTCTTTGAATAGACATTTTTCTAAAGAAGATATACAAGTGGCCAATAAGTCCATAAAAAGGTACTCAACATAATTAGCCATCAGAGAATTGCAATCAATGAAATATTGCTTCACAGCCACTAGGATGGGTATAATCAAACCCACAGAGAGTAACATGTGTTGGTGAGGATGTGAAGAAATTAGAACACTCATACATTGCCTATGGAAATGTAAAATGGTATGACTGCTTTGGAAAACAGTCTAGGGACACATGGTGGTTCAGTCGGTTAAGCATCTGACTCTTGACTTTGGCTCCGATTACGATCTCACAGTTTGTGGTTTCAAGCCCCGCATCGGACTCTGTGCTAACCTTGCAGAACCTGCTTGGGATTCTCTCTCTCTCCCTCTCTCTCTGTTCCTCCCTCACTAGTGTCCTTGCTCTCTCACTCTCTCTCTCTGTCTCAAAATAAATACATAAACTTTAAAAAAAAAAAAAGGAAAACAGTCTAACAGTCCCTCAAAGAGTTAAACATAGTTACCATATGATCCCACCATTCTACTCCTTAGGTCTATGCCCGTATCTAAGTAGAAATGAAAATGTGTGTCCATCCAGAAACTTGTATAAGAATGTTCATAGTGACTTTATTTGTAATAGTCCCAGAGTGGGAACAACTCAGATGCCCATCAGCTGATGAATGCTAGATAAACTAAATGTGATATATCCATAAAATGAAATTTTACTTGGCAATAAAAATAAATGAAGTTATGGTCCATGCCACAACATGGATGAAGCTTGAAAACATGTTAAGTGGAAGAAGAATGTCACAAAGGACTGTATATCATGTGATTACATTTATATGAAATATCCAGAATAGACAAATCCATAAGGATAGAAGGTAGATGAGTGGTTGACAGGGGGTAGGGAGGAGGGAGGGGTGGGGGTGACTGCTGATGGGTGCAGGATTTCGTTCTCGGGTTGTGAAAAATGTTCTAAAATTGATCATGGTGATGGATGCACAACTCTGAGTGTGAGTGTGAGTGTACCAAAAGCCATTGGATCGTATACTTTAAGTGGACAAATTGAATGATGTGTGAATTATATCTCAATGAAGCCATTAGAAAAATATTCCAGTTCTAAAGAGAAGATAAAGGGAATTGTTATTTGTCTGTTTTTATGAGCAGCTGACCTGTAACACTCAGGTATTTATTAGAATTCATAACTTAGATTTTCACACATGAGTTCATTACTAACTGCATTGGGATATCTCTAGTTCATTCTGCAGCAGAGTGATTAGGAAATCCGAAGAGAAATGACACTGTGTTGGGAATATTTTAAGCACGTTCTGCTTTATGTCTGTCAGGTATCTGAGTTTAGCAATAAATCTCCATTTTCCTCATCTAGTACTTGGCTGCTGTGTTCTCTGAGGGGGAGCTGAAGGTGGGGCTCTTGGCTGAACCCTTTTCCTCCTAGGGGGTCTCAGTGTCAGAATGCTAAGGATGTGATGGGCTCATCCATTCACCCTGGAATATTACTAAGTCATGTGGATTTGTACTGGGGTAAAGGAAGTGAGTTTTCCTCCCACTTGGTTTTGTTTCATTCAGAACTCATCAATTCACTTAGCTATAACAGTATATTACAGGCAGATCTTTATGATCTTACTGACGTATGTTTCTTGTGTATTTTTCTGTCCCTTTCAGCTTACAGCTAAGGAAGGAATAATTGAGAAATGCAGTCTGTGTTCCTTTTAGGCTGATGCTTTATGTTAGTCCTGTGTGAGTGTCTCAGAAAGGAATAGTGAAGAATTAGGACAACTTCCTCATTCCTCCTGAGTCAGATTCTCACAGTGACTTCTGTTTTTTGAAGTATCGTGAACGCTTAGCCAGATTATCTCTCAGACCCATGTTTAGAGGCAAATACCAAAATCCTAAAACCAAGTATAAATAATTTGAGACTGGCTGCCATTTTAGACGATTCACATCTGTGCTCCCCTTGTAATTGCAAATAATTCTTGCGCACATGTCAAGGGGCTATGTGCTCTAACTCGGTGGGTGATTCAGAAATAAAGAATACATTTTGAAATTCCCAGAAAGGACATCATTATGTATCTCAAACTCTCAATGAGGACATGGCTCACTACAAAGAACAGGGATGCCAGTGAAGGAGAAACCCTGTATCCTGTTAACCAATCCACTCCTACATTGCTGGACCCTTTCCTTACAGAAGCTGAACTGTGTGACCGTGTTGTGGTGTGGTTCTTCAGAGGAAACAGGTGATCTCCTTTTTTGTGGGACCTGACTTTCTGAGATCCTTCGTGTTATGGGACTGTGGAGTCCTTTGTTTAACATAGGACCAGTGACCAGATGTGCTGTTTCTTTGGTGTTTCAGCGATTGATGTTCTTGTAAATCCTTTAGGGAATTTTAATACTGTTCAATCTGTATTTAAACAGTTTGATCTGACAGTAAGGAGTATGACCTTTGGCAGGAATTAATTTTGTGTTTGTCAATGGCTGGTTAAGTAACAACACCTAAATAACGTCATGGAGTAGGTAGGTGTCAGTCTCTCAAGCAAAATGCCCTGTCTGCTCCCAAGTAACTGGTACCACATGCCAAACTCCAGAACTGCCTTTAGCTTGGTTTACTTCAGAAGTCGGTTGGCATGCCAGCCTGGTACAGAGCATTCTCTGTTTCTTCTGTACTGAGCCTATCATCCTCCAGAGTCCCTGAATCTAGTCTTATAGTACGTGATGTACAAATCCACACCGAGCAACTGCAACCAATGGGCATTTGTGGCAACAGGAGGAAAAAGTTGATAGAGGCTCATCAGAATTTGTTTTCTCTCTCTCCCATCTCCTGCGTTCTTACCAGGCAAAAGTAGAAGAAAAGATCCAAGACGTCTTCAGTTCTTACAAGTTCAACCACCTCGTGCCAAGGTAAGCATTTAGGAATTTGAGGGGATCCAGGAGAACACTACCTCCTGTGCGACCTTTCTTCTTTCCCCGCTGAGCCTACTCAGCCTCAGGGGATAAGTCTGCTGTGAGATGGGTTTCTCAACCTGTGGCCCCCTGGGTAAGCGTGTGACCTCACCCCTTCCTCTGTTAGACATCTGTTTAGAGGAGATGCTCCCCTCAAGCTGAGCCAGCCCGTGTTACATGGGGATACCCCTCAAGGCCTGAACTCTGAGGTCTGAAGATGGGGAGAGCAAGTTCATGTTTCTGCTGCTTAGTTGTGACCTGCCACTGGTGGTTTTCTTTCTCAGATTCCACTTTGACAGAGACATAGAGCCCAAGGGGCAAAGGATGGCTTCTCTTGATGTATGTTGTGATCTGACAGGGACAATGGGCTGAGCTGGAGCTTCTCCTAGCCCGGCCCCTGTTGCTAATCGTGGGGCTCCTCCCAAGGATGCAGTTTCTGGGGAGAAAATACAGTGCCTTTTGTTTTCCTTGGCACTTAGCGAGTTCAAGTTTTCCAGGCAATTTGATGTCAGAAATTCCCAGAAGGGGATTATAAGCAGAAACTTATTATTTAAGTCGAACCTTTATTTTCTCTTGTTTCTAGCTTATACTGTATCACGTTAGGGCTTCACGAGGTTCTCTCCTCCCTTTCTCCTCTTCCAGTCACCAGTTTTTTCTCTAGAACCATTCTGTATCACATTTCCAGACATCAGAATGGGTCCGTAGTCCGGAGCTGTGTGTGGCCATCATTTTACCTCGGTGACACAGCACGCTGCCTGGACCAGCTCCGAGCCAAAGGGAGCTGGGCCACTGGCTGATTGGCTGTAGGAAGTGGAGGGTGGGTGCCCCTGCCCAAGTGCCTGCGCAGGAGACCAAACAGATGGACTCCAGGCAGGGCAGGCTCTGGGTGCTTCCACTGACTGGAGCGTGACACATGCTTCTAGCCTGTGTGAACGCTGTGTTTTTTATTCTCCCCCATTGCAGTTTGCCACTGTTTCCTTGAAAATGAGATTTCCTTCTGAAAGTTCTGATTAGCCAAGGCAGAAAGCCACTGGAAAAAGCAAATTGGAAAAAAGGGAAAGGCTGGTAGGAAGGTCATCTTCATTCTTCTTCCCTGGGGAAGGAAAAAAGGAAAATATCAGCTACGAGAGGAACATTTTCTCAGACTGCTAACTAAATCCCTGTGTTAACCTAAAACTCAAGCCTCAATAAATGAATGTGATAGCCGGAGGTTAGGAAATGAAACCATTTTTTTAGACAGCTTTGGGGCTGAAACTAATGTAGTATGTCAACTCTACTTAAATAATACAAATTTTTTAAAGTAGGTTTTTATTTATTTTTTTTATTTTATTTTTATTTTTTTTTAAGGTTTTTTTTTTTTNATGCGGGGCTCGAACCCACGAACCGTGAGATCATGACCTAAGCGAAAGTCGGACGCTTAACCGACTAAGCCACCCAGGCGCCCCTAAAGTAGGTTTTTAAAAACATTTATTTTCTTCCAAATTTTGATTTAAATATAATTTCTATCTTAGAATAATCTCTAAGATACATTAAATAGAAAAATAAAGAGGCGCCTGGGTGGCTCAGTCAGTTAAGCATCCAACTTCAGCTCAGGTCATGATCTCATGGTCCGTGAGTTTGAGCCCCATATCAGGTTCTGTGCTGACAGCTCAGAGCCTGGAGCCTGCTTCAGATTCTGTGTCTCCCTCTTTCTCTACCCCTCTCTCCTGCTTGTGCTCTGCCTCTCTCTCCCTCCCTCCCTCCCAGAAATTAAAAAAACATAAAAAAATTTTTTAATGGAAAAATAAAAATACTGAAAAATGACCACTTGTGCTAAAGATAAAGCAGAGTATTTTTACAGATAAGTAAATAAACAGCTGGGGGGGACAGGTGGGCACCAACCCTGCCCAGTCCAGCCGAGGCCTCCCCAGAGGCGGCGGGACTTGCTGGTGGTGAGGGGTGTGAGTACTTTAGGAGGCGTTTTGTACTTAGCAGTTGCATCCCCGGTGACTCACCTGCCTGGGCTCTGAGTCTGTCTACTGTCTAAGGCTCTGTGCACACATATGTGTCTCTTGTGTTTCCAAAGGGACCTTTGATCACTTGACATCCCTTTCCACCCACCATCAGAATAGAGCCCTGGGACTTTTCTTTATTCTGAGGGGGGAATGAGAGGTTACTTGGTCGGGGAGGAAGCAGCTGTGTTTTGAAGTGGTTGTAGAGGACAATAAAAACCATTAATTCCCCTGAATTCAGAGGTCTTAGGTCCGGTGTGGGTGGAAAACAAAAATGTTCCTCTTGGGTTTGGATCATCTTAGAAATAGAATACATCAGGGCTCTGGGTTTATTTCAGGAATCTGATATTTCCCATTTTGTCATTGTTGCCTCTGAAAATGAGTGTTTTAAAGGCTGCCAGTAAACATCTCATTATGTCACAGCACACTAATTAATGTTAGAGATGCTACATATTTTGGCTGAATGGCTGATATAAATTGACATATCAATGTAAGTGATCTAGGATGGAAGAACAAACCTGAAAATTTAGCAAATTTTTAAAATATTATCACAATTTCAATATTTAATGTTTTAGAAGTCAAATGTAAAAGGTGTGCCATAATGTAGGAACAAAGCTTCTTTATTTAGCTAACCTGAATATTCAGATATTAGCAATAAATCTAAATGGTGTGGCCTGTTTGTCTTTCACGTTATGATGGTGATCCATGTGATAGACTCGCACGCACACCCAGGACCACTGACCACGCACAGGTGCAGGGATGCTAGGAGTGATGCCGAGGAGACATTTGCCTGTTGTACCTTCAGGTGCCACAGCCAAGTACCAGATTTGGCTGAAGTTCAAGGCTGAAGCTGAATATTGATACATTCTACAATTATTCCCCATTCTAGAAATGATTTCCTCCTCTCTCTAAGACTGTGAAACCTTCATCCTGTCCTGGAGTGAGCTTTTGGACCATGCTTTCAACACTTGTTTGTCGTAGCCTGCTTTCCCATGATAGTTAATTTTTACTTCTCCGTGGTTATTCTCACTGTTCCACACAGTTATGAATTTACTCTCTTCCACTTATTACCAATAGTTTTAGTGAGAAATCTGAGATGCATAAACTAAACACGCACATGCACACACTCACACACACTCTCTCTCTCTCTCTCTCTCTCTCTCTGTCTCTCTGTCTCTGTCTCACACACATACTCAAATGTAATTTTCCTCTTGGGAAATAGGGTGGTCAAATAGGTGGTCAAATAAGTAGGTCCTGCCCCTACTGGGCTCGCAGCCTCACGGGAGAGGCAGCCATTTCACAGATGCAAATACAGAGTTACCAATGGGATGAGGGTCAAGGAAGAGAATGGGGGGCTGTGAGAGAAGAACAGAGAGGTTGTATTTTAGGTCGGGAAGCTAAGGAATGAGTCTACTCTGGCTGCTATAAAAATTACCATAGACTGAGTAGTTTAAAATTTTTCTTAATGTTTTATTTATTTCTGAGAGAGAGAGAGAGAGAGACAGTGTGAGCAGGGAAGGGTCAGAGAGAGAGGGAGACACAGAATCTGAAGCAGACTCCAGGCTCTGAGCTGGCTGTCAGCACAGAGCCTGACGTGGGGCTTGAACCCACAAACCATAAGATCATGACCTGAGCCGAAGTCGGATGCTTAACCAACTGAGCCACCCAGGCGCCCCGACTGAGTGGCTTAAACAACAAACATTTATTTCTAGAGGCTGGGAAGTCCAAGAGCAAGGCACCAGCAGATTTGGTATCTGATGAGGGCCCACTCCCTGGTTATATATAGCTGGCCATCTTCTTACTATGTCCTCACGTGGGGAAGGGGTGAGGGAGCTCTCTGGAGCCTCTTTTATAGGGTCACTAATCCCTTCATGAGGCTCTGTCCTCATGACCTAATCACCTCCCAGAGGCCCCACTTCCTAATACCATCACACTGGGAAGTAAGACCTCCACCTGGATTTTGAAGGGTCCTGAACATTCATTCTACAGAGGAATGCCTCTCAAAGCAAGTGGCTCTCAGGATGAGACCTAGAGGGAGACTAGGAATTGGTCAGTTTAGGAGGTGGTTGGAATGTTCCAGGCAAAGGGAACAGCATGAGCTGGAGTTCTGAGACTGAGAAGAACGGAGCACAAAGAAGGCAGTGTGACTGGAGCTTGGTGAGGGTGTGAGATGAGGTTGGAGAGAAGTAGGTAGAGGCACATCATGAAAGGTCTTGAAACCCAATGGGATTCAAGCTATAGTAAGAAATTATGTTGCACTGAGGATTTACATTGCTGTCGGTACGCATATATTTCTCAGTTCCTTTTTTGGACAGTGGGCAGTGGAACTGGACTCCCAGTATAAATACTCTTTGGCGTATTTATTTACTTACTTGATCATTTTTCCTGTGTGTCCCAATGTCCCGTCCCCCTCTGCACAGCCGCACAGATGGCCTTCTCATCCACTTGCATTCCCTGCCCCACCACCCCAACCTCGTCAGCCCAACCTAATTGCAGGGGTTTAGGGCTGACTTGTTCAGGAAGGAAACGGAAGGAGCCCTAGGTTTTCTGTTTTAACTCCTCACACAGACAAGATTTTTGAAGAGCGGTGAGTTGAGAATAAAGGAATGGCAAGGGTATTTGTTAGCACTGCTATAATGAAATGCCACAGACCGGGGGGCTTAAACAGGAATTTATTTTCTTACCGTCTTGGAGGCTGGACGTCCAAGATCAAGGTGCCGGCCCTGGTGGTTTCTCCTCAAGTGTCTCTCCTTGGCTTGTAGACGGCCACCACCTCATTTTGTCCTCACATGGCCTTTGCCGTGTATGTTCCTCCCTAGTGTCTCTTTCTCCTTCTTGTAAGGTCTCCAGACCTCATTTAACCTTAAATGCCTCTTGTTTTTCTTCAAGCTTATTTATTTATTTTGAGAGAGACAGAGACAGCACAAGTAGGGGAGAAGCAGAGAGAGAGGGGGGAGAGAGAGAGAGAATCCCAAGCAGGCTGTGCACTGCCAGCAGAGCCCGATATGGGGCTTGAACCCACGAAGCCGTGAGATCATGACCTGAACTGAAACCAAGAGTCAGATGCTTAACCTACGGAGCCACCCAGGTGTCCCCTTTAAATACCTCTTTAACCACTCTGTCTCCAAATACAATCATACGAGGGGTTAGGGATTCAACCTAGGCATTTTGGGGGACACAGTTAAGTCCATAACATCAGGCTCTTGTACAATTTGTGGCTGGCCAAGAGAACTGGATATATGTCCCTTTAATTAAAAAAAATCATAAGCCTCAGAGAAGTTGAAATTCAGTCAGCATTGTGCCCCTTGAAGCTCTATATAAACAAAGTAACCTTTTTTCCCCTTAAATGTTTATTTTTGAGAGAGAGAGAGAGTGCGGGCAAGAGAGTGAGAGCGTGCACACAAGCAGGGAAGGGGCAGAGAGAGAGGGAGAGACAGAATCCAATGCAGACTCCAGGCTCTGAGCCATCAGCACAGAGCCTGATGTGGGGCCCGAACCCATGAATCATGAGATCATGACCTGAGCTGAAGTTGGATGCTTAACTGACTGAGCCGCCCAGGCACTACAACAAAGAAACCTTTTGCAAGATTTTAGAATAATTTCTGCATATCAGCATTAGTGTGTATGCGGGTGCATGCCTCTGTGTTTGTGTTTATAATTAAGTGGAGAAAAATGAAAGAGAACAGTTTCCCCTGTGGAAATGGCTCTGCATCAAATTCCTCTTTTCCTGCATGTGACTGGTTTTCAGATGAAACAAGCCAGAGGAACTTACTAGTTCCCTCCTGGTAGGGCCACGAGCGGCTGGCCATGAGTGAGGGTCAGCTGGGAGAGTGCTGGGGTAGGGGGGCTGCCCACAGGGGCCAACCCAGTGCTGTGAAAAAGGTGAGTGAGACTCCCTTCAGGTAGATGTTTCTGGGCCTGTGAGGCTCCAGGTATCCTGAGGCAGGATCCTGAAGAGTCAGCCAGACTCCGCAGGAAAGCATTTGCCCCTGAGGTCCTTTCCTTTGTAGTGACTGAAAAGCCCCTTGCTTGTCAAGTGAGGAGTGCTGAGAAGACAAGGAAAAGGGTTTCTTCTCCAGGCTTCTGTTTCTGTTTCCCCAGGAAGAGGAGGGATTTGCTTAGGTGTGCAGGTGGCCTCTCTCAGAATTTTCAGTCCCACCACGAAGGTCAGCTTTGGCCGGCGGGCCTCCTCAGCACAGTGGGCATGAGCACGACCAGGGCTGACCCCTGAGCCAGTCTAGCCGCCCCCTCCTTGCCCTCTCTGAATGAACCTGAACTCCCCTGGAGGTGTATCATTCTCTTAAATCGAAGGGACGGATATCCAGGGAGAACAGTCTCGTTAGGGCCATCAGAAACTGCCCTTACGGTGCCTTTATTCTTTCTTCTGTTCATTCGACAAACGGAGCGTGCGCTGTGCTGGGTGCGGGTGCTGCAGCAGAGCCTGGGCTCTCCTCAGAGTCACACAGCAGAGGGGAGGCCACCTGACCGGGGGGTTGCAGTACGGGCACCCCCTTCTCACCTGGCCCCTTTCCCCCCATTGTGCNTACCAGCTTACATTCCCACCAACAGTGTAGGAGGGTGCCCGTTTCTCCACATCCTCGCCAGCATCTAGAGGTCTCACAGAGCCTTCTTTACAGGAAACCTTTAATGCTGTCTGGCCTCACGTTTCTGAATGAGGCGTCTGCTGTTCTCTCCCTTCTCCCCTCGCTCTGGGGCTTAGCATCTCAAGGCGCATTCACGTTCCTGTGACTGTATCTTCAATAGGAAAGGACTGACCTTGGGCCTCTCCGAGTTAGAAGTTAGGTGATCTGCCTCCACTTTCTGTACGTGCCGCCTCCTGGCTTGGGGTTTCTCAGGCCGCCCTCACCCATGGCCCGTGGACCCTGCTGGCCCTCCTGGTCTGTACTCTGCGCTGGCCGCCCCCAGCCTCTCGGCCTGCGCCGGCTCGGCTATGAACCGTTTCACCATTTCCCTCGTCTAGTTCCGTTCCTTCTCGCTCCACCCTCCCGGCCCTTCCCGTAGCGTCCCTCTCCCTGCTTCTGCTGAAGGGTCCCGGTGAGATTTCTGAGGAGCGAAGTGCCCCGACGGTGCCGGCCACGTGCCTTCACCAGCTCTACTGCCCGCTCCAGTGGGGCCTTCACTACCACTGCCTGCTCCCCTCACTCACCTCTTATAGTTCCCTAACACGATCCCCGCCATGGCCAAGCCACAGCGCTGCCACGCTCCTGCCCCCTAGCCCCGGAGAGCTCCAGGCTGTCCCACATGAGTTTCCTTCCTGTCCACTTCCAAGTCCTATATTTGTCTAATTTCACACTTTCGTTATTTCTGTCTCTGAGAAGGGAGAATCCTTCCTTATTGCCAGACTCTCCCGGTGAACTCTCTACCCCAACCCTCCTCCTTTGTTGGCCTTCGTTGGTGGGCTTTCTCTGGGCTCTTGCATTTACAGCATCTTTGCTCTCAAGCGTGTTTTACCTCTTCTCTGGCTGAACTACTTGCCTCCCTCCCCCGGGCCCCCTCAGGCGACCGCTCTGTTGTCTTTCTTCCCCCTCCGCCCCCACACCACAGACACACTTAGATTGTGGGTTTGGTTTCCTGCCACTCGCTAGTCTTACCCCACCCCAGTCCGTTCAGCCTGCTGCAGCTCCTGCCATCTAGAAAATGCAGATCTGACCGTGTCTTTCCCATGCCTAAAATACTTCAGCCACTGCCTTAGAATTGTTTTTACTTGGGGGGGGGCACCTGAGTGGCTCAGGTCGTGATCTCGAGGTTTGTGAGTTGGAGACCCACATCAGGCACCGTGCTGACAGTGCGGAACCTGGTTGGGCTTCTCTCTCTCTCCCTCTCTCTCTCTACCCCTTCCCCACTTATGTTCTCTCTTCTCTCCCTCTCTCTCTCTCAAAATAAGTAAACTTAAAAAAAAAAAAGAATTTTTTTACTTGCCTTTTTTTTTTGGTAGCAGCTTTGAGATACATTTCAGATATCATACAATTCACCCATTTAAAGTGTACGCTTCAGTGGTTTTTAGTCTGTTGACAGAGTTGTGCAGCCATCACCACAGTTAATTTAGAACCTTTTCATCACCACGCAGAGAAATTCCGTCCCCTTTAGGCATCCCCCTCCCGTCCCTCTGTTCCCACCCAGCCCCTGGCAACCACTTCAGCTATATAGTCTGTCTCTGTGGGTTTGCCTCTTCTGAACATTTCATACAAACAGAATGATACAATATGTGGCCTTTCTGTGACAGCTTTTACTTAGCGTAGACTTTTCAAGGGCCATCTGATGCTGGTAGCACAGTGACCCTGATTTGCTCTTTGGTTTGAAATCAAACTGCTCCGGCATTTAGAAGTCCTGCACGGTCTGACGCCTCTGTACCTCTCCAGGCTGATGGCTCACGGCTCCCTGCCATGTACTTCTGCTCCAGCTGAACTGACCCCTCACAAACGTGCCACGTTGTTCCCTTCCTGAAACGCCCGCCCCATCCCCTCCTTTTTGGCTGGCTAACTCATGTCCCGGGTCTCCTTCGTTTCTTGACGCAGTGCTGTGTCCTTGGGGAAGTTTGTTCTTATCCTCCACGCCTTCCAGCGTGCTTCCAGAGCCCGCCACGCTCTCAGCTTGTCGGACGGGGCTGTGGCTGCCATGGACTCGTCTGTGTCCACCTCTGGACACAGGCCGTGTAGCTCCTGGGAGCAGGGTCAGCGTCCACCCCAGTGCAGGATGCTCGGCCTGCTCGGAGTGGGCAGTCGGAGAGTCCAGACCCTTGGAGCTCCTCGAAGAGAAAGTGAGTCTTCCCTTCTCTCCTTTGTGATCGGGAATCTGCCCTCACTGCTCCCTGAACTCTCCTGAATGTCACCAGCCACGTTAGCATTTGTCCCCTTTTTCCTCATTTGTGACTGTTAAATACCTCCATGGAGTTCTCTCCTCCTGTTTCGCCTGTGACACGCGTAGCCTCCGTCCTCCTCCCACTTATGCAGCGTTCTTTAGTTCCTTCCTCCGGCTCCTTGTCCTCTAAGCCCTTAAGGATGGGTCGTCCCCCACTTCAGCGTTCAGACTTTTGTCTCTGCTTCGTCCTCTACTCTGTAGCCTCACCAGTCACCTCCGTGCAGGTAAATGACTCCCAGTCTGTCTTTGTCCCTTGGAGCCCTCTCCTGAGTCTCACGTGTGTTTCCGCCAGCGTTACTGACCTCGCCCGTATACACTTCCTGTGCCATACGGCCCACCTCCCGCGGGTCACCGTGCTGTTGAGCCCTGAGTGCTCCAAGTCCCTCCACCCTGGTTGACTCTTGGCACTGCCTTCCCCGGTCTTCCCACCTCGTCTCTCTCCATGCTTAGCGCGTTCACGCAGTCTACTTTGTAAACACATATTGAACACCCACTGCTGCCAGGTAATTTTTCGAAAGCTTAGTTTTGGTCATTTTTTTTCTTGGCTCAAAGCCTTCAGGACTTGACCTCACACCTGTCAGAACAGCTAAAATGAAAAAGACAAGAAATAACAAGCACCGGTGAGGACGTAGAGGGAAAAGAACCCTCTTGCACTGTTGGTAGGAATGCAAACTGGTGCAGCCACTGTGGAAAACAGTGTGGATGTACCTCAAAAAATTAAAAATAAGAAATACCATATGAAACAGTAATTCTACCACTGGGTATTTACTCAAAGAAAACACACACGACAAAACCTAATTTGAAAAGATATATGTACCCCTGTGCTCATTGCAGCATTATTTATAGTAGCCAAGATATAGAAGCAGCCCTGGAGATATGAAGCAGTCCATCAGTAGATGAATGGATAGAGATGTGGAATATTCCAGTACACATAATGGAATATTACTCAGCCATAAAAAAGAATGAGATCTTCCCATTTACAACAACATGGATGGACCTTGAAGGTATTATGTTAAGTGAAATGAGTCAGACGGAGAGAGACAAATATTGTACGATTTCACTTATATGTAGAATCAGAAACAAAAAGCAGAAACAGACCCATAAATACACAGAACAAAGTAATGGTACAGAGGGGAGGGGTGGAGGGAAAGGCAAAGAGGGTGAAGGGAAATGGGAGATACAGGCTTCTACTCCTGGAATGAATAAGTCACAGCATAGGGAATATTGTCAGTGGTATTGTAATAGCATTGTATGGTGGTAGATGGTAGCTTCACTTGTGGTGAGCAGAGCATAATGCATGAACTTGTTGAATCACTAGGTTATATACTTGAAACTAATGTTAACATTGCATGCCAGCTGTACTGCAATTAAAAAAAATAATAATAAACACAGCTTAAGTGGGAAAAAAAGGAAGAAAACCTCCAGGGTCTACTACCTTTGCCTACTAAACTGAGTAGAAATTCCTCAGCTGGCATCTCAGTCCCCTGTAAAAGGACCTTTTTGGCCATTCATCTTTTATTCCTAAATTAATTAAAATTCAACAAAATTTGAAATTTAGCTCCTCAGTCACACTGACACACTTCAAATGCTCAATAACCACTTGTGGCTGGTGGCCTCTGGTTGGACAGCACAGATACCATTGACGTCATTGCTGAGAAAGTTCTTTCGGACAGCACTGGTCTGAACCTGTTCATTTCTTTTTCCTTCTGGCCACCGTCTCCTCCTCACCCTCTCTATGTATAAGAATTTTCTCCCTCTGCTGTGGCCACCTGCCTCATATTCCACCTCTTCCACACAGCCTTTCCCGATCATTCCTTTCTTGATGAGATGCCCCCACCCTCTCTCTTTAGAGCCTTGGTAGTACTTTATTTGTTTCCTTTATGAAACCTACCCATTTGTTTTTTTATACTATAATCACTTGTGTCTTTAACTAATTTCCAGTACTGAACTGGGAGACTTTCTGAGGTAAAGACTACTTTACTCTGAGCATAGTACGGGGGGAGTTCAAGAAAGAATTTTTGTTTTTTTTAAAGTTTATTTGAGAGAGGGCATCTGGGTGGCTAAGTTGATTGAGTGTCCAACTTCAGCCCAGGTCATGATCTCGCATTTTGAGAGTTTGAGTCCCACATCGGGCTCTGTACTGACAGCTCAGAGCCTGGAACCTACTTTGGATTCTGTGTCTCCCTTTCTCACAGCCCTTCCCTGCTCATGCTCTGTTTCTCTCTCTCTCTCAAACAACAACAAAAATTAAAGTTTATTTGAGAGAGAGAGAGTGTGCATGTATGTGAGTGGGGGAGGGAGAGAGAGAGACAGGAGAACCCCAAGCAGACTCCACACTGTCAGCGCAGAGCCCGACCTGGGGCTTGAACCCACAAACCGTGAGATCACGATCTGACCCAAATCAAGAGTCAGAAGCCTAGCCAACTGAGCCACCTGGGTGCCCCGAACAATTTTTGAATGGATCACCAGAATGGATCATCATTCAGAAAAGAGAATGGTTCTTTTTTTAATTTGTGTAATCAGTAAGCACAGGGAATGTCTTGCCATTCTGTTCTTTTTTCCTTCCTTCTGTAATCACACAGGCCTCTTCTGTGTGACCAAGCAAGAAGTGTAGCCCCCGTCCTTTGCCCTGCCCGTGCAGGTGGCCATGGGAGGCACATTCCCTCTTGCAGCCAGTGTTGCTGACGCCAGTGCCAAGGAGAGCGGCTGGCTGCAGAATACAATTATGGTCCTCTGGCCAGGGCAGGGGGTCAGCACGCAGGAGGCGGAATTTCAGAGAGGGAATAACAGACGCACAACTGAGGGGCAGGCTGGGTACAAACTGCCCACCTCGGAGAACTGACCCCAGAAGAAACGGCTGGAATGACAGAGGCTAACCAAGTCAGGAAAGTGGTGAGGCTCCGGTTGGAGTTGCTGACAGGGTGGGGAGCCACAAGATGTGTGTTCACAGTGAGAGCCCGGAGGAGCTTTCTGGACGGTTTGTCATCGCCTGGCCCTGTGTGTTCACTGTGGCTTTTCACTTAGCCCAGAGTCACCTACCGTGAAGGAGAGGAACTCACCCAGAACGTTTGCCAGCACATTTTCAGAGGTGTTAGGGACATTCAGGTGCTGGCTGCTTCTCTCTGGTTTCGCTGCCCTTGGGAGCTGAAGGAGACGCTGGTTATGTACTTGTTGACGGGGGTGGGGATGTCCCGAAGCTGGGAGTGTACGTGTGTGCACACATGTGTTCTGTAGCGGGGTGGAGGTTTTCAAGCTCCGTGTCTTTCCAGGCTTATTTTGCAGAGGGAGAAGCACTTCCATTACCTGAAGAGAGGCCTTCGACAGCTGACCGATGCCTATGAGGTAAGCTTACTGCCCCGGAGCTCTGTCAGATGGTCAGCCAGACAACCCCCTCTTTCCTGTTGGAATGTAAGACGCTCATGGGCCTGGCCTCCTGCAGAGTCACTCTTTGGACCACGTGGCTGTGGCAGGAAGCAGGTAGTAGGGAGCCTGGGCCCACGCGGCCAGGACTCCCACTTCTGAAAGGGCAGAACCAGGTCTATTCCAGGCTTGCCCTCCCCTCCGAGGGACAGAGCCACCTAGATGGGGTGGCACTTGCTTGGACCGTTAGATCATGGTGAGGGGTTCACTTGCTTTCTGCTGCATGCCCCTTGCCAGCTAGCTGAAAGGCAGTTACCCGGCCATCCCTAATCCTTTGCCCGTTAAGCTGATCTAATTCCTATGCTGGCCAAAGGATCAGCATCTAAGTCCCAGCGAGCACTAACACAGTTTAGCACTGTAAAAATGCCCACGCTTAGAGTGCACTTTAAATCCCATTCCTCGGAGCCCTGGGGCTCTACCGAGGGGACCGCAGGGGAGGGCAGTGGTGGTGGAGGAGGGGAGGGTGTTGGGAAGGCAGGCAGAGGAGAGATGTGAACAGGAGGGCTCCAGTCTTCCTGCCTCACTTTACACACAGCAGCCTTGCTTTTAATTTGCTTTTTATTCGGGGGGTCTACATTTGACTTTTTACAGCAGGGATTTGCCAACTGAAATGCCTGTAGACGCAAGCAGGTAGCACAAATAAGAGAAGTGGGCGAGTGGGAGGGCGTCTGAGGCAAAGCAGAGGCCCTGTGCTTTTCCTCTGTTGCTGCCAGGTGTTGCTATCCAGGAACACAGACCTAGGCTTGCCAGATCTTTCTCTCTCTCTTTCTCTCTCTCTCTCTCTTTTTTCGAATGGATCCAGAAATCCAGATTTCCGTGTGAATCTCCCAGTACTTAAATGTTACAACTAATTCTAATTTAAAAACAAAATACTACAGAGAACAAGCAGAACAGGTCCATGGGCTAGACCTGGCCTTGGCTCAGCATTTTCAATCTTTGTTGCAAGTCTTCCGTGGTTAGGGTGCAGTCAGCCCTCATACAGTTAACACTGTAGCAGCTAACAGTTGAATGGAGCACTGAAAGCTTACCATGCCTTATCTCATTTAATCCTCACCACTACTAGGTGAGGCAGGTGAGTATTTCTTACAGATAAGGAAGCAGGCATAGGAAGATTAGATTAAGTCATTTGCTCAAAAGCACATAGCTGTAAGAGGAGGAGCTAGGACTCCACCCAAGCAGGCCGGAACCAGGCCACTCACTCCCTGTGTGGTGGCCTCACCACAGCCAGGACGGTCAGCACATTTATGAAGAGGGTAGCTTGGGCTACTGGAAAGAGCATTGGAGTAGGAGTCCAAAAACCTGGCTTCTTGTCTCAGCTTTGACATTTGATGTCTTTGTAATCTGGAAAAAGTTCATCTCTCTGGACCTCAATTATATACTTTTAATCTAGAAGACTAGCACAATGATATCACCTGCCTGCCTAGCCTTGAATGCTCAGTACATGTTAATGGGTTGGATTAGGATCTAAAACTGTTCACATATGACCTTGGGAAGGCTTTTCCAGCCCCCAGACAGAATTAGGCTCTTCATGTGCTCCCTCAGGACCCTGCTTCTGCCCATTACAGCATGTACCATTATTCGGGCACATATATGCATGTGATATGTGCCATCTTGTTCCAGAAAGCGATAAGGTAACTCGTGCTTAAATGCATCTATCTAGAGCCCTCTTCCTCTGCAGATAAACACACACATTCTATATCCTAAGAACCTCAAGAGTAAGAATTGAATTTTATTCATTATTTTGCCCGCAGTATCTAATGCAGTGCTTGGCCCACACAAGGACATGGTAAATATTTGTTGAATTAGTGAATGAGTTAATCCCAGGAATTCCCTTTCTGAGAGTATATTATCGCCTTGGGTCTGCACTGAGGAAACAGCATCGCTTAACTTGCTAGCCTGTGGGCTCTCCTTGTTCAGCCTTCCTTAGGTGCCTATCAGGGAAGGACCCAGTGTGGGGCATGGTAAACTTCTTTGTCCCATTGTCCTTTCTGCACATATGGTCATTTCAGCTGCTGGCTGGGGCCACAAAGCAAAGCGTCCTTCATTCACTTATTGTTCATAGGGTGCCTTCCTCCCCCTTTCTGAGCTGCCGGGGTGAGACAGATGTCGCCTTGTCAGCAGCGTCTTGGGACGATTCTGAATAAAGGGTGTGTTTTCTCCCCTGTGCCTTTCACAGTGTCTGGATGCCAGCCGCCCATGGCTCTGCTATTGGATTCTGCACAGCTTGGAACTCCTAGATGAACCTATCCCCCAGATGGTGGCCACAGAGTGAGTCTGGCTTCAGGGAACCTGGGCCGTTCTCTGAAATTCCGTTTTGAATTGGAATTGGTTCTTTTTGTTTTGTTTTCATTTTATTGATTTTGAATGAAAAACACATCATGCTACAAAGAAATCCTTGCCCTCCTCTTGACCCCAGTAACTTCCTGAAACTCCCCCACTTTAGAAGTCTATTGTGAGCTTGTGGGTAGAACAAGACTTTGAACTCCTAAGAGAAGGATTCTGTTTTTTCTATGCCTTTTCTTTTGGCTCTTGCTCTGGTCTTGGAGAAAATCCTTCATCATCAATTCTGAGAGACATGATTTTGCCAGAAAGTACAGTATGCATTTGAATAGCTTTTGTGAGGAAGCCTGTGCCAAGCCAATGAGCAAAAATGCCTTTGCTTTCCATAGACACCTCCATAGACGTCCATCTTCGCCAGTGCCTGGGGGATACTGTAGCTCTTGAGGTCCTAGATGTGTTAATACCCTTGGTACCCAAAGGCCTTGGCTCACAATCTTACCAAACTTCTGATTTATGAGTACAGATCTAAGCAACTACGATTCTTCCCAAACTGCTGGCACAGATGGTGTTCTGGGAATGAGCATGGGACCTCATCCTTAGGAGCTCATCACAATTTATACTTTAAAGAAGAAATTTTAGGGATACCTGGGATAGGAAAGGGCAGCCAGGAATTGGATCTGACGCTCCAGTTCTCACTGAGAATAAACACGTTCCCTTGGCAGCATCTTGCGTTCATCTGCTCCCCTGTGCTCCTGAGGGAGGGGACTCTGGGAGGAAAGGCCCACGAGCCAGGTCTGTTTGTCCACAGCACACAGCGACAGCTGGGCAAGGGTGTGTGCAGGCTAGCCCGTGCTCCTCCTGGGTCCCGGGGCCCCTGCCCGGGGTCACTCTGTCAGGTCAGAAGAACAGAACCACACTTGTCTCATTCGTTCTGCCTTAACAATGACCTCTCATTCTTGCCTTCCTGGGCATGGTGTCTTGTGATGACTATGGATAGGGAAGATAATGAAGAATTAGGCCATTAACCCCTGTGATATGGACGAAGCTTTCTGAGAGAGAGGAAAAATATGCATTGTCCTCATCATGCGGCTGCTGCAAGCCTGGGTGCTTCTGGCTCTGGAAGTAGAATTGGAAACAGTTTCTGCAATAACAGGAATTTAATTGTCAAAATAAAGGCCCATGTGTTTTTGAAATACCAGTTGGGGGTTGTGGATTGTTTGGGAAATTTCTCCCCCACACATACACAATCAGGATGCACTCTAGGGGAAATGGGAGAGTCGTGTATGAAAGAAAGAAAAAGGCGATGGAAGATTCTGGAAGAGGGAAGTACAGGTGGGCCCCTGCAGAGGATGTAGTTCCTAAAGAGGAAGAACTTGGGTCAAACTGGGGTCAGCATCGATTTCGAGGGTTCTTTTCTAGGTTGTATACTTAGTGCTTGATAGGTAAGCACTTTGCTTGATAGGTAAAACTCCTTCGCTGAGGAAACGAGTGTCAGAGCAACTCTCGTGGCAACATCAGATAGGAAGAGAGGAGCCCCTTGAAAGGGCTTTTCACAGTGAACAAGTGGAGACGACCCAAATATCCACAGTAGGGATGTGCTAAAGTGTATTTGAAGTTTAAGTAAAATATGGTGCAATGCATACAGAGAAATTCTGTGCAGCCATTTAAAAACTTAAGTCAACAATATTAATTGTACTTACTATAGTGGTCATTTCACAATATGTACAAGTACTGAATCACTATGTTGTACACCTAAACTAATACAATGTTGTTTATCAATTATATTTTAATAAAAACCAATATATATAAAGTATATATTTGTATGTAAAAATGCATGTATTTACATAGAAAGATACCATGAATTAAGTGAAAATAGTTAAAAAGATTCAACCTCTACAGATTAAAAATATAGCTGGTTAGCGGCGCCTGGGTGGCTCAGTCGGTTGAGCATCCAATTCTTGATTTCAGCTCAGGTCATGATCCCAGGGTTGTGGGATTGAGTCCTGCATCAGGCTTTGCACTGAGCGAGGAGCCTGCTTGAGATCCATTTTCTCTCTCTCTCTGTCTCTCTCTGTCCCTCTGTCTGTCTCTCTCTCTCTCTTCTCTCTCCCCCTCTGCCCCATCCCCCCATTCGTACACTCTCTCATTTTTTCTAAAATTAAAAAAAAATATATGCGTGTGTATGTGTCTATACATGTATGTGGCTGGTTATATGCACAGAGAAAACCAGAAGGATGTATACACATTTAGTAGTAGTTATTTCTAGATGGTGAGGTTAAAGGTGAGTTTTTTCCTTTTTTTTTAAAGCCTATTTCCATGTTCTAAAACTTTATTGTTTTGTAATTAAAAGAATGTTTTAAAACTAAAAAGCTACTTTGCTCTCATTTCAAGAACCAGTTGATAGTGAATTACAGAATTTCTACTTCACAGCTGCCTTAAAATCTTTACTTGTGGTTCTTCTGATTTAACAAACTTTTAACGAATTACTTAGGCTTTCCAACAATGTATTTTGTTTTGTGCCTAGCAGATAGTTCAGTCTAGGTTCAGATAATAACTGTTATCAACAGAGCCTAGTAGCTCTGACCTATAAGGAAATAAACTATTTTTAGTAAGATATGAGAAATCTTAATGATTTCTGTAAAAATACTGGGATTTTTAAAAGATTGTCTGATTGCGGATTTATTTTGCACAGAGAAAAAAAGAAATGCTTTGAAAATATGGTCAGGTGGGTGGCTCAGTCGGTTGAACATCTGACTTCGGCTCAGGTCATGATCTCACAGTTTGTGGGTTCGAGCCCCACGTCAGGCTCTGTGCTGACAGCTAGCTCAGAGTCTGGAGCCTGTTTCAGATTCTGTCTGTCTGTCTGTCTCTCTCTCTCTCTGACCCTCCCATGCTCACGTTGTCTCTCTCTCTCTCAGAAATAAAACATTAAAGAAAAAGAAAAGAAAGTATGGTCAGGTTTCTGTTCCCTTCTTCTTCATATATATATTAAGGTGCAGAGTTTAGCTATGGAGTTTTATTCTTTTCCTGCCCTTTCTTTCCCCACTCTGCCACTTAGTACAGGTCACACACACACACACACACACACACGTTTCCCTTTCCTATTTTGTTCACCTTTGCACTGCTGTTCACCTTGCACTGCTGTTTGCACTGAACAAGATGGCAAGCTGAGTTCCCTCTAGTGGACAAAATCACTTTCTCAGCTACTGTGGTTGCTAATGGAAGCCAGCAAGACCAAGTTTTTACTGCTGGTCTCAGATCTTTCAAAAACAAGATATTCATAGGTAGGAATTTAGCTTGCCTGTCTTTGGAGGTTGTATCCACAAATTTATACATATGTTTACATGAAATAAATTAATATTTTGGAACCAGGCTAAGTACATTTGTTAATGATTTTAGCACAGAAGGAAGGAAGCATCCTTTAATGAGAATCCCATGCTTCATTATTGAAAACCACATTAACATAACACCCAGAGTAACATGAAATCACAGGGAAACGGCTGCAGTGTTGAAGTTAGGTTTTTAGCTTCTGTAAAATCTAAAAATTATCTGTAACTTCATTGTTTTAAGACTTTTCTGCTTATAAAGTCTTTCCAAATGTTAATTACGTTTTCATGTGTCATGTAATTTCTTATTTCTCTTTTGAAAACTTATAGCTGATCCCCTGAATAGCTCTTTAAATATTTTTCCTTTTAAGTTTTAAATACAATTTGTTTCCTTACCTTTCTGTGAAGACACCTTACCTAGTCTGTGTTCTGGGCACGTTTTGGCCAGGTGCCACAGGTGTCGAGCAGGTAGAGGAGGGCAAGGGTGCTCCTAGATTTCCTCCACAGGACAGTTCCCAAAACGAATGACCATACAGTCCAAAATATTAGAGCGCCAAGGCGGAAAAACCCTGCTCTACAATAGCTGTCTTTAGACCTGACCTTACATCTAAAACAAGCAGCGCCCGGAGGATGGCTGCACCTGCTGGAGTCAGATGGCGTGTTAGACTCCACAGGCAGCCGCTGCCTCCTGGAGTCGGTGCAGAGTCTGTTTTTTCCACTCGCTACTGCTGCGCTCTGCTAGGGAAGGAGCTCTCCTCTCCCTCGTACTAAGCTGAAGTTGTTGATGGTGTGAAATTCGAAAGCCTTAGTACTAGAGGAGGCCGATGTCCATGCCGCCATCTTCTACTGGCATCTCCTCCCCAGCCGTCCTGCTCAAGGATGACTGTTCCTATTTCCAAAGCTATGATCTTTGTAACTTGTTTTCGGCCTTCAGCCTGTCCATGCTACCCTGCTCTGGTGCTGAAGGTTTTCTTTCTTTTTTTTTTTTTTTATTTATTTATTTCTAGGAGAGAGAGAGACAGCATGAGCAGGGGAGGGTCAGAGAGAGAGGGAGTCACAGACTGAAGCAGGCTCCAGGCTCTGAGCTGGCAGTCAGCACAGAGCCCGACGCGGGGCTCAAACCCATGAACCGCGAGATCATGACCTAAGCGAAAGTCGGACGCTTAACCGACTAAGCCACCCAGGCGCCCCTGGTGCTGAAGGTTTTCTTAAACCTGACCTAAATTCTGCTGCTGCAAACTGGCTTCAGTGTTCATTTCGCTACCAGAAACTTTGTGTAACTACCCTTTGTATACCTGAGGTATTTTGCTGGGTTGCTTCCTTGTGGTTGTTGCCTGTAATAGTAAGCCTTGTAATATTTTTAATATTTGGCCATTTTTACAGTTTTTTAAAGTTTATTTATTTTGAGAGAGAGTGCATGCACACAAGTGGGGGAGGATCCCGGTTAGGCTGGGTGCTGATAGTGCAGAGCCTGATGTGGGGCTCGAACCCACGAACCGTAAGATCATGACCTGAGCCGAAATCAAGAGTCGCTTAACCAACTGAGCTAGCCAGGCACCTCTGTTTTTATAATTCTAACCTGAATCTCCTTTTAGTTGGAAAATGGAGGTTTGAGCCAAATACGGTTTTGACCAGCACTGTGTTTTTGATGCTCTTAACTGTTCTTGTTTTTGTCCACAACTCCTGGGCCTCTTCCTCCTGTATTCCTAGTCCGTTCCCATCATATATTGATATGCTATACCCATCCCCACTCCTGCCATCCCTAAGTATGTTATTTATTACTTGTACTTGTTTCATTTGTTTTATTCTTAGGTGCTTCTGGTTTGTCTTATAGTATTCTGGACCTTAATGCTCACCTTGGCAGTGTCTCTCTCTTCTCTTTTGTATTATTTTGTTTGTTCACTGTACATAGTTTTGAGTACTTCACATTGGTGACAGGCCCATAATCAGTCTTCAACCATCACCTCAAAGTCCAAGTAACTCCTTAGAAATAAATCATTGATACTCTTGCTTTGAACTTGATCTTCTCACAGATTTTACATACTTTTTAATAGTTGAATGACAGAATGTTGGTGTTCGGTAGAACTTTCCACAGTAATGTTTCCATTCTCTATTTTGTGGTAGCCACTAGGGGCATGTAGCTCTTGAATAGTTGCAGTGTAGCTTGTATGACTAAGGAGCTAAAAATTAAATTAATTCCACTTAATTAATTAAATTTAAAATTTAAATAGCCTCACGTAGCTAGTCACCTTTGGACAGCACAGATCTTTGGCATTGCTACCCAAAATGTCATTCCCCAGACCAGCGGCATTGCCATTAACCGGAGCTTTCTAAAACTACAGACTTTTTCACCCGTCTAGCCCTTCTGAGCTAGAGCTGCAGTTCAGCAAGGTTTGCAGGTGATTTCCATGCACACTCAAGTTTGAGAGGCACTGATACTTGGCTGTACATTGGAGTCACATGGGAATTAAAAAAAAAAAATATGGCCACTCGGGTCCCAGCCTTAGTGATTCTGATTTCATTGGTATTGGGTATGACCTGGGCAGTGGGTTTTTAAAAAACATCCCCCAAGTGATTCTAACTGCTCAGCCAAGACTTGTGGTTCTCAAACTGCATGTATACTCACATCATCTGGGAATTGGAGAAAATACAGAGGCCCAGGCTTGTTCCTGCTTCAAGAAGCCTGAGTCTCTCTTTTCTCTACTGGCTCTCCCATGATTGTGATGCTCACATTTTGGGTTTGAAAATCCTTAATATAAAAGACAGTTTGCCACTTTGCCAGAACGATATGCCTTGCTGACTTGAATGAACACAGATCTGCTAGATCTTTTAGTTGTATGACGAAGTACAACACAATGCTTGCTCTTTACAAAGTCAGTGGCCCTTCGTGTTTGCACTATGTCTCCTGCTTGTGATCTTTTTTTTTTTTTTTATACTAGTTGGTAAATTTCTGGTCTCCAAGATAAGTTTTTCCTCCCCTTTTAGACAGATAGAAGTCTCATTCACATTTTGGTTTTCAGAGTTGCTGGGAACTCTGCTAATGACAGCTGGCAACTTCATGGTCAGTTTGCCAGTTCCTTAAGGTGTGAGTTGGAGAGCCTCTGGAGCAGAATGTTCTGTAATATGGAAGCGTCTCAGAGTCCAAAAAAGCCCCACCCTGCTCCCCAGCTAGCCCCACGGCCAGTCAGATGCAGCATGTCAGCTGAGGGAGGTTGGCAGGGAGGAAAGATTTAAAGGTGTCTGGTACATTCAGATCCCAGATCACCAGACTTTAGGCTACAGGGTCTGGGGTGTTGCATTTGGCAAGATTCTGCCTTGGGAGCTGGGAAAGAGAATGGATAACTGAGTAACTCTTCTTCTTTCCAGTTTTTTACATATGCTTTTAAGTTTTATATCAACTGAAACCTTTTGTTTTCATGGTACAGAAAACTTTTTGCATACCAGTGCAGCCAGCTTTTTTCAGGATATGAGTTTATTAGCTATTTGTTTCCAGGAAATAGGATATGAATTGATGAAGGTTTGGAAAATATGTCAGGAACAAACTAATTTTCTCTATGAAAATTAATCACTATTATAAATATGCCACAGAACTGTCTTTCTTCTCTGATGATCAACTTCAGCTTCAGTCCTTATAAAATTGCAGGTACAAGGGAACGTGTATGGTTTTTAAAACCCGTGAAGACTTCAGGACCCCCGTAGTGAGTCAACAGCATTTTTTATTGCTGTCCCTGCCAGATAATGGAAGGTCTGAAATCAAGTCATCAGATATGATGTGGAAAGGCAATAAAAAACTTGTGTCCTGGTGGAGATTAACTAGACTCTGTGTAGCCCCTCTGGCTGCAATAGATAAGAAAGAATAAGATGAAGGAGTCCAAGAAAAGAAGGTTGCCTGAGCACTAGGGCACAGATTTCCAACTTGTTCTCTTAAATGGAGGCTTGTCCTGATAGGAAGCCAGTGAGTCCAGCTGAGCTGTGGGGAGAGAGCGTGATAACCAGGGCTTTCCAGGGGCACCCTTCCCACTGAACTTCAAGAGGACTTTGGATAAATGGGGGCTCTCTTGGTTTGACCTAAGGCAAAAATGTTAACTTTTGGGCAACCTGATGCCATGCTTGGAGGCAAACCCTCAGTAAACAGTTTCCCTCTGTGAGGAAACTGGAGTCTCTGTGGATTAGTGTGAAAAATTCCCCAAAAGCCTACAGGCCAGGATGCATTTTTATGTTGTGAGTCGGCAGTGCTGCAGTTTACCACAGTGGACATGAGCGTGACAGAAGCCCAATTCTGTTTCGCTCTCCTAACCATGGAGGCAGAATCCATTAAAAGCCGATTGCTTGTTGGTGGTAGGAAGAAAAGTCCAAAGCCCCTGGGGCTTAGGGGCAATAGGAGTGAGAAGACATCTCTTTAAATATTCTGGGTAAGCCTAGGTGGTGGCTCTAGACCAGGATGGTTAGCATGGAAAGGAGTAGTTGGGCACTACCACAATTTAGGCAAAATTCAAAGCCTGGGGGGCACCCCAAAGGCAAGGAGAAGGGGCTGGTTCCACAGATCCAGGGTGGAAAACTAGGTGACAAGTAGGGGAAAGATTTGGTCAAGAAGTATGAGACTTACCCCCAATCCTATGGAAGTCTATTTGTTTCTGCCTGACTTACATTCCTTGCTTTATGGTTAGACAGGTGCTTAAATACAAAACTCAGAAAGATGGACATTCAAAATAGTGGGGTAGAGAGTTAGGCCCTTTTCAAAGGTTAATTATATTCAATATGTGTTCGGGAGGTGGGAGGAGAGTTTTTTTCCCCCTTTTGAGGGAGGGGGACCATCAGAAAAGGCATAGATACTGGTGGAGTTTGGTGTTTTGAAATGAATGTTCTCTGACTTTGTTTTTCCCTTTGGCTGTGTACCTAGCGTGTGTCAGTTCCTGGAGCTGTGTCAAAGTCCAGAAGGTGGCTTTGGAGGGGGCCCTGGCCAGTACCCACACCTTGCACCCACGTACGCGGCAGTCAACGCACTATGCATCATTGGCACTGAGGAGGCCTATGACGTCATTAACAGGTACAGCCAAAGCCAGCAGTGCCAGACACCCAAAGGGTCCCCACCTGCTGCCGCTGCGCTGACCGTTGCTGTCTCCTGCCTCTCTCCTATTTGTTTCTCAGAGAGAAGCTTCTTCAGTATTTGTACTCACTGAAGCAACCTGATGGCTCTTTTCTCATGCACGTTGGAGGTGAGGTGGATGTGAGGTGAGTGGGGTTTTCCTCAGGTCACTGTGTCAGTAGATTCTAGATCTTCCCTGTCATTGGAGATGCCAAACCCAAGGAACAATGTGGAAAAGCTGCTGCTTTGTCTCACAGAATGACATGTAGAATGCGTGTCAGTGACACAGCTCATAGTCATTGCAAACATGACACAGATGTCCTCAGGTGTCACTGTCACTTGACCTCTTTTATGTAGATGTTTATTACCTGAATGAGAATTGTTTTGAGAGGTGCAAAAATTCTTGGGGGCCAATAGAGTGCAGGGAAATAGAGTTTCAATAACTGATTGGAACCAGTTGGCTCAAAATTACTATTTTACTCTAGAATTGTCTAACGTACCCCACAAGTAGCTCACTCATCTGGTGGGAGATTGCTGAAACATATAGGAAATTCACTAAGTCATTTCTCAAAGGTGGTGGATCACTGAGATTTTATACCAAATTCTTAGAGAAATATGTGTTTTTCAGCTTTCTATACCAAAGCCATCTTATTGCCTTATTTGTAAATATGGTTAGCTTCTACACAAGTTGATTAATTTTCTGGCTTAACCACTGGTTTGAAAGTAAAGGTGGAGAAAAAAACAGGTAATGTGTCTATTCAGACCTAAAATCAGTTCTCTACTAGAAAAACTGTTTCTTACAACACTTCCAACACCAAACAGGTGTTTTTTCCCTCATGTTAAACAATTCTAACACGAACTAACCAGATTTAGCTCAGATTCCACAGGTTAAGGGCTCAATCCCACAAGATCACCCCCACCTCAAAATGCCAGTCACAAGTTGTGTGTCCCCAAGTTACCCACGCTTCTGTCTGACTTGGCTGCAAAGCAGAGGTTCCCAGGACCCCCTCTTCAGGTTCAATAATTTGCTCGCAGAACTCAGGGAAACACTTTACTCACTGGTTTATTACAAAGGATATTATAGAGGATACAGATGAACAGCCTGATGAAGAGGTAGATAGGGCAAGGTCTAGAAGGGTCCGAAGTGCAGGACCTTTTGTCCCCGTGGGGCCGGGGTACGCCACCCTCCTGGCAGGTTCTCAGGTGCATGCACCAACCTGGAAGCTTCCCCAAATACCTGCAATTAGGGTTTTTATGGGAGTTCCATCGTGTAGGCGTGATTGATGGAAATCATTGGCCGTTGGTGAGTAACTCAATCTGCAGCCGCTCTCCTCAGGGAGGCGACGATGCTGAAAGTTCCAACCCTTCGATGCTGTGGTCAGTTCCTTTGGCAGGCAGTCCATCCTCAGGAAGTCACCTCATTAGCATAACTCGGGGTGCTTAACTCAGGGTGCTTGACCCGGCCTTGGGTTCATTATGAATGACTAAAGAGCCGGCTATCACCCCAGTCACTCAGGAAATTCCAAGGGTTTTAGGAGCTTTGTTCCAGGAATCTGGGAGGAAACCAAATATAGTAAAACCTCAGTTTGAGAACATAATTCGTTCCAGAAACGCACCTGTAATCCAAAGCATTTGTACATCAAAGCGAATTCCAAGAACTATTGGCTCAGTTGTGATCATGTGACATTTGGTGTCACGGACTACTCGTTTTGCAAGACATCACTCGTTTATTAAATTAAAATGTAGTAGACATATTTGCCTGTCTTGCAGAACACTCGCAGAACAAGTTACAATCCAAGGCTTTACTGTGTATATTTCTTATTATATCATAATATCCCAGTATCTGTTGTTAAAACAAACTGAAGCATACTTTTTAAAATGTAAGTGTTTGAGGGGCACCTGGGTGGCTTAGTCGGTTAAGCGTCCGACTTTCGCTCAGGTCATGATCTCGCGGTTCGTGGGTTCGAGCCCCGCGTCGGGCTCTGTGCTGACTGCCAGCTCAGAGCCTGAAGCCTGTTTCAGAGTCTGTGACTCCCTCTCTCTCTGACCCTCCCCTGCTCATGCTGTCTCTCTCTGTCTCTCTCCTAGAAGTAAATAAAACATTAAAAAAAAATTTTAAATGTAAGTGTTTGAGCAAAAATCTTTTCTATCAGGCCGCATCTAATCAAGCAGATAGAAAGGTACTCCGAGGACCTATACACAATGAGAGATTTTTAGAGGCAGAAAGGAGTGAGAACAAGGAAGTTATACTAGGCCAAAAAATGGGCCAGTTATTGCAAGGTTACTTTCCTTTAGGGGACAGCCAGGTTCTGTCAGGCAGGTGACCTAAGTAGTGCTCATCAGGTGACTCCTGATTGGCTGGTTTAAGATTTCATTTCTGGGGAGCTGAAACTGATTAAGACGTGGAGCTTAGCATAAGTGATTCCGTTTGGGGCCTGTTATCTTGGGGTTTTTTTTGTGTTTTTTTTTTTTAATTTTTTTTTATTTATTTCTAGGAGAGAGAGAGACAGCGTGAGCAGGGGAGGGTCAGAGAGAGAGGGAGTCACAGACTGAAGCAGGCTCCAGGCTCTGAGCTGGCAGTCAGCACAGAGCCCGACGCGGGGCTCGAACCCACGAACTGCGAGATCATGACCTAAGTGAAAGTCGGACGCTTAACCGACTAAGCCACCCAGGCGCCCGTGTTGTCTTGTTTTTTTTAAACCCGGTAAATGCCAACAAAGCCAATATAATGAATGAGTAAAAACAGTATTGAATTGACTCTTCTTAAGGAAAAAGTTAAAAGTTGTTTCTCCCTCAACAGATGCTACATTTTCATTTCTGTTCTACAGATAGTACAACTGAGTATGCAGAGTCTCAAAATTTAGCTTTTTTAAAATTTCTGAAATTCTTAGGCAAAAGCAAGATTGCTTTGGCATTATATCAGGGCTGGATGGAGAAAGACCAGGCAGGAGATTGGTGCAGGTAATGGTGACTTGGATTTGGGGGACAACAGAGTGGATGGAGAGGAGTGGACAAATCTGAGAGATGTGATGAGCAGAGGATTGGGAGAGGAAGAAACTTCATGAAAAAGATGTGTTTGTTCCCTCCCCTTTTCAGTGTGAGATCTAGGACTTGTGGTTTCTGGCTTCACATCTCAGTTCTTCCCTTTGTGAGAAGCAAACTACATCGTTGGCCACCTCCCTACCTCAGAGGTTACATTAGGGTTCAAGAGCAAATGCTGTGAAACCCCTCGGAGAACTCAAAACCTGAAAGAAATGAGCTCAGACCTCTGAAGTTAGCTTATGGTAGATGAGGACCCTTGGCACGGAGGACTCTGGCGTGCTTCTGAAGCCTGCCGGGATAACTCAGCCTCTGCTCTGTCATGGCCAGTGTGAGCGGGCCGATAAAGATGTTGGTCACGTAATAATGCTTGCAGCTTCTGCAGAGATTTCTTTTTGGAATACCTCTGCAAGTTTGGCTTAGTATTATGTCCATATTGAACGATAATGGACACTAGACCCTTCTCTTTCTCCTCTTTCCTTCCTTTTGTATTCCTTAGGAGCCCTTAGAAAAAGGATCTGTAAGCAGAATTAAACAGTTTTGTCTTCGGTATAATACGGAGCTAAGATGCTGTATATTGGAAAAGGGCATAGAAGGGAAGAAAAGACAGTGTGTAGCTATATTCCATCATAGAGGGAGAAGCTGAAGTAAAACATGTCCTGGGAAGAATTAGGGCTAGCAGGGTAGAATGGCAAGAATTATTCCAAATCAAGTAAGATAACATTAAAAAAAAAAAGACATTCTTCTTTTTTCATTTAAAAGTGAGTGTGTGTGTCTGTACTGGTGTCTGTACTGCTTGAAATCAAAGTGCTTTTCTCCCGCTCAAGGCCTAAGGAAAGTATCTGAGTGGACTCATCTGTTCCTGGCCATTAGGGTTTGGTGCCCTGCTTTGGAGGGTCTGTTGCAGAAAAAAAATACATAGTTAACCTTTAATATGTCCATGCTACAAACAGAAATCCTGGATCTAAAACATGACTGACATCTCAATAAAATGAGCGTATCAGAAATACTTGAATGATACCATGGATGTTTGGGAACCATTGCAGGTCTTTGAAAGAAGAGCTAAATTCACTTTGGACATGAATTGATATGGCTGTTATTTCCTCTGATGTAGATTTGACCATGTGGAGGTAGGGAGACTAGAATGTCATGTTCTTTCACTGAAGCCACGCTGTGAGCAACTCTATCCAAATAGAATGTCAAACTCTCAGTTGGAGACCCAGGAGGACTGACCGTGTGCCAAGAGTGAGGACAGGAGGTGATTACAGCTTACCAAGCAGAGGGCAACCCGCCCAAGAAGTCCTGTGAACCTTATTTCATCCCTTCCTTCAAGCTTAACGTTGTCCCTGTGTGTTTCTGTCCTAACAGAAGTGCGTACTGTGCTGCCTCAGTGGCTTCTCTCACCAACATCATCACCCCAGACCTCTTTGAAGGCACCGCCGAATGGATAGCAAGGTGAGACGTGCTAGGGTTTGTTCCGGCCTCTTAGAAAGCAGGTGGTCAAGATTCTGAAATAGCAAAGAAAGTGGAACAAAGGGATGGAAGGGAATATAAAATGACAAGAGATGGATTAGGGTTGTAAGATGGTGCATTTCAAAAATACATCAAAAGTTTTTTTTTTTCCAAACTTTCTTCAGGGCTCTGTGATTGTATGGATTGGCAAGGGCCAAAACCTTGGGCTAGCAGTATTTGTGGGCATCTAAGTGGATTTAACCAGTTTGGGGAGCAATTTGGTGATAGGATGCCTTGCTAATGCCCC
Organism: Crocuta crocuta; assembly: GCF_008692635.1. Taxonomy (NCBI): domain Eukaryota; kingdom Metazoa; phylum Chordata; class Mammalia; order Carnivora; family Hyaenidae; genus Crocuta; species Crocuta crocuta. Next base: position 4,593,739 of record NW_027530512.1, on the reverse strand, counting down.
AGCAATCCCACCTCTACAGAAACTCACATATATGCACAAAGAGACAACATACAACTTGTCTGTAGTAGCAAAAACCCAGGAACTGGTTAAATGTTCATAAGCACAAGAAAGAGAAGTCAGTCGTGGTAGAGTCCCACTGCAACATAAATTCATTAAAATGAACAAACCAGAGCTACATGTATCAATGTGGGTAAATCCCCAAAACTACACTGAGTTAAAATAAAGGATGTTAAAACATGCAGATTAGCACATTTACTTAAAATTTGGAAACATGCACATGCACAATAAATTCTGTATCGTTTATGAGAAGGATCACATGTGGTAATATAAAAACGTGCCTGGAAGAATAAACACCAAATTCAGGATGGTGGTTACTTCTGGGGAGAGAGCAGAGGACATGAAATCAAGAGAAGTCTACACATCTCCACAGGAGACTTCAGCTGTATCTGTAATGGTTCATTTCTTTAAATAAAACAAAGACCTGAAGCGTATATGGCTAAGTTAAAGCTATGTGTTAGATGCAGGGATGTTTTATGTTTTTGCTAGACTTCCCTAGATGCTTCAAATATTTTATAATTTAAAAGAAAGTAAAGAAAATGTATAGTGAATACCTATGTACTTGATATCCAGGCTGTATTATTTTGTTTTTTACACATTTATTCTTATCACAGTAGTACCTATTACTGTGAAAATATAATTTATAGGCAACTCAGATGGTAAACTGTGATCATATTTACTTTCTTACATAATTTTTATTTTCCTGGAATTAATCATTACCTCTTTTTTTTTAAATGTAAAGATCATGGATTTATTCCCAGATTTTCTGCCAGAGCTATATAAAGTCACTTGCAATACAAACACTTTAGGTGATGTATCAGTTCTCGTGTGTGTGTGTGCGCGCGCGCGCGCACGCGTGTGCGCGAGTGTGAATTCTGAATTATCCTTCCTGGAGCCCCCTGCTCTCCTGCTTCGGTTGGGACAGATTGCTCTCAGCTTGCTGCACAGCAGGCATCCAGAAGCTTCCTTTCAGCATGAAATTCACTTCACTTCTCTCCTTTGTTGATGCCCCTGTCCTCTTTTTTCCTGGCTTGCTTACTCATTTTAATGAAGCACATACTCTAGTAGATTCCAAAAGAGAGCACTTGGGAGATGAATTTTTAAGATTGTGCATGTTATTTATTCTACTCTCACACTTGACTGATTATTTGGTTAGAGATTTCTAAATTGGAAACTATATAAATTGTATTCCCTCAGAATTGTTTAGCATTGCTCCATTGTCTTCTGGCTTCCAGTGTCATTGTTAAAAAGGTTGATAATACTAATACCCAACATCTACAGAAGACCTGATACCTAATACTCACTCGTAAGGTAGCTAGAGATTGGTAAGGTAGTTTAGAGATTGAGAGTATAGGCTTTTGAGCTAACCTGCCTGGGTTTGTTTCTTTTTTATGCTTTCTGTTTCTCAGTTTAAAATTTCCCATCTTTTTATTCATTACAAGTGTATTTCTCCCCACCCCACCCCCAATTCTCTGAGGTAAATGTATAGTTATAACTCTGCTTTAACATTCTTGTGTGGCAATTTCAGCATCTGGGTATCTTGGAGTTGGCATGTCCCATTTTCCTAATTATGCATATGTCAAGTAATTTCAGGTTGTCTTTTGGACATTATGATGTTGTATATAGAGATTGGATTCTGTTAGATCCTCTAAAGAGTGTTGTTTTAAGCAGGCAATCAACTTTGTTAGGTGCAAACTGTGGGTTGTCAACCTGCACTGGACAGTGGTTCAGCTCTTTGATCAGCTCTTGGGCCATAAGCTGCTTTCATTTTGCCCAGCACGTGTGTGATTGGGAGTCAGGTCAAAACTTCATCGAGGTTTAAACACGGAATTTGGGAGTTTTCCTTTTCTGGCTCTCCTCTTTCTGGTATTCCTCCTCAGTTTCTGTCAGCCTGGTTCTTCTTATCAGAAAAATGGTGAGCTTTCTGATGGCAGCTTAGTTTTGGCTGCCCTCCACTGAGCTGCTGCCACCACCGCCGGTGACCACAGCCTTCCTCAGGGAAAACTGGGAAGAAAAAAATAAGATAACGGAGGGAAGAAACTGCCTGCCTGCTGTTGTCTGCTCCAACTTTTAAATCCCCACCATAAATCTGCCTGCCTTTTGTCAGTCTGCTGAGCCTTCAGGAATTGTTTCTGTGTATTGTGTCCAGAGTGTGTAGCTGTTATTTGGAGGAGGAAAGAACTGTGACTACCTGGGTTTGAATCCTAGTTTTGTCATTTAGTAGCTTTGTGCTTTGGACAAGTTATTTTACTTCTCCATGTTATGGTTTCCGTGAGTATCAAATGGTGGGATATTAAATTCTATATTAAGCTGAAATACAAAGAATTTAAGGGACCAAAATCTGTTATGGTAACCACTGTGCTCTACTGTCTCCCAGTACCGTTGTATTCCAGGTCCATTGTATATGTTTTGTTTCTTTTTCTCTGTCCCACCTTATCCCCCCCTCCCCCCAGAAGTTGTTAGACTCCTTATTCTTTTTTTTTTAATGTCTTTATTTATTTTTAATGGAGAGAGAGAGACAGAGTGTGAGCAAGGGAGGGGCAGAGAGAGTGGGAGACACAGTATCTGAAGCAGGCTCCAGGCTCTGAGCTGTCAGCATAGAGCCCGATGTGGGGCTCGAACTCACAAACCACAAGATCATGACCTAAGCCGAAGTCGCTCACTCAACCGACTGAGCCACCCAGGTGTCCCCTGGAATCTATTCTTGAAGTTTGGAGACGTCAGGCTGATGAACCATGATATGGATTTTGTTTTTTCATTTTTTGGGGGTACTCAACATGTATCTTCCATCTGGTATTCTAAATACTTAAGTTCCAAGAATCTTTATTATGTGATTTCTTTGATAATTTCTTTCCCTCTATTTTCAATGTTTGCTCATTTTATAGCCTCCTAGCAGTAGGGTTAGTCATCTATTTTTTCACAGGTTTTTTTTTTTGGCCTAATTTTTAACCCTTAATCTTTCTTACTGTGCTTCCTGAGAGAGTCCCTTACCTCTTATTTTCTAATTCTTCTGTTGAGTTTTTACTTCTGCCATTCTATTTTAAATTTTCCAGAGCTTGTTTTATCCTCATTTATAAAAGAAATACTTCTTTTTTTACATACTCTCCTGTTCTTGTTTCAGGCATATTTTATTCTTGCAGTGTTTTTATTTCATATAATATTTTATCTAAAGATAGAATTCTAAAAACTTTCCTTCTGTTCCCTACGTTATTTCTCCATCATATTTTTGTTCATCTGTTTTGGTCTCTCTCTTCCTTGTTAGAGACTTTGCTCAAATGTCTGGTATTCATATTTGGGGGCCAAGGGCTAAACAGCCGATAGGGAGCTGCGGTGCCAGGGTGGGCTAGGATTCAGCCTTTCAGCCCACTGGGGTTTTCTCTTGGGCTCATCAGCTTCTCTTGAGAAGAACCTTCCGGATTTCTGGTTGGGGTATGAAGTTGGCAGCCAGCTTTGTGAAATACCAGGGGAAAAGGCGCAGGGGGTGTTTGTGCTCCAATTATAGATTCTCACTTAATCCCTTGCTCAGTGTGGTGCCTACTTCCTGCTCTGCTGTGCTGGACATCCTGGAGTTCAGATCCTCTTGATTGAACCCCTGAAACTTCCGTCCTCTGCTGGGTACTCAGAGGTCTAGTTGATTCCTATATACATTTGCAACCAATTAACTTGTTTCCAACTCATCCCACTTGTTGAGGCAGCTTGTGTCTCCAGCTCCCGGGCCTTCCGCTGGAGCACAGCATCATGCTTTCTGATGGCCCCTGTCCCCAGACTGGTTTAGGTTTCTCTAATCTGTTAAGTCTGTTATTTCTTATCTTTCCCCCATTCTGGGTTTTGAAATTTTGTTATCTCCTGTCTGTACTCATATCTTCTCCTGTGCTCTTTTACTCGTGTGGGTTTATCCCTTTTTAAATTCTTTTCCTTTCATTGTATTGGGCTCTCGTGCTTAATCTGTTAAGGTTAGCTAGGAGACATTCCCAAAGAATTTTACTAAATTTACTAATTTACAATTATTTGAATTGCTCCCACATATAAAAGGGAGGGAAAGTGGAATGTAAATGGTGTATGTGCAGTGTGTGTGTGTGTGTGTGTGTGTGTGTAGAGAGAGAGAGAAAGAGGAGGAGACAGGCTGACCGTGGTCACTGCTGGTGAGAGGGACTAGGAGTCCATCATGGGCAGGAGATTTACTTTTCATTATTTATTCTTTAACACTATCTGTTTTTTTTTTTTAAGTAAAAAAATCTTTTAAAAGGTAAGTTCAGAAAAGTTAAGAAAAAGGAAGATGTTAAGAGATCCCTTGCATGTTCCTCACTCATCAGACTTTTCAAACTCGACTGTTCCTTTGCCCCGTGTAGCCAGATGTGTTGGAAGGAAAACTCGCCACTTGGGTAGCGGCGGGGTCTTGGGACAAAGGTGCTCAAGAGTCTGTACAGGGGACGGTAGCAGGTGTTTGACTTGGCGCTCTGCACTGGGGGCCCCTGGGCCTGCAAAAAGCCTGTGAGTTCCCAAGATGTAAGGCCTCCAGGGAGAGGTGCCTGGAAGACGGGCAGTATCACTGCTTGTTTTCTCTGCCGTCTGGAAGTTCTGCCAGCTCTTGGATCACATGCCCATCCAGCTGTGCACCTATACCAGAGTTGGGATTGTGGGGCAGACTCACCTGTAGAGTGCGACTCTGTGTACATACTTGGAGATCATTAGAAGTAAAGTCCTACACTGTCATATGAAAATATACTCAGAAGAAAATTTCTTTGTTTCACAGAAAAACATTTATTAAAGATGAGCAAAAAGAAGAACATCTAAGCTGCTTGTAATTCACTACCAACCACTCTTTTGGTGTATATAGTTCTAGAATTCCAGGAAAATGATACACAATACATTATCATTTTGTAACTTTTTTCATTTGGAACATCTTTAAACATACTTCATATCATTATTTTATTTTATTTTTAATGTTTTTATTTATTTTTGAGACAGAGTGTGAGTGCAGGAGGGGTGGGGTGTGGGGTGGGGGGAGATACAGAATCTGAAGCAGGCTCCAGGCTCTGAATTGTTAGCACAGAGCCTGATGTGGGGCTCAAACCCATGAAACGTGAGATCATGACCCAAGCCAAAGTCAGATGCTTAACCAACTGAACCACCCGTGTGCCCCATAGCGTCATTTTAAATGTGTGGTTTTCTATTGTACAGATATGCCATAATTTATATAATCCTCCCTTATTGTTGAGCTCCTATGTTGTTTCTAATATTTCACTGTTACAGATGGGAATACCATAAACATTCTTATAATCTGATCTTTGAACACATTTAAATTTATTTTCTAGGATTAATTCCTGGAAATGATCCTATATTGCTGGTCGAAAGATCAAGCATATTTTTATGACTAAGAATACACTATTAATATATAGTCTAACCCCAAATAATAATAGTAAATAAGGTACTTGAATATACAGGAAGTTATGATTTTAAAAATAAGTTTACTTTGATAGTAATAAACTTTTATATGTTCATTATAGCAAATTTTTGAAAATACAGAATAAAGAGGAAAAATACCAGCAATAGAACTGCCCTAAATAGCAATAATTTTTCATTTTTATTCTAACCTGTGGTTGTCATACTGTATGTATGATTTTATTACTTTTTTCCTAAAATATTTGAGGTACTATACCTAAGTAGACTGTTTCTCTGAGTCCCCCCCCCGCCCCGTTTTTTTTTTTGTTTTTTTTTTTTTTTGGAGGAAAAGGCACTTCCAAAAGTTAATTGGCTGGCATCTTTCCATTCATAGTTGTGATGGTTCATGTCTTTATTGTAACAAACTCATTCATTGCCATCCAGGGTGGTTCTGTGCTTGTGCCCGCCCACTCTACCCGGCCTCTCATTGGTTGACACCGACCAGTCAATCTGCTCTTCTCCATCTCCTCCTAGGTGTCAGAATTGGGAAGGTGGAATTGGTGGCGTTCCGGGGATGGAAGCCCATGGTGGCTACACTTTCTGTGGCCTGGCCGCACTGGTCATCCTCAAGAAGGAACGTTCCTTGAACTTGAAGAGCCTCTTGGTAAGTGTCGGTTGACCCCTCTTCTCAGGCCCCAGGCCCCTGGTGATGTGACTGCTCAGACTCACAATACTTTGGGACTGTTTGGCGGTGGGAAGGACCAACACCTGCCCTGGGCTCGCCAACTAAATGATCCATAATGCAGTTTTTCAACATAATTGCTGGGGCACTCAGCACTGGTCTGAGAAAGTGGGAGGAGTGGACATCTGCCTTGGTCTTGGCTCCTTTCTTCCTGCCTTTCCATCTTTCCTGCTCTAAACTTTCTGTAGTATATTAGGCCAACTCCACAGTCTTCCTGAGTCCCTCAAACATCTGGAATGAGCCAGAGTACCTTCCTCATGCTTCTAAGACTATAGCTTCAGTCTCTTAAATTTAGAGGTCATCGTGTATCTTAGAAAGAATCTGCTAAGAGAAAAAATCACGAGAAGTGCTCTCAGGACTTTTGAAGCAGAGCTTTTATTACCAACTGCAATATGTGAACACTTAGTAACTACATTTAAATGAGTTGGACAGAGCAGGGTGGTTGCATTGAGCAGGTAGCCTTAGGCATTTATGTCTGGACTCTAAGGTCCTGACAGATATCGAGAAGGAAAGATGACTGCTTTCTGATCCACTAGATTATTCTTAAATTATCGCCAGAGGCCTAGTGTACAAACATACACACACACATGGCCACCCAGATGTCTTTTGGGAAGCATTTACTCCCAAACATGACCTCAAAGCAAACCAGCTGCAACTGACATTCATCTCCTCTCACCAAGTTCAGATGTCAGCTGCTCACCATAGGAACTGTCATGAGATCCATCATGAGCTTCCAAGAAAGTTTCTGATATTCTCTACAGATATACAACCAGTAGTGTTTTGTCCTCATCCACAGGAAGCCTCTTGTAGCATACTGAAATGGCCAGCTTTGTGCACTAGATTTAATATTTATTAGACATTTAAGAATCTGATCACCAATAAGGCATAAAATATAAAAGTCCCATTTCCCAGGAAGAAATAAGGAATATAATTAGCAGAACCCTCAGTTATAATGGCACTATTCTAGATTTGAGCCTTTGAGTTACACTTGCATGTGACCTTAGGAAATTTGTCTGTTTTGACTTAAATTTTTTTCTTCTCTATAAGGTAGAGGTAACAGTTCTTTGAAGGTGAAAGGAGGGGTTAGCACTCTAAACTCTTGAGGTTAAAGGAGATAACATATAGTAGGTGCTTAATTCATGTCAGTGTCCTTCTTACCTAAACCACTCTATCCCTTCCATTTGCTTTGAGAGAACTAGGACCTGTATTTGAAGGATTTTATGAATTCATATAGCCAAAGGAAACAGAATAAACCCATAGGCTAAGGCACTGGGGAAAAAATTATATACTCTAGCTTAAAAACCCTTAGTCTGGAAAAAAAATCCTTAGTCCATGGATTAAATGAAAATGAAGAATGGACTCCCCACTGTAGTGCCTGTTTTCTCTTTTCTTTTTTTTTCTTTTTTTTTTTTTATATTTTTTAAATTTATTTCTAGGAGAGAGAGAGAAAGCGTGAGCAGGGGAGGGTCAGAGAGAGAGGGAGACACAGACTCTGAAACAGGCTCCAGGCTCTGAGCTGGCAGCCAGCACAGAGCCCGACGCAGGGCTCGAACCCACGAACCGTGAGATCATGACCCAAGCAAAAGTCGGATGCTTAACCGACTAAGCCACCTAGGTGCCCCTGTTTTCTCTTTTCTTGATTGATGCTTCACCTGCTTTCATTAAATGGCATCACCCTTAAAGCACTGGGTCATTTAAGACTCACTGGTGATATAGTAGTGCCTACGCCCGAAGTGTAGTTTTTTTTAATGTCTTTCTTCTAAGAACTTGGGATTTGACCCTTTTGGGTGAGTATTGCCTTGAACAGGGATATAATCTAAACTCCATACCTGTTAACTTAAAGATACTCCACCCCCTTCCCAAAAGGGGAAGCTCCTTTCAGGAACTCATTCAAGTAAGAACCTAGGGGTCGGGGAGGGGAGGATGTCCTCCTCTGCACCTTTCAGTTGTGAAAGCCCGTGGCTGGTGCCTGGAGCTGCCTGGAAGGGAAGTGGAGATGTCATATCTGTTCAGCCAGTTGGTTCTGCTCATTCCTGGACGGCCAAACCCATGGCTATCTTGATCTTGGTAGCAGAGTGTGTTTAGAAAATTTGGAGATAAGCGGGGATGGGCAGCATCACGTGTGACTGCTGAGTGACATTAAGAACCATTTTACAAGTTCAGAGTAAAAGGTTGTCTGCTGTTAGTCAGCCAGGTTTCCCCAGAGAGGCAGAGAGCCTAGACGTGACAGAGCCATCATTGGTGGTTGAACTAATGGCTTCCACTTCTAGTCCTGCAAGTAACTTGTTAAGAAACCATCGATGAATTTCTTCAGGTGCCAAGTCAAAGTCAGGAACAGTCATCCAGTGAGATATAGCACCCAATTCCATTTCTCTGCTTTGAATAAACTTCCCTGAGAAGGGAAAGTGGTTAGAAACAAGCCACTTGCCTTATATTTCCTAGTTAAGCTTTGTTTATTGAAAGACATTTGCAGGTCTCCTTATAGACCAACTTGATATCTTTATTCTGTCAGCAGCAGAACCCATTTGAAACCCGGGAAAAGGTGGTTAGCTGGCCGTTGGGCACGGAGTAGAGATTAGTACTGGTTGCCCTGCAAGGGCCCAGCTTTGATGGTCCAGTCTGCATCTGCACCAGCGCGGGGAAGGAACACCCAAAGTACTAGAATTCAAGTGCCAGGAAGCCAAGAGATGGGGGCTTAGCCTACAACTGCCCTTTGCGTCTCTGTTTCCTTCTCAGCAATGGGTGACCAGCCGGCAGATGCGGTTCGAGGGTGGATTTCAGGGCCGCTGCAACAAGCTGGTGGACGGCTGCTACTCCTTCTGGCAGGCGGGGCTCCTGCCCTTGCTGCACCGCGCGCTGCATGCTCAAGGTGAGCCCTGGGGAACTGCAGGCAAGGGCTGGGTGACTTCCCCTGGCTGCTAACCCTTGTCGGAAAGCCAGAGTGTTTGTCTGTCCTGAATTTTGAGTGCTCCTGCATGCATGTGCAGAGTAGGATTTAATCCTAGTGGTTTAGTTGAGTCACAGTTGCTGCTTCAAACCATCTGTGGCTAGGAGGAGGTAGGTGTGTGTCTTGGGCCCCAGGGTGACTGCCACTTGAGCTAGGTGTGAAGCCACAGTTTCCAACACAGCATCTCATATCGGTCATATCGGAACTGAAAACCCACACTGTGTGCATCGCGGTCACAACAGTGACTGAGAAGGTGATTGCCCAAAGGGGCAGAGAGGCAGGACCCCAGGAGAATAGATCCACCAGGTCTGACTGGCTTTGTAGTTGCTGCTGTTAGAAATGTTGTATTTTAANCTTGACAATAAACTATTTGTAAAAATAATAAATAAATAAATAAATAAATAAAATGAATAAATAAATAAATAAAAGAAAGAAATGTTGTATTTTAAATTCATTGAAGAATCCTAAATGCAAGTCTGTTCCACCTGTACAACAGGAATAGAGAGACCCAGGTTCATTTCTCTGGAGTCTCAGATCAGAAGGCAAAACCAAAACAGTTAGACAGCAAGCAGATCTTCAGGGAGCCTTCCTTTATTTAATCTCTTGAAATCTCAGTTTGCCTGTTGACTCCTGAACCATCTTTCTTATTTATTTAATGTGAGAGCAGCGTGTCCCTGAGGAAACCAGTGGGGGAGGGGAAGTCATGGCTGCCCTGCTGGGGGCTGACCTGTTCTTGGAGTGAGATACCTCAGCCCAGAGGGAAGGTTTTCTTTGGACGTTAGTAGTTGAGTAATTAATTGCTCAAATGTGGAAGATGAGATTCTTTCCTATTGCCTTGCCCCCTGGCCCACACTTTTTTTCTTCTTTGGCTGTTCTTTCTGAGCCCCTTTCTTTAATTTCTTGGTTTCATCTGAGTTGTGGCCACTTTGGATACTAAATTGAAGTAAACACAGTCTCTGCCCTGTCTTTCTATTCTTTTTTTTTTTTTAATGTTTATTTTATTTTTGAGAGAGAGAGCACTCACGTGTGCATGCATGAGTGGGGGAGGGGCAGAGAGAGAGGGAGACAGAGGATACAAAGCAGGCTCTACACTGATAGCAGAGAGCCCAATGAAGACTCGAACCCATAAACCGTGAGATCATGACCTGAGCCAAAGTCGAATGCTTATCCAAGTGAGCCCCGAAATGCCCCCTTGTCTTCCCATTCTGTGGGTCTCAGTCTGTCCTGAGATTCCTTGCCTGCGGCCCCCAGGCTTAGGGTGTCAGGGCATAAGGGTAGATTATCCCCCTGATTCTGGAGCCTTCATGGTCTCTGGCTAGACCACTGTGATAGGGAGGTCAAGAATTCCCGGAGACTTCAATGTTTTCAAAGCAAAATTAACTTAGGGTTTTAGTGATTTCTTTATTTGGAACTAGTGAGGTCAAGCCCCTGGTAAAATGGTCAGCCTTTCACAAACCTGCCCCTGGCAGGGATGGGGGATGCCAGGAAAATCCAGGAGAGCTGTAACAGGAGTGCTCCCTGCTGGCGTCTTTCAGGGCCCCGGTTGACATTCTGTTGACTGTAGCACAGTTCTGGAAGACTGTTGACATTCAGAGCTTCGCCCGTGGAAAGGGCTGCCTGCGAATCTGAGCCTTGCAGCTTGTGTCAGGGCCCAGGAGAAGGCCTGTGTTAGGCTTGCAGCTCACCCACTTCTCAGCAGCAGCAGGAAAGGAAGAAGCGCCGTGTCTTTACGGTGGGCAAAATACTGATGTTGGGAGTCACAAGGAGACAATGTGTTGGAAGATTTTTATAATACACTGTGATCAAAGGTTTCAGAGCAGTCTGTGTATAATTCCATTTTTAGCGAAGAGTTGATTCCAAAAAATTACTAGAAGGCATCTGGATTGTGAAGCGACATGCGATATTTGTTTTCTTTCTTTTTATATGTGTATTTTTCTGGTTTTCTACAATTAATTTGTATTTCTTACATAAAGAAAAACAGAAATAAAGTTCTTTTGTATAAGAAGAGAAATTCTTGGGGCACCTGGGTGGCTCAGTCGGTCAGGGGTCTGACTTCGGCTCAGGTCATGATCTCTCAGTTCGTGAGTTCAAGCCCCATGTCAGGCTCTGTGTTACAACAGCTCAAAGCCTGCAGCCTGCTTCGGATTCTGTGTCTTCCTCTCTCTCTGCCCCTTCCCTCCTTATTCTCTGTCTCTCTTTGTCTCTCAAAAATAAATAAACATTTAAAAACTAAAAGGAAGAAGAGAAATTCTATAAACAAAACAAGTCGCAAGGTGGGATAAATTATTTGTGACAGATGACAAAGGGCTAATTTCTTCAAGTTGAGAGGCTCCTAAATCACTAAGAAATAGATGAACAGCCCCACTGAAAACCAGACAGAGGATCTGAACGAGCAGATTCCGGACGTGCAGGAAAAGAAGTACTACGGGTGTCACCCACTCTGCTAACACTGCTCCTCCTGGCCGCCGAGTCTGGCCAAGCACTCAGCCTCAGCCAGAGACTGACGGAGTCCTCCACAGGTATTTTCTCATTTGATCCTCAGAGCAATGCTGCGAAATAGGTATTGTTGTTACCCTCATTTCACAGATGAGGAAACAAAGACCAGCAAGGGTGATCAACTTGCTTTATAATGCCCAGTCACCCCCTACGCTGCTGTCAGAGCCTTGCTTCTAGCCAGCACAGCCGGCATTAATGAAACAAAAAGATGGCAATAAAAGAAATGTGAATAAAATCAGCGGGACACTGGTCGTTTTTAATGTCAGGTTGGCAGAGAGGAGAAAACACGGTACCTGATGTTGGGAAGAGTGTGGAAAAAACAGGGCACCTTTGTGCTATCAGTGTGGGTGTAAACAATGCATGTGGCTTTCGGAAGGTAGTTTGGAGACTTGTTTAAATTACTTAAACCCAGCAAGTACACTGTCGGGAGTTTACCTGCAGAGATATTAGCAAAGGATGTGCGTTGAAGTGGAGTTTTAATGGCAAACAACCCAACTGCCCATTAAAAGTTTAATAGTCACATAAATTATGATCTCTCCATACCGTGGTTATATGTACTGAGCTAATATTGGAAAACTCTCCAGGACACAGTGTAAAGTGTAATGGGCCAGGCCTAGAGTGGTCTCTGTGCCCACAGGCAGACCTCTCCACAGCTTTGCCTGGAAGCAAGCAAAACCCCTTTAGCAATGGGCACCTTTGGGAGCAGGGTGGGAGATGAAGGGAGGGAGATTTAACATGTTGAATTGTTATTCCTTCTGTACTCTACTCTGCTTTTTTTTTTTTTTAACCATGTGCATTGCTACTTTTATCGTAGTAAATGACCAAATACATTTTCTTTTTTTTAATTTTTTAAATGTTTTATTTATTTCTGAGAGAGAGAGAGAGAGAGAGAGCGAGCGAGCAAGCGAGCCTGATCAGGGGAGGGTCCGAGAGATCATGACCTGAGCCGAAGTCAGACGCTTAACCGACTGAGCCACCCAGGAGCCCCCAAATACATTTTCTAAAGGCAATGATCATGTTGCTAGCTAAAGAGGTAACAAGGCACCAAGTTACGGCAGCACACAAACTCAGTCTGACCTCACTCAGCAAGTGGCCATTAGTAGATCCATACAGATGGCTGCCTTATGTGTGTAGAAGATAGTAGTTGAGTAGAGGAACAGATTATTAGGATCTTAAAAATATTAAATGCTGACTAAATGAGTGCGTTACTTGTTTCTGTGGAGCAGTGAGAAAGCAGCAGGCCCATGAGTTTGTGTTTAGATTGATGGTTCCTTGGTGCTTGTATGTACGTTGGGACACACTCCAGGCCTGGACTTGCCCACCTGTGAAACTGAGCTACATGTGGCTGAACCTGTCAGTTACTGTTTGGGAAAACTTTTGATTTCTTAGATAAAAGGAATCCTTGAAAAGCAAAATGACATAATAATGGAGGTTTGTAAATGAAGGGAGAGTTAGAAAGGACTTAGAGGCTGGTTGCGGTGCATGGGCAGCACCCATCGTCATGCCCGCCTTCATCTGTGGTTCTGTGGCCGCTGTGCAGATTCAGGACCGCTGGAAACTCCACATGGACTTTGCGAACTCAGAGCTTGTAGACTTCCGTAAGACAGCAGGTGCCCGACTCACTCTGTAATCTGCCTCACAATGAACACAGCAGTTTCTTTTCAGATTCTGCTTTGAGTGACATGTTGGCACTTTACTTATAATAATATTTTCTTATTTCTTACAGGATATAGAATAAAATTATATTTCATATAGACGTTTAATGCAGTGATCCTGAAGTTTAGTAGATTTGCTTTTTTAAAGAAGATAACAGCTTTCTTGAGATATGATTCACATACCATACAATTCACTCATTTAAAATCTACAACTCGGCAGTTTTTAGTGTAATTAGAGTTGTGCGGCCATGGCCATAATCACTTGTAGAATCTTCACCATTCTGTCCCCTGAATCCTGGTACCTATTAAATATGCTTCTTTTTTTTTAAAAAAAAAAAAAAGTTTTTTAATGTTTTATTTATTTTTGAGAGAGAGATAGAGACAGCATGGGCGGGAGAGAGTCAGAGAGAGAAGGAGACATAGAATCTGAAGACAGGCTCCAGGCTCTGAACTAGCTGTCAGCGCTGAGCCTGACACAGGACTCGAACCCACGAACTGTGAGATCATAACCTGAGCTGAAGTTGGACGCTTAACTGACTGAGCCACCCAGGCGCCCCTAAATATGCTTCTTTAAAGAAGAAATCACAAAGGAAAAATCAACAGTATGATAACAGCATAGAAAAACGTATGCCTATAGTATTAAATGGAAAATGCAAAATACAAAATTATAATAACTATATAGGAAAATGCATAGAAACCAAGACTAGAAGAAGGAAAAATTAGCTTTTAATTGCTATTTACAGATTGTTTGCTATCTTTGTAGTAGCCCAGGTATCCAAGTATAAAACTGACCAAGGACTTAATGCATGTGTATATTAAAAACAAAACAATTCCCATGTAAATGCTTCTGCCAGCATCCATCTGTTGCAGTCTTGTCTATGGCCCCACTTGCTAACTGTGGCCCACGGAATCCTCTGACCATACTGATTCAGCTTCAGAGTGAAGAAGGCCAGTTGCGTGTTCATACATGAGCATTATTACCAGAACTGCCAGTTTCTGCTCCTGCTACCATATTTTTATTTAGGTTTATTTATTTATTTTGAGAAAGAATGCAAGCAGAGAAGGGGTAGAAAGGGAGAGAGAGAATCCCAAGCAGGCTCCTTGCTGTTAGTGTAGAGCCTGACTCGGGGCTTGAACTCACAAACCGTGAGATTGTGACCTCAGCCGAAATGAAGAGTCAGACACTTAACGGACTGATCCACCCAGGTGCCCCATCATGTTATATGCAGAAATCCTGGAAGTTACTAGTAATCCTTCTTAGGAATAGTTTTTGAGGCCAAGAGAAGAGTTGGAGGATGTCCTTTGGAGATACATTAAGTTCAGGCTTAGAAAAGTGGAAGGAACAGGTATCACCCCTGTTGAGAGTCCTCTTGGCCAATTAGAGTCAGGATTGTGCTAGAGGAAATGTCTTAAGCCCAGAGTAGGGAGTTGTGGACTGAGTCAGGAGCAGTGACAGGGTGCATCTGGAAGGCGGAGATAGCCAGCTGGCCCACACCTGCCAGTGATGTGGTTTAGGACAGGCATTCACAGTAAGGGGGTCCACCCCAAGGTGTCACTCTGGACTGCTGCTCTTTGACTCAAGTCAAAGGTCAGGAGAAGGGACATATCATGGGACGTGGGCAAAGATATCAAGTGTCTCAAGAATGTAATCTTCAAAATTAGTCCAGGAAGAATAGAGGGAAACCTTAACTGTCCCCAGGGGGTAATAAAATACAAAGACGTCACTGATACTGTGCTGGATGCCCACCAGGCCTTGGCCTGCACTGACGCTTTGCCTTTCTGCAGGCGACCCTGCCCTCAGCATGAGCCACTGGATGTTTCATCAGCAGGCCCTGCAGGAGTACATTCTTATGTGCTGCCAGTGCCCCGCCGGGGGGCTTCTGGATAAGCCTGGCAAGTGAGTGCCTTCTCTTGGGGGAGGGACGGGCAGGGAGGGGAGAGAGGGTGTGCCGCTCAAGCATCCCCAGAGCCAGAGGGCAGCAGCTGCTGCTCTTTAAACATCTGGGGGAGGGGGAGGAGGGTCCCTTTCCATCCTGCTGCTTAGTGCTAGTGTGTTGTGGGAAGACACCTCCCAGTGGGGGCACCTCTTCCAGTGCCATCCTGTCACCCCCAGTGCCCACCTTTTCTCCTAGCCTATATGCACCCCCCTCTCCTGGTAGGTACATAGATTGCCCCTCACCAACATAGGTTGGTGGCTTTTCTTGCATTTTTTTTCCTCTTTTTTAAACCAAACTGATCTAAATAGAACAGGATATAGGACTTTAAAAGCCTTGAAGGTCATAAACAGAAATTATAATCCCAACTATTGCAGCATAAATACCTTGAGGTGCCACAGTAAAAGAAAAGGGAAATCAGATAAGCCCTGTTCCCTTCGCTACTGGGCCAGCGCACACCTTGCGACTGTCAGCATCCAGGGGAAGGCCCAGCTGAAGGCTGGTCCCTTGCAATTTGTTACAGAGAATTTGGCTCATTTCTAGGCATTTTGGCAGGGTTTTTTTGTTGTTTTGTTTTGGTTTGGTTTTGAGAAGTACATTAATTTAGCACCAGCACTCCAGCACTACCCTGGAGAGTCCTTTCTGGAAGGCAGCTGGAGGGACCGATTCTACAAGTAAAGTTTCCTGCTGGGAGGCAGGGCTGAGGGTGAGGCCCTGAGAGGCTGCGCTGGGCATGGGATGTGGGGGTGTGCCCCAGCCTGACTCTCCTGCTGGAGGCCGTGCCTGGGGGGATTTGTGGGGAGCGCAGGAGCCCCTCTCAGAGCCACTTGTCCTTGCAGGTCTCGGGACTTCTACCACACCTGCTACTGCCTCAGTGGCCTGTCCATAGCCCAGCACTTCGGCAGCGGAGCCATGTTGCACGACGTGGTCCTGGGTGTGCCCGAAAATGCTCTGGTAAGGCGGGATGGGGGCCTTGCTGCCGCTCTGCCACAGGGTCCCCGGGACGGGGCTTACCGAGAGAGCAGAGCCGCCACGCGTGCTCTGCACAACTGCCCCTGCACCCACTGCGGGCAGGCCTGTGAGTGCCGTTTGCAGCGTCCCCCCCCGCTCCGCCACTGGAGGGAGTCTGGGACCCAGGAGGGAACTACCTCAAGGCAAACTCAGGGTTCCAGGGTGGGGGATGCAGTCTGAGACAGGTTCTGTGCCTTTATCCCTGCCCCAGGACCCAGGCCTCTATTCATAGTTCCTCCAAGGAAATGTACTAAGAGGCAGTATGTTTCCAGAATCTGCAGCCGCGCAGGCCTTGCTGTATGGCTGGCCAGCTGACTTCTGGAGCTCTCAGTGCCGTTGTGTCCAGAGAAGCTTCCCAGACCACCTCTGCCAGTGAGGCCTCCCTACAGTGCGGCACCACCGTGCCTTGTCCGTGCCCCTCGTAGCCCTCAGTGCGGTGTGTAGTGTGTGTTTGACTTGGTTTTGTCAGTGCCCCCGAAACCGTCAGCCCCGCATCCGCCCTAGACCCTCCTGGCTGCGGGAAACACCCCTGAGCCAAGACGTGAGCCTGTGACACGAATCCAACTAAGACTGTCCACGGCCATCAAATAACGGGGCCGTGTAGACTGTCACAGAATAGTTCCAGCAGAAGGAACACAGATGGCCAGTAGACGGGTAAAAAGATGCTCAGCCTGACTGATAACCAGAGAAAATCCAAGTAGCAACCATTCAGCTTTTCAAGCCTTAACATTTTTCTCTATTTGCCTCCCATGCAGCCCCGTTCCGTCTGTCTCTCCTTCCACCCCCAGCATAACCTTGTCCTGAGTCTGACATTCGGCATGCCTGCAGATAGGTTTTTGTGCTGTCACTACATATGTGTGTATCCATGTACAGTATACACAGAGAATGTCTTCATGCCTGTTAGAACAGGAGCTACCAGACCACTTCTCGTGCATTGCTTTTCTTGCTGACCGTTACATTTATGAGGTTTAGCTGCGTCCACATGTGTTGCTCTGGCATACCCATCTTAACAACTACGTGGTATTCCCCTATATAAATGTACCCCAATTGATGTTTCTTCTCCTGGTTGTTAACACTGAGATGGTTTCGGTTTGCGCTATTGCCAATGGAGTCACAGTGCATTCTTGCGTTAGTTTCTCTCGAAAAGACTTGCTGGGATGAAGAGAACACACGCCTTCACCTTCATGGACAGCGCCGACCCGCTGCCCACGTGGCGTGTGTGATTTTATCCTCACGCAGTACTCAAATGAGTTACTTCTGTGGTCCAGCTTTTCCTTTCCACTATTTGATAGATGGGGAATGGTGTCTCAGTTTTATTTTTGCATTTCCTTGGGGACTAGTAAGGTTGAGCATCTTTTCAAAGGTTCACTGGCCATTTGTGGGAGGTCTTCTGTGAACTGCCTGCCAGCTGCTTGCTCGCTTGCTGATTTGTAATTTTAATTGTTTGCCCTTTTCTTACACATTCGAAGGAGTTCTCCTGTGTTCTCAATATTCATCCTGTGTCGGTGGCATGTGTGTAGTGAATCTCTTCCAGTTTGTGACTTGTCTTTTCACTTTTAGTGGTTTTTCTGGTTGTTGAATAGAAGGTTTTTCATTTTATAGTGAACAGTTTTACTGCCTTTCGGTTTTTGAGGGTGTGGAGGGGTACTTAAGAATCTTTTCCAGGGGCGCCTGGGTGGCTCAGTCAGTTAAGCATCTGACTTAGGCTCAGGTCATGATCTCACAGTTCGTGGGTTTGAGCCCCACGTCTAGCTCTGTGCTGACAGCTCAGAGCCTGGAGCCTGCTTCGGATACTGTGTCTCCCTCTCTCTCTCTTTGCCCCTCCATCACTCGTGCTCTCTCTCTCTCAAAAATAAATAAACATTTTAAAAAAGGGTTTTTTTAAAGAAGTTTTTTCCGGGGTACCTGGGTGGCTCAGTCAGTTAAGCATCTGACTTAGGCTCAGGTCATGATCTCACAGTTCGTGGGTTTGAGCCCCACGTCTAGCTCTGTGCTGACAGCTCAGAGCCTGGAGCCTGCTTCAGATTGTGTGTCTCCCTCTCTCTCTGGCCCTCCCTTGCTCATGCTCTGTCTGTCTCAAAAATAAAACATTAAAAAAAAAAATCTTTCCCTACACTGAGGTCATATATATATTTTCTTCCAAACCACTTAAAGTTTTATTCTTCCCATCTGGATTTTTAATTCTCTTGGAATTGATTTTTGTTGGTGGTGAAGGTTGGATATAATTTTATCTTTTTTCCATGTAGATGACCAGTTGACTAGTACCACTTATGGAAATTTACAACTTTCCTGCTGATGTGTGTCACATGTCTGTCATGTACTTGAGTTTCTATATATGAGGTGACTCTGTTCTGTTCCTTTGGTCTGTTTGCCTGTCCATACTCTCTTAAGCAAATTGTAAATGCAAGTAGGCAGGTCCCATCCACCTTGTTCTTTTTCTTCAAAATTGCCTTGTTGTTTTTTGCGTTTTATTTTTTCCTATGAATTTTAGCATCAGCTTATCAAGTTCCCCAAAAAACCCCACCTATAATGGAATTTTTATGGGAATTGCATTAGATTTAAGGTTAATGGGAGAAAACGGAATTCTTTTCAGTATTAAGGCTTTCCATTTGTGAACACGATTTTTCAGATTATTTTTCATGCCCTTCAGTGGTCTTACATCATTTTCTCCATAAAAGACTAACACATCTTTTGTTAGGCTTCTGTCTAGGAAATTTATAGTTTTTGTGACTATTGTGACTAGAATATTGTTTGTTACTAATGTACAGAAATGATATTTATATTTTAATTTTGTATCTAGCTACCTTGCTGAATGAACTTGCTTAATAGTTGTAATAGTTTGTAGAGTCTCTTGGATCTTTTCTTTAGAATGTCATGTTATTTTCAAATAAGGACAGTTTTGCCTTTTTCTTTCTGATTGTTAAGAATTTTATTTCTTTTTCCTGCCTCGGGATGTTGGCTCCGACCCCCATAGAGTGTTGACTGGAAGTGGCCATGGGGGCGCTCCTGTCTTGCTTCTGGTTGTAACGGGAAGGTGTCTATCACTTCAGCATTACGGAGGATCCTTACTGCAAGGTTTTGATAAATACCTCCTATCAGGTTAAGGATGTTACTTAACCCTCTCTTCCTGGTTTGCTAGGTTTTCTTGTTTGTTCCAATCATAATCTAATATTAAACTTTATTGAGTGCTTTTTCTACATCTGGTTTTTCTCCTTTACTTTAATATGCTATATTTTGTTAATAAATATCCCGATGTTAACATCACAGTCCCAGCACCAACCCTTCTTATGGTCATAGGACAGTGTGGGTGAGTGTGTGTGTTTAATACCTTGCTGGATTCAGTTTGCTAGTTTTTTTTTTAAGTTTATTTATTTTGAGAGAGAGAGTGGGGGAGGTACAGAAAGGGAGAGAGAGGATCCCAAACAGGCTCTGCACTGCTAGCGCAGATGCCAACATAGGGCTCGAACTCACAAATTGTGAGATCGTGACCTGAGCCAAAACCGTGAGTCACACGTGCAACCAACTGAGCCCCCAGGCGCCCCAGTTTGCTAGCATTTTTGACTAGTATTTTTTTTTTTTTAATTTGAGACACAGTGCGAGTCAGGGAAGGGCAGAGAGAGAGGAAGAGAGAATCCCAAGCGGGCTTCACACCACCAGCACAGAGCCCAATGCGAGGCTTGAACCCACAAAACCACGAGATCATGACCTGAGCTGAAACCAAGAGTCAGACGCTTAACCGACTGACTAGTATTTTTACCTGGGCCACCCAGGTACCCCTGACTAATATTTTTATTTAGGATTTTTTTGCATGATACTCATAAGAAAAACCAATCTAAATTTTTGTTTTATTGTATTGCTCTTTCCAGTTTATATTTCAGTATAATATCTTAGCCTCATAAAATTAGATGGTTATCTCTTCTCTACCTCCACCCTGGCCTTTTGTATAGACTTTGAAAAAGTTTATATAAATTAGAGATTATCTGTTTCTTTTTTTTTTTTTTT
>NW_027530512.1:4534320-4573498 GCF_008692635.1 Crocuta crocuta | reverse complement strand
ATTCTGGATATTAACCCTTTATCTGATATGTCATTTGCAACTATCTTTTCCCATTCCGTTGGTTGCCTATTAATTTTCTGGGTTGTTTCCTTGGCTGTGCAGAAGCTGAGATTATCTGTTTCTTGTAGGTTTGATAGCACCTCTTTGGGAAACCATCTAGGCCTGCCTGATATTTCGGGGGAGGAATGGTGGAATAGAATAAGCAATTGTTATTATTGATTTAATCTATTGATATAAGTTGGGGTGCCTGGGTGGCTCAGTTGGTTAAGTGTCTGCTTGATTTCGGCCCAGGTCATGATCTCATGGTTCTGTGAGTTTGAGCCCCACATCGGGCTCTGTGCTGTCAGCTTGGGATTCTCCCTCCCTCTCTCTCTGCTCCTTCCCTGACCAAAACAAATAAATAAAAACTTTTTTAAAAAATGTATTCATACAAGTTTTAAAGAATTTCTTCTTGAGTAAATTTTGCAAATTTGTATTGTTCTATAGAATTGTTCAGTTTATGTACTTAGTTATAGGTTTTGGCATAAAGTTGCTCATAGTATTCTCTTAATAGTTTTAAAACCTCTCTTGCAATTCTGTCCCCTCCTTCGTTCTCCCAGAGTGGAAGAGTCCTGAATATTGGCCTCCATTTGTGCCCTGTCTCAGACCTAAAGTTCCTTTTGGGTTTCTATGCTGTAGTGGAAAAAGATAAATTTACAAGTCCATTTAAAGGCTTCAAGGCAGTGCACGTTCGCAAGGACTGCTGGGGTGATTAATCGGCATCTGTTCTTCTCTTTGCAGCAGCCCACTCACCCTGTGTACAATATTGGACCAGATAAGGTGATCCAGGCCACCATGCACTTTCTGCAGAAGCCAGTCCCAGGCTTTGAGGAACAGGAAGATGAGGCACCAGCAGAGACTGCCACTGACTAGAAGACACAGGGCCCCCGGCTCTATGTTCACCCACCTCCCCGGTCAGACCAAGGTTTATGCATTTCGATGTGTACTGCATTGTGTGCGGCAGAAGCCTTGGCCACTACGGAGCTGTGGTCCTTTGTCCCTTCTTGTCAAACAAAACAAAACTGATGGCTCTGGGTTTGGAGAACATAGTGGCGTGGTTTTTTAAAAATTCTTTCCACTTCTGTCAAACCAAAAATCTGTCAGCCCGTGCGGCCTCTAACCCCGGCTCTGGCCCGGCCAGGATTGTTGGGGACAGTGCATGCTGGGTAGGACCAGTCCCTCGCCGCCAGCTCTCCGGCCCAGATGGTCGTACTGAAAAGAATGGTGTCTTTGAGTTGCTGCTGTGATTCCCCCCTGCACACCACCGTTAAGTCACCAGGAAGGTGCCCTCCCCTGAGTGGAAATAAATCTATTCCACGCCAAAGGGGAGAGGGAGCTTTGGGCCCATCACAATGAATTCTCTAGAAAAAATCATGATGAGACTTCTCTAGGAGATGCCCAGCGCCCTCACCTCCCACCTCAGTTGTTTGCAAGGGAAAGGAGCTAGGGCTGGGGGAGAAAGGTCTCCTTGAGTTGTGAGCCCCTCCCCCTCCACACTGGAGAACTGAGCCACACGTCTTCCCTGGGCCCCGTTGGGTGCAGGGGCAGGATTTGCTTCAGCCACAGGTGTGGTGACTTAGACCCAGGAAACCAATTATGAGTGGAAAATGAACCTCTAGATCGCTTCTGTGTCCGAGGAAGCAGCCCCAGTGCCCGCGCCTTCCCCCTGACCCCCCGCCATCATGTACCATGAAATACCCCCCATCTCGTGTCCTCAAGGCAGCACCTGCAGCCCGTGGCCATTCTGCGTGTTTCCATCTTTTATCCATCAGACTCTCGGCCCATCACCCTCAAAGACGGTGTTGTCTTCTCTCATCCCGGATATTAACACTACTAAGTCTTTCACCTTAATTTGACTCAGGATTTATCCACATCCTGCCCACTCTAGGTTCACAGAGATAAAATCAAGTGCTAGATAGGCTGGTGGCAGCTGTGTAAAGCTGGCTGTGGCAGGGCCTCTGCTGCTCGCAGAGAACGCTTTCTCGGTCAGTGGGGTGTTGAGTCGGGCCATCTGACCACTGCTGCAGTCACAGCACACTCCATGTGGCTGACGTGGACTTCATGTACGCAGCCACGGACTGAGAGCAGACAGGAGCTCAGAGGTGCAGCACGGGGCTCTTCTCGAAACTTTGGTCGTCTGCTGCCTCTAATTCCCTATTGCTTTGGCGGATTGGGCTATGTATTACCTCCTTGAAATAATAAAAGAATAACATTTTCTATGATGTCTCTCATTTGTGATTGGTACCAGAAATTCCCTCAGGATGTGCAGTGTTAGGATTTACTGAAGATTGCTTGCAGACTGCCGGTGTCCCATGTGGGAGATTCCAGACCTTGCAGGGAGCTGACTTGGGTTCCACCCTCAGATCTTCTCCACTGGATGCCACGCTGGGCCTAACGAGCAGTCGGAGAAACTCTGTGTTTCCCAAGCTCCGCAGAGCAATTCGGTTTACTTTTGTTCCAGCACTCTGTACATGGCATCTCATGGTGTCTGATTCTGAGCAGAGACTGTGCTCCTGAGTCCGAAGGCAAGAATTCAGCAACAGGTGGGGGTGGNGTGGAAAATGAACCTCTAGATCGCTTCTGTGTCCGAGGAAGCAGCCCCAGTGCCCGCGCCTTCCCCCTGACCCCCCGCCATCATGTACCATGAAATACCCCCCATCTCGTGTCCTCAAGGCAGCACCTGCAGCCCGTGGCCATTCTGCGTGTTTCCATCTTTTATCCATCAGACTCTCGGCCCATCACCCTCAAAGACGGTGTTGTCTTCTCTCATCCCGGATATTAACACNGTGCCAGGACCAAGCCAGAATCCTGTGGTCCCCTGCTTTCTTTCTTATCTGGTGAGAGACTCTCTCTCAAGGGAGGCCAAGAAAGAAGGTGCTCTGTGTCCTGACCCTCCATGGACAAGAAGAGGGTATCTCATCCTGGAATATAATTCCTGCCCCTTTGCTTTTTTTGCCCAGATAACAAAAAAGTTTGAGCCACAAAGCACATTGAAATGCATCCTTCCCCTCACTGTGACAAAAGGCCAAACCCTCTAGCGCCAGCAGCCTCAAGGTATGAGGGGATTAATTGTAGTAATGGATGTGGTTAGAGACAGAACGGATTGCTTTGGTATGAGTTGGCTTTATGCCAAGGAGAGAGGGTTTGAGCTGGCTCTAGGATTAGATGCAGTTTGCCTAGGTAGAGGAGAGAGGGTCATTTCCTGGCATTTTAAAAAATTTCATGAGAGAGAGAGAACACGACTGGGGGAGGATGCAGAGAGAGGATGCTCCACACTGCAGCGCAGAGCTCGACGTGTGGGCTCAATCCCATGAACCGTGAGGTCATGACCTGAGCCAAAATCAAGGGTCAGACGCCTAACCGACTGAGCCACCCAGGCTCCCTGGCATTCTTGTCTCAAGGGGTTTGCACTGGCATAACCATGAGACTCCCTTTCTGCTCCCTATTGGGTCTGGAGGATTTCCTGACTTTTACAGCATTTGAAATGGGTACCGGAGATAAAGTCTCAGATAAACACTCAGATTTATCATGTGGAGCCTTAAGTAGAAAGCACTTACGTAGCATTCCAGGGGGGTTACCCCAAATATCTCCCCCACCGATAAAGACATACAGAACTACCACAGATACCCAGATGGGCCCCAGTGTCCCCCTTGGGCCCACTTCAGACCCACGCCGAGTCCTGTGTAAGTTGGGAGGCCTGCTAGGTCCTCACGTGAGCATAAGGGGGGGCGCCTCTTGGATAAGCAGACTCCCCTGAGATAACAATACCACTCAATGATATTCCTAAACTCCCTTCTCTTCATGGCATCATTTTGGGGTTAGAAGCCATCAATCAAATTCCAGCCACTTGTTGGGGGCAATGCTGTACTATCCTTGATGAAGCCACTTCTCATGAAGATCGCACATAAAAGCATATGCCATGATAACAGCTCCACGATGGCCTTCCATTGAGGACTAGCCTTAGATCTTGGTATGTTGCTTCCTGGTGACTTGACTTAGCAGAGAAATGGAGGTTAGAAAACCCTGGCAAGGTGGTTGCTTACATGACTTTGGCTATTTCATCAATGTTAGCCATCTATGGTACTTGTGGCAGGAGTGTGATAAAGAGTGGAGCTCTGAGTGCTCCATATTGTTGGTAGAAGTGGAATCCATTGGCGTCAGGTGGCAGATCTACAGATAACAGTGTCGACATTCCATTATGAAAACTGAAGAATTGGTCTCATCTTCCAACCAGGTTTACATTCATCCAGCCTCCAAGTAGGTCACTGGGCTACACCTGCAGGACTTCACCAACTCTGAGAGACGGGTAATGTTCTGGGGTGGGGAAATAAATGTTCTTTTTGTCTGCAGGCTTGCAAGGCACTCTTTGGCCAGGACTACTGTGTAGGATGTCTGTCATTCACTGTTTGGGGTAAATTCAGTTCAATGAAAGTTTGCTTTCCTGATGCTAATAATCAGGACTGAGGTTAATGATACAGACAGAAGTCTATGATGGAGGGCTACTTAATGTTGCTTCTATCTGGGGACCTAGGTATACATTTGGCAGGTAGGGACAGTACTTGCTGATGTTTTATTAGTCTACCATCTACACCAGGGGGCAGCAAATTTTCTCTGTAAATATTTTAAGCTTTGCAAACAACTACTCAACTTTGATCAGCCATTGTAGGACAAACAGCCGTAGACAAAGTGCAGTTGCATTCCAATAAAACTTTATGAAAACAGGTGGTAGGCTAGATTTGGCTCATGGGCTGTAGTGTGCCTACCAGTGATCTAGACTAAATCCCATCCATATTTGTTCAGCATTCTTCCACATCTTTCATGGCCGAGATGTAATACTATGTCTATGTAATACTATGTAATGTAATACTACGCCCATGTAATACTAGTCTCAAAAGGCAAATGTGCTTGGTAGAGTTTGTACCAAATATTCAAACCACCCACATGTGCTGCTCAGTGCATTCACTGCCATGGGACAGGAAGAATTGGATGATTTAAGATATTGTTATGACTTGCTTAAAACAGAGGAAATGTGTTGACTCATAAACCGCGACGTCCAGGAATCAGCTTGGCTTATGGCTTTAGTAGCTTCCTCCATCTTTCGGTATCAGCTCCAACCTCAGGCTCTCTCCATGTGACTGGAAAATGGTGGCAGCAGCAACAGCCACAGACTGTACATCCTCTGAGGGTGAAGTTCAGACATGAGCAGCTGGCACTGTCCCAGTCTTCCTTCCCAGCAAGTGTCACTGCATCTCACTGCCTTTGATCAAGCCAAGTAGCTTTCTGAGAAGCGATCCAGTGGCCAGGAGATTGAAGTGCACTGATTGGCCTAAGTCTTGATCACATGCTTCTTCCATGGGTAGGGAATCGGGCTCCATCAGAAGCACACAGTCTAAGAATGGGGAAGGAATGAAGCCCCAAGTACAAATTAGGGTTGTAGCCAAAGGGGGGAAATTGGTGCTAGAGAGAAAAACCACCACCTCCCTCTACAACCGTGGATTATTACTGGGATAGAAACCTGTTAGCATCCATTCCTCCCCTCCCCAACTGTGGCAGCCAATAGGCTTGTATAAATTTGATCCCCTTCCTACCTCTAGGTCCAGACCCTGACTGGCCTACAGCAATCAATCATTTTAATCCATCCCTCTTTGGCGATAACAGAAGCCTAAACCAATCAAATGGCTTCTCCTAGCCTCATTGATTGATGCAGAGTAAAGCATTTGGCCTAAAAAGAGACACAGAGAGAGAGAGACCCTTGACATTTGATGCTAGAGGAAAAGCGCCTCTCTCCTATTAGGGATGGCAGAATGTGTGGCCTGGGACTCCTACAACCAGTTTCCTATGCACAAAGAAGCCAGTCTCAGAAGCCAGTACACACAGACTCCCTGACTTACTAAGAAATGTGGCCAAAACCCTGATCACACCTCTCCTGCAGCTTGCCTTGTTTCTGGGTTTTTCAGCTGTGTGAGCCAACCTGAGGTGGAATTACTATTGCTTGCAACCCAAAGCATCCTAATACATACATGACTGTATCTCAGATTAGGCTCTGGGCCATAAAAGTTCTTACCTGCAGCCTGACGCATACTAATCACCCTTGTCACATCCACCCAAAGCATAACCCCCAGGAGAGTTCCTCCTGGTCTTCTGCCTCTCCTCATTTGATCCTTGACTCCACCTCATGAAGTGGGTGAGGCAGCTGAATTATCTGCATTTTACAACTGTAGAAACAGGTCAGAGAGCTTAAGTGAATCACCCAAGGTTTCTAGCTATTAAGTAGTGGAGTCTGAACCTGAACCTAGACCTGCTGCTGCCCATGAGCTTCCTTCCCCCCAGGTGTCTAAAGGAAGGTGAAATGAGTGGTCTCGGGGATGGAGGCAGTAGCTAAACATGCATGGGTTACCTCCAGGGCTGGATGACCGAGACCCCAAATGCCGGCCCCCATCTTTTACCAGGAGGAGCATGGTGACAGCAAGTAGCAGGGGCAGGCTCGCCTCCCTCTTCTAACCCATCTCCCGCTCTGCCAAGTCTTCAGCATAGAGCGACAATCCCCACACCAAACGGGTGCCACCCCAGTGCAGAGGGTGACACCCCATGACTGAGGCTGTGGTGAGTCAGTCTTTCTGGTAGCTCTGAAAACAGCCTGCCTCCTGCAGCCTGGCCCAGCCTGCCTAACCGGTTCCTGGACTGGACATCCTCTTTCACTTCCCGGCAACTCTGCTTTTCACCAGCTGGTGCAGGAGGTTCAGAGAACGAGGCCAGGCGGCTGATGTTGCCTTGGGTATGTCCAAGAACAGCCAGGCGGGCAGGGACACCGTGCTCATCGCTTGCCCAGCTTAACTGTCCCTGCCCTCTGCCCCTCCTGCATAAAACACAGCTCCTGCAAAATAACAATAACAATGCATTTAAAAACCAAACAACCTTTTTATTTTAGGATAGTTTTAGATTGACAGAAAAATTGCAAGGATAGTAGACAGAGTTCCCATATGTCCCTTAAGCCAGTTTCCCCCACTGTTACCATCTTGTGTGAATATGGAACATTTGTCTCAACCAATGAACCAATACTGATACATTACTATTAACTAAAGTCCATAGCGTATTTGAATAACTTAGTTTTTACCTAAATGCCCCTTTTTTGGTCCCCGGCTCCCATCCAGGACACCTCATTACATTCAGTCAAGCCTGCTCTTGGCTGTGAGTTTCTCAGACTTGCCTTGTTGTGGGTGGCCTTGACAGTTTAAGGCGTACCAGTACTATGTAGACCGCCCCCTCACTTGGGACTTGCATGAAAACGTTCTCATGATCAGAGTAGGGCTGTGAGTTTTTGGGGGAAGCCCTCTCATCATATCCATCAGGGATGTGTGTGGTCCATGTGGCTTGTCCCGGCGGCTTGTTTACCTTGATCATCTGGCTGAACGGCATGTGTCAGGCTATCCCACTGTAAAGATTCCTCTTTCTTCCCCTTTCCAGACTGTGCCCTTTAGAAGGAAGTCTATGTGCACAGTCCACATTTAAGGAATGGAGAGCTGTGCCCCACTTCCTTGAAGGTAGGGTATCTACATAAGTTATTTGGAATTCTGTGGGAGGTTTGTCTTTTCTCCATTATTTATTTATCTACTCATTTGTTTATATTGGTATGGACTCACGAATCCTTATTTTATGCTTTGGGTTATGTTCCACACTATGTTGTTTATTTTATTGCTCAAATTATTCCAGCTGTGGCCATTAACTCTTTCAGTTGGTTCCTATGTCTCTTTGACATCTCCTTACTTACAATATCACCATCATCATCAGTCATCCCTTTCAAGAAGTATGGGCATGTTGATAATCATTGACACTGGATAAGGGTGCACTGGGGGGCAGTACACTATTCTCTCAACCTCTGTCACATTAAATTCTGTCTAGAATAAGAAGCACTGCATGCTGGTGATCTTGGATGGGAGACTTCATGCCATCTGCTGTACCTGGATGTCTTGAGCTGATAGGATAAATGTAGCGATAGGAGCCTAGGGCTTCAGCTCCCAAGTCAGAGCAGGCTAAATGTCAGTCTTCTCAAGGGGAGGGTCAGGGGGACCCTGGGACTGCAAGGGGGCTCTGCCCCTCAGGCATGCTGACTAGTGCCTGGCAGGAAGGTGGGGAGGGTCCTGCAAGTGGCACCCCAGAGCGGGAGGACAGTGATCCTAGGAGAGCTGTACTGTGCTCCCGGGAAGGCTGACGCTTTGTTGGGCTCATCCACTCAAGTCCTCACCCCGCTCTTGGAAGCAGTGGTGGCCATGGTCTGGATGCCATGCTAGCCAGTGAATGTGGTGGAATGTGAAGGGCGATCCTGTCCACGCAGAGTGGAGACTCTGGCCCACCTAAAACCTAAAGCCTCTGCTGGGCTCTTGTGGGGAGGGAGGAAGGGGAGCACACCAGAGCTTGGTACGCGATGGCCTGCTGCTGTTCCTGGCCCCACCACGTGCCAACTTTCTCATCGAGGGCGCAGCTTCATAACTCCTTTGGTATCCGTGTGCTCGAGTCTGGTTTCTACCTTGTCTGAGCTGCTTGCAGGCAGGGCGCAGGCTTCATGAGCTGCCTGGCTCTCCCCAGTGCCTGGCACAGTGCTGGGCTGAGAATAGGACTGCTCAAAAGCCTGTGGGTTGAACTCAGGTAGAGGCAACCCCAGAAGTGACCTAAAAGTGTGCAGAAATGAAGGTCCACTGGGAGGCTGGAGTCCCTTGGCATGCACTCATTTGTGTATTTGTGGGGTACTCAGTGACAGGCCAGGCACTGTGATAGGGGTGCAGCAGCGAGCAGTAAGACCAGTCCCTGGCCTCGTGGGAGCCCCTGGTTGGAAATGCCTGCCTATGTGTCCACGGCAGCTCCCTGCTGAGCAGGCGGCCCTGGACTCATTTCCTGCCGGGAAACCTAGTCAAGCTGTTTGAACCAGAGTGTTCCTCTAGCTGAAGTCTCCCACTGGCTTTGTGGTGGGTATTTGCTGTGGACGTGACATTCCTTCTCTCAGCTGGCTGGCCTTGCCCTGGCCTTTGGCCTAAAGCCATCAGCCACTGTCCTTTAGCCCCAGATCTGCCCCTGCCACCTCCGAGCTGTTGATGGCACTGGGAGATAAGAAACAATGAAGCTCTCAAGCATGTGCGTGGGAGCCACCCTGCCAGCTGGACTCCTCCAGCGGCTGAGCAGTGAGGGTGTGGGCGGCAGCTCTGCACGCCCATTTGGTTGTTTCTTGAACCAGACTTTGCACGGCCCATTGGGCCCTTGCAGGAGCCAGCTTATGGAGTATGTACCTTCCATTACTGGCCTGCTAGGGTAGCCGTCAGCTTTCTGTTTTTCCTGGCGGGAGGCTCAAACTCTCACCATGTTCAGCACTGGAGTGGAAGGTTCTGGCACAGATTTCCCAACACTGGATCCTTGATTCTTCCCTCTCCCCTGCCCCTGACATTTAATTTACTGGGAAAAATGAAGAGACACTGTGCTGGACAATTTTGCCCAGAAAAGGCTATAGGCATAGAAGGGCCCCACTTCTGCCATGGACATTGGAGGAAAACAATCCTAAATGGGGCCTGGCAGCCAGAACAGGCCTGCTGGTGCAGCTGGCATCCCGCACAGGGCACAGGAGGGAGCCTGCCCAGCTGGTTGTGAACTGTCCAGGGCCACCTGTTCAGCTCTTTTCTAGACACGCCCATCCTGCTGGGTGTGTGTGCACAAGGTATTCACGTGTCAGCCAGCGTGAGCTGGAGCCTGTGGGCCTTGGGGTCTAGTGGTCAGACCACATGGAGCCAACAGGCTAGGCTGTCCCCACTTCATCCCTGTGGGCAGCTCGGCTCACAGGGCCCCGAGAGGGAAGACTGAAACCCAAGGGCTCAACCACTCTTGTACCCAGGCCCTGGCAGGAAACATCCGGCTGTCACCAGATAGGCGTTTGCAGTATCTCTGTGCGTAGCATGGTGCAGGCCAGCAGGCCCTACAGAAATCCCATTTAAAACCAGGGTGGAGGGGCGCCTGGGTGGCTTAGTCGGTTAAGCGTCCGACTTTCGCTTAGATCATGATCTCGCGGTTCGTGGGTTCGAGCCCCGCGTCGGGCTCTGTGCTGCCAGCTCAGAGCCTGGAGCCTGTTTCAGTCTGTGACTCCCTCTCTCTCTGACCCTCCCCTGCTCACGCTGCCTCTCTCTCCTAGAAATAAATAAAACATTTAAAAAAAAAAAATTAAAAAAAAAAAAAAAAAAAAAACCAGGGTGGAGAACAGGGAGGAGTAGTAATCAGGATGGTAGCCATTAATGGTTCTAAGTCTGCCAGCAAAGATATATGTCTTTCCCAAGTCCAGACTTTTCCCAGAGGGAGCAGATTTGTGGTTTTGCCGGAGCTCCATCAGAAAGCACCCTTTGGTATTCAACATATTTACCTCCCCTTTCTTTTAAGGATTTTAATGCACTGAAGGACCGAAGTTATTCACTCCGTATTTCAACACAACTCAAACAGAAATGGTGGCACAGCCCGGGACCTGTGACGGCAGACAGACCTAACTACATCTGAGTACTTAACAAGCACCAGGCACAGTTCAAGGACTTTCACACTTAGGCCTTCACACCTCACAATGGCACTTTGTACCACTGCTGTCCTCACATTATGCCTCAGGAAACCAGGGCAGTATCACCCAGAGCCAATCCAGACGGGCGAGCTCGGAGCCCGTGGCCTAACCTAACCAGTCAGGCGCCAGCTCCGAAGCTCCTCGGCTCCCCACCCCACCCGACCCGACCCTGAGGAAGCAGTGACGACACTTAGCAGCTGGTCCTGATGGTTTGCTGGGAGAGCCTCCAAAACTCAAGTGGGGGCCTGCCTGATGCCGCCACTCTAGTCCTGGGTACAGTTAAGCCTGCTTATCCAAACTTGTCCAGGGATAGGGCATTTGGCCAATTTGATTTCTACCTCAGGAATTAAGTAGAAATATTTTTTTTTGTTTGTTTGTTTATCCCCTTCCCAAAGAAAGCCTGCCCTTGTATTAGTTAGTCCATGCCTTAGTAAACCCCACACATTGAAGGACGTTCTGTCTTTGCCCATTCATGATCCGGGCTTCAGGACCCTTCAGAAGGGTCCGAGTTCTTACCATGGGTTTTCGGTACGACCAGTGGAGAGGCTGGCAAACTCCTTCTCCTTACCCAGGTTTCCTCCTCAGGCTAGAGAAACTATTTTGAACAAAGAAAGGCTCTAGTTTCATGTTCCCAGAGGCTGTCCAGAAGGGAGCCTGGCCAACAGGCCTGAGAGACTGCCTTGCTCTGGCTGGCCTACAGACCTGCGCAGCAACCAGGGAGAGGGTATAAAAGTGGGTGTGGCCCCGTGCCATCATGCTTGCGTGGGGCTTCAACAGTGGGTGGCTAGGCAGAGCCCCAGGAGCCCCAGTGGGATAAGGGCAACACCATCAAGGCAGTCCTAGCAAGTGGATGGCTTGCCAAACCCCTCTCGCTTCCCCCGCTTTTCTCCCAATACAGTCTTAAAAAGAGCCTGGCCTTATAGTCACTTGGCTAATTCAGCTCAGCTGTGCCTCACTTTCCTCAACAGCTTCTTTTTGTTCTCTGCGTTATTTTACTTTTGGGAGCCAAAAGTTGTAAGGACAGGGCACATCTCAGGGATGGGTCACCAAGATACGCACCCTCACATACTCCAGGGAAGGCTGGAGATAATGACCCCTGGCACCTGAGTGCTCATGTGGACCTGAGGTCAAGCACATCAGAAGCATTATTTCATCTAACCCTCATGGCCACCTTGTGAGGTTAGCACTATCACTATCCTCACTTCATAGGTGAGGACGCTGAGGCTGAGAGAAGGGACTCCCCGGAGACTCCCAGCGACTGACAGAACCAGGATTTTGAGCCCGGGTAGTCTGACTTCAGAATCCAAGCAGAAAGTACTCTATTATCAGAAACAGAGTTCTGCTTTCTTCAGTCCTAGGTCTGGGCTCCACTCCGGTCAAACCTCTCCCAGCTAAGATGATAGCTCTGTGAGCTGAGGTAATTCTTTGCTTTAGCGACTCTACATATGGCATTAGCATATCAAGAATTTTAAGGGGTGCCTGGATGGCTGTCCATGTTGAGCTGTCCGACTTCGGCTCAGATCATGATCTCACAGTTTGTGAGTTTAAGCCCCGCATCGGGTTCTCTGCCGTCAGCACAGAGCCTGCTTCAGATCCTCTGTCCCTCTGTCTATCCCTCCCCCATTTGCACTCTCCCTCTCTCTCTCAAAAATAAAAACATTAAAAAAAATTTTTTAAAACTGGGCCATTTTAAAATACCCTTGCACTCAGGGAAATCATAAAGGTGGGAAAGTATCAAGCCTGCCACTGCAAAAGAACAAGAGGTGGCCTTCAGTAGGACCGTCGGCGAAGCCACCTGCCGCAGTGACCCAGCAGGTTCTCTGGCTTTATGCAGGGCTGCTGGAGCGCCTGGCTCGCTGTGAAAGCAAGCCCTGGTCACCCTTCAATGTCCTGGGGGTGTACATATATTAGCTTCCTAGACAGACCGGAAGGAACTTGGCCATGACTTTGGTTTATTCCCTGTAGCGAGCACGATCTCACTGGGTCTCTTACCTTGCTTTCCTTTCCAGGCAGCTGCTCCCGGCGGCCCCAGCTTTACCTCCACCACTTGCCAGTCTGCGCATGTCAGTCAGGTAGATCAAGTTTTCGCAGGAACCAGAGATCCGTTGTAGCCCTTTTCTTCCAACTGGTTTACTGAAATTTTGAGAAGCCTAAAACTCAACTTCTTTGAAAGCCAATATCCTGGAGCCAGGGCTGGCTCTCAGGGACATCACCTGTCGTCGCGCTGGCTTGACTGGTCTTCGCTCTGTTCCCCTGCCTCCTGGGCGCCCAGCTGCGTGTTCCCTCCACATTGGAACCGCAGCTTCACCTGCGGCTTGTTTCTAAGGCCCACCTTGATCCAGCCAACTGCATATGAGGTTTATAATTGAGGCCGGACATACACAGAGATACGGTAAAGCGCAATTAAAGAGAGGAAGGCATGCTAACTTTGAGGGCTTATTAAATCACCCGACTTTGTTCCCATTTTCTTATTCTTGTCTCTTTCCTGTCTTAAGAGAGGAGCACCTTTAATAAATGGGATGTCGTTCTCCCGGTATCCTTGGTTTCCTAACTGCAGTCATGGTTTGGGGGGGTTGGTTTGGTTACATTCCAAACTGCCTGTTGTAGAAACACAGCCTACTTGTCAAGTCCTACTAACCAAAAAGGGACACTGTGAATTTGACATCTGGTTGACAGAAGGCCCTGCACTACCATTCTAAAGAGAGGGACAAATCGAAGAACTGATTTAACTTCACTCCCTCCCTTGGTCTAGGAATAGCAGTATTTCCTGTCAGCCAGACAGGAAAACCAAAGCTGAGCTGTGTTCTGGCCATAAACTCTCCTCGTTTTTCAAAGTCAAGTGAGTTCAGGCCAGTGTTGGTCCCGAGGCCAAGTGGAGCTAACTTGATGCTGTGGAAGCCTCCTTTACTACCAGGCCTTGGCAGCTCTGCTGCCTCTGTGGTGGAATTCTCTAGAAACTCAATGGACCTAGAGAATACCAGTCACCTCTGAACTGGGCATTCATTGTCAGGAGAAACCCAAACCCACAGCTCTGGGCTACCAATTCCCCAAGGGTCATTTATTTAGCGGGAGCTGTATCTAGAAATGGTGCCCTGGTTAACCCCATCCCTGCTGGAACTCTAAAAGCTTCTATCCACTGAGCAAAGTCACCACCACTGGTTTACTCACCCCCTAGCCGGCCCAGCTGAGCTGAGCCTGTAGAACAAAAAGGGGGTTGCTCTGGCTCAGAGGAGCTCTCCGTTTGGCAAGCCCACATAAGTGACCTCTGCTTCTCTCTCAGGTTTCCCCAGGGGCCCCGTGGCCTCCAGAGGGCTCTTCCCCTAACCGTCTTGGCCTCTGCAAGGGCAAGAAGACACCACCACCAAAAAGGATAAAATAAGTTTTTATTTATAGTCTTATAGTAAAGGGGAAAGCCTTAACTTGCAAGACAATTCTTGGGCAGTATGTACAACATACTTTTTATTTCCATGGAATGGAATCAAACACGGACTGAGACTGACTACACACTAGAAATCAGCAAATGCCAGGAACGGAGTAGGAAAAAGACAAAGAAATGAGGCCTGCACACACAAAACCCTTCACTGGGATCTGCTGACCGCAGCCAGGACCAGGGCTGGATCACAGCCTGGGAACGGGCCCCAGGACAGTTGAACAGGAACGGGGTCAGGGTGGGGAAGGGTCCGCACTGGGGTGCGGGTTTAGTACCAGGTAAATTGCTCTTGGTATTTACATACAAAATCAGTTGGCTCTATTTCTTAGAAATACACACAAAAAGAAAGGAAGATTTGATCATTACTTTATGAATCTGTCGCTTTGCAATACCGACATCATCAGAAATAGGGACAATTCACTCAGATTCAAATTTCAGTAGCAGGAAATAAATATCAAAACATTATCACTGGCCCTCAATACAAAACCTCTACTTGACCCGCTCCTCCCTCCTTATCCCGCCCCCTACCACCCCCTGGCGGCTACCACTTCACTGCTGCCCGCTGTCCCCCACACATACCACACGAGTGTCACGCAGCCCTCCCTAAAGCTGGCTGAGAGAAGCAGAAGTGAAACAGGCCAAAGACTGTGCTGCAAATCTGTCCCCACTGGTTTTTATACCACAAACTTCTTCAAGAATCTGGCCTTTCAAAAGGAGCGATAAATAGCTTTTTAGAAAAAAAAAATCCTTAAAAAGAAGGGGGATTAATTCTGATTACTCCAAACCGGTCATCTTCTTAAAGTAGAGCAGTCCACAGATTCACAAAGTCTATCAAACGGAGGTGAGGGTGGCCTGGGAGGGACAGGAGTCCTTCGGGCACGTGCCCGGCAGGGCTGGAGGAGCTGGTGGGTGGTCAGGACACCATGTGCTCAGAGGTCCGGCCGGCCGTCTGTCCTCCACAGAAAAAGCTGCCAAGTTGGGGTATTTTGGTTTAAAAATTCCTGGTGGGGACAGGGAATCCCTGAAGGGAAACATTAAAAAAAACTGGTGGAAATGGGGAAGGAGAACGAGAGCTGTTGTCCAAGAGCTTCTACGTAAAAATAAAATTAAAAAAAAAAAAAGAGAAAAGAGGAAAAAAAGAGTCTCTTAAATGGTTCTGAGGGTTCTAAGGACGAACTGAAAGGAGGATGGGACGATGGAGGAGACAGACAGTTTGTATTGCTGGCCTGCCCCGCGGAGCTTAGCTGGCCTCCATCCGGAGCTTCTTCCTGCTTTGGGGCTCTTCGGGCTCCGACTCCGAGCTGGAGTCTGAGCCTCCATCGAAGGCAGAGATGGTGCTGCCCTTGGCGTTGGTGTAGAGGCTGTTGTCTGAGGAGGGGTAGTTGGTCTGCAGTTGGGCACTCGACCTCGCCTTCTCCAGTGCACGGACTGAAAGGCAACAAAGTGGGCAGGTTACAGCCTTCTGGAGACTAGGGGAGCAACCGAGTCTCAGCTCAGGGTCCAGCCTGTTCTTCCGAAGGGTTTGCTGGCCCCCAAGGCTCAGGGTGGCTCAGAAGTAACTCCCTTCTGGTGCCTGTTCCACCCACACACTTCATTGCCCTCATCCTTTCCCAGCCAGACCTGGGGGCCCAGTGGACATGGCCAGCCACTCTGCAATGTCTCCCAACCCTAAAGAGAAGGCTAGTGATGTCACCGTCCTGCCATGGAAGTCGAGTGTAGAGACAGGAGCATAAGCCCCCATGGGACCCAGCAGCACAATGACAGAGGAGAAGCTGGCCTGGCAATGCCAGGCTCCACAAGGGTGTGCAGGCCACACGACAGCAGGAAGGGATGACAGAAGATGTGTCAGCCAAAGAAAAGTTCTGGCTTAGCTCTCGTACAAGATCCACTTGGAAAGACAAGCTGGACACTTGAAAGCAAGTCACCAATACACACAGCATACCTGGGCCTCTTGACACACAGCCCCTACATGCAGGCTGTGTGGCCCAGTAACCAACCCGCTGCTGCCCCCCACTGCCCATCCCTTGGGGTTCAGCTCATCTTGAGCCTGGAAGGTCAACACATTCATTTTATCTTATTTTATCTTATTTTATTTTATCTTATTTGAGGTGTTCTAACCCAGGTGGTTACTTGCATTTCCTTTTACTTGCATCTTCCATGAGGGAGGAAGAGAAGTGAATTCCCCAGGAACAAAGAACTTGATCAGCTCTCGCTTTCCCCTGTGGTTATAGGAAAAGGCGGGTGTGAGCATTGGAGAACAGCATGGGCCTGGCCCATAGGCTGCCCTGATTGGACTACCATTGACAACGGGGAGGGCTCGCTGTCCCTGAAAACCTGGAGTTTCTGGTACTTACACGGTACACGCCAGTCCAAGGACCTCAAAGCACTTTTGAGACACCTGATGCCAGGTGTGACCCCTACTGCAGGCAGGGCACCTGAGTCCCAGGAAGGGGAGAGATCAGGTCAGAAAAAAGTCTCCGAATGTCCAACCCCTAGACTCCACTGTTCCCTCACTGGCGGCTCAGGTCCTTCCTCAGGATGGTTCTAACACTCAACTATTCAGGCCCAAGAAGTAGGGCGGCAGCCACTTATGAGCACGCGCTCCATGGCTGGTTCTGACTCTGCAGGCCCAGGTGCGAAGCCCTGACCTGGCCGGAGCACAGCAGGGCCGCTGCCCCACTGGCCCACGTGCTCACCTTGCTGCTCCAGGAGAGCATTCTGCCGTTTGAGGTCATCGATATCTTGCTGGTGTGTGTGGTTTTTCCTTCGCATATACTGGATATACTCTGTGGCTTTGTCTAGGATTTGGGCCCGGGATGCCTGTTGCAATATGAAAAAAAGCAAAGGGAACAAAATAAAGACCTAGTCCAGGTGGTGAGGAGGAAACCATGCCTTTCTGCGACAGCAGCACAGGGGAATGGAAGCAGGAGGGTGAGGTGGGACAAGGCTGAGGAAATACAGGAACTGCTGCCAAGAGCCTTCTTTGAGCCCGTCACAGTGTCAAGTGTTTACACAGCTCACCTCGCAGCAGCGCTCTCTGAGAGGCAGCCCCCACCAGGAACCTGAGGCTCAGAGTTTACTGGGTTAGTCAAAGTCACCAGCTGGATAGTGGTGGAGCCTGGATTCAAACTCGGATCCATCTGACTCCTGGACTTCTACTCCTCCCATCCCCTTTGGTTCTTTAGGTTGCTTTCAAGTCTTCAGTTTGGCTGTCTGAAAACATTAAAATGCTACTTAGCCGAGAGCTCAGGCTACTCGCTCTCTGCTAGGGCGTGACTACAGGCAGCTAGTGCAGTGAGACAAGAGCAAGATCTCGGTGGAGCCAGCTCAGAAGTGGGGGAGGCTCCAAGTTTTTCCTCAGGGTCTCTAGATTTCAGACGAACCCTGACTGTGTTAACTATTTCCAACTGAGCTGTGCTGCTGTGTCACCATTTCAGCCTTCCTGGCTGAAGAGACTTTTGTGAAAGCTGTGAGAGCTTGATGTCAACACAGGAAGGACAGGAGATTGGGCCATTTCAGGAAGCAACCACACCTTAACCACGGCCATGGGCAGCCTCGGCACTGTCCTGTTAGAGGAACAAGTTGATAAGCCATTAAAATGGATGTCAGATTACTCTGTCCCTGAAGGCCAAACATGCCTGGAAGATTCCCTCCAGGCTGCAGACTTGGCCAGACATACTCATGGCCAAGCAGTCAGCTAGCCAAACTGGTAGAATGGTCCAAAGCCAAGAGGACTAATGCCCAAGGCAGGCTAGCCTAGAAGTTGAGTGTGGCACTCATGGCATGAGGCCCCTGAGCAGCAGCAAAGCTTCTTACTCAGGGTAGGGCAGGACTCGACAACTGTGTGTTACCATCCTGGCAGGCCCTAGACAACCAGAACACAACAGCGGGGGGAAAAGGCAAAGAAAACATCCACACCCAGGATAGCAGAACTAAATCCACGTGTATTAAATCCTGACAATCTCGATTTATATACCTCGGGCTGGGCTGGGTATCAGAGAAGTTTGTAAGACCTAGATTTATTCACCAGTCCTCACAAGTACTAGAATTTCCAGGCTTTCCTCTTATAGCTCGCTTAAGGCAATTTCCTCAAAAGGAAGTTGTTCATATTTAACCGTTTTTTTTTATATATATATTTTTAATGTTTTATTTATTTCTAGGAGAGAGAGAGAGAGACAGCGTGAGCAGGGGAGGGTCAGAGAGAGAGGGAGTCACAGACTGAAACAGGCTCCAGGCTCTGAGCTGGCAGCCAGCACAGAGCCCGACGCGGGGCTCGAACCCACGAACCGCGAGATCATGACCTAAGTGAAAATCGGACGCTTAACCGACTAAGCCACCCGGGCACCCCATATTTAACCGTTTTTATCAGGTGCAAATTATGTGCAAGGAACTGAGCAGACACTGTGGTGAAACAAAACATATTAATCATGACTTCTTTAGCCCAGAAGCTTACTTACTATCTAGCTGAGGAGATAAATATATCTACACTCAGACAAATCACAGGGCAGAACCAACAAGTGTAACTTGAGTAGTACAGACTAGAAAGGCCATGGCAAAGATGGCTTCTGGCTGGGGTAACTACCTACTGTGTGCCAGGCATGGGCCTTGGCCTCTGTGTGTGCGCAGGCACACACACGTACACTCCTATTTGAAACAGTGAACCCTAGTATAACCCAGGGTGACATCTGTGGGAACAGGTCACTCTGGGCAGGGAGAATAGCACAGGAAGGGCCTGAGAGTGGAGACAGAGCCAGGTGTGTAGGAAGAAGGAGAGTACCTTGCCAGGGGGGCTTGCGACTCTGGCTGCAAGGCTACTTCAGATGCTGTTCCCCATTTCTGCTGAAGGGGACTTATTAGGTCTAATTATTAGGGGATAAAATTTTTTTAAAAAGGCACGTAATTAGAAAGGACTAAGGAAAACACTCTGCTTCTCTGGACACCAGATATTAAATTTTTTTTAAGGTTTATTTTTGAGAGAGAGAGAGACTGTGAGTGGGGGAGAAGCAGAGAGAGAGAGAGAGAGAGAGAGAGAGAGAGAGAGAGAGAGAATCCGAAGCAGGCTCCAGGCTCTGAGCTGTCAGCACAGAGCCCAACATGGGACTCGGACTCACAAGCCATGAGATCATGACTTTAGCCGAAGTTGGATACTTAGCCAACTGAATCACCCAGGGGCCCCTAGAGATGGATTTTAAAAGCAGCACTGTAGGAGAGGTGGCAGAGGGGCAAGGAAGAGGTTAGGCATCCAGGAGACAGCTGCATTCTGGGCTCTGTCACTAATGCACTCTGTGATTACAGACATCACCTTTCTGTGGCTCTTTTTTCTAAGCTTATTTATTTTGAGAGAGAGAGAGATAAAGCGTGAGCAGGAGAGGGGCAGAGAGACAGGGAAACAGAGAATCCCAAGCAGGCTCTGCGCTGTCAGCACAGTACCCGATGCAGGGCTCAATCCCAGGAACGGTGAGATCATGACCTGAGCTGAAACTATGAGGGGAAGGTTTAACCGACTGAGTCACCCAGGCGCCCCTCTCTGTGGCTGTTTCTTATCTGGCTAGAAATGCTCTCAGATCCCAACCAGCCCTCCAAATTCTATGCACTCCATCAATGACAGTTTCTGTGCATATTTACATGCCAGTCTCTCTTTAAGTTTGCCTATTTTTTCAACTAACAGTTCCCAGATATCAACACTAGCCCTTACTTAACTACTCATTTGCAGCTGGGACAAGGGGAAAGAAGCAAGATCGCAAACGGTTGATGAGGACTCTTAATGAAATGCCACGCTGAGTAGCAGCCCGTGTGTGACCAGTTTCTTCTTCACATGTTTACACATGAAACATGAAGTGAAAGTGAGCAGTAAGCACAGCACAACAAACCAAAGCGAGAAAAAGATCCTGTGAGTGGCACAAGTTTCCATTTCATGGCAGTTTTTACGTGAAGATAAAATTCACAGATGCTCAGAACACAGAGGTCCCCAAAGAAGGCGGGATTGTATACACCCAGCTCAAGGCCTCCAGAAGGCTAAGCATGGCCCTTCTGCTATCCCCTGCTGAAAGCAGAACCAACCCAGGCCACCCCTTAGCAAGTCCAAAAGAATGGTTCATTTAATTTTATTGTGCCCTTCCCAGAGTACTCACCAAGTAAAACCCAACAAGAAAAACTTAAAGCACAAAATATGTTAATTCCCCCAAATTTACATTCATTTATCTAGTCTGAGGGGTTGGAGGGAGAGCAAAAGGTTGAAATGAGAAAATGCTAGACATCTAAAATCCCCTCTTCCTGGCTCTCTAAACCATATGATCACAGGCCCGGCCACAAGATTAAGGTGTGGGCAGGCCCTTCGTGGCTTCAGGAGTTTCTACTATGTGAATAAGAAAGAAACTGACAGAGTGAAATAAGTCAGGNGGAGGAGGGCACTTTGGGGATGAGCACTGAGTGTTATGCGGAAACCAATTTGACAATAAACTATTTGTTTAAAAAAATAGAAATAAAATAAAATAAAATAAAATACAAAAAAAAAAAAAGAAAGAAAGAAAGAAAGAAAGAAAGAAACTGACAGGAACCTTGGGCTTTATGGTGGGACTGTGGAGCAGCCCCGGACTTTAGGGCACAGACTATGGAATGGCCCTGGACTTTCGGTTTCTGTTTTTTGAAACGCACGGTTAACTGAGTCAGCAATCTGTTCATGAGTGACTGATAGAACTTGGTAAGTCAATGTGTCCACAGATGGACTGCTGCCTTTGGATGCCTGGTAGGGACGGGGACACTTTTCTCCCTGCTTGTTTTTATAGTTAGGAGGCACTAATTCTGATCCTGCCTTTCTGAGCAGAAAGCGATCTCTTTAATGGTCTGGACACAGCTCTGAGATAGCACACGCTGTGGCTGGGGGGACCAAAGAGGTCCTGGGCCTCTTACATGATGGTGTGAGTTAATGCAAAGTGGCTCCTCGTGTTCTTCCTTCATCTCTGGGAGCCGTGCAAAAACTCACTGGATGGCCTTGCTGGGTCCTATTCCAAGTCCCAGCTGCATTACAGCAATACAAATGATGGCGAAGATAATCACAGCAGCAGCTAACACTCACTGAGTGAGTGTTATTATGAGCCAGGTATCGTCATACAACCTTCTGATGTATTATTTCCCCGATTTTATAAATGAGGAAACTGAGGCACAGAGCTCCAACTTGCCTAGTAGTAGGTAGTAGAGTCAGGATTTGAACCCAGGCCTCCAGGACACCTCTATTTTGGAAGCACAGAGGAAACTGTGGAACTAATAAAATACATGAACAGAAATGCATTGACAGCATGGTCAGAGAGGAGAGTCTGAGCAGGAAGGAAAGGACTATGAAAGAGTCATGTGATTTGTCTACAAGGACGTAACTACAGACCCAGTGACGATGGTTTCCTTGGGGGAGT
Organism: Crocuta crocuta; assembly: GCF_008692635.1. Lineage (NCBI taxonomy): Eukaryota > Metazoa > Chordata > Mammalia > Carnivora > Hyaenidae > Crocuta > Crocuta crocuta. The sequence goes on along the minus strand of NW_027530512.1, from coordinate 4,552,044 downwards.
CAGAGTTTAGGGAAATCATCTCTGCACAGTTAATGAGTGCAAGGACAGAGCTGAAGCTGAAGACTAGTTTTTTAGAATTAGGTTGAAAAAAAGTAAAAAATGAAAAAAAGTAGCTTGTAGTAACAATAGCATTGAAGAAGATTTTTTTTTTCATGTTTTATTTATTTTTGAGAGAAAGAGAGGGACAGCATGAGCAGGGGAGGGTCAGAGAGAGATGGAGACCGAATCGGAAACAGGCTCCAGGCTCTGAGCGGTCAGCACAAAGCCCGACACGGGGCTCGAACCCACGAACTGTGAGATCATGGCCTGAGCCGAAGTCAGACTCTTAGCCAACTGAGCCACCCAGGTGCCCCTGTTTTTCTTTTAAAGATAAGCAAAAACCAAACAGGCTTCTAGCAGAGAAGAAGCAAATAGAAAAAGCCTGAGGATGCAAGACAGCTTGAGAGAGAACTGACTGAACCTGACCCCAGAGGAGGGGAAATGCCAGCCTCAGCAGTGTGGTTGGCCTCATTACCTAACAAGGGTAAAACCAAAATGGACAAAGACCCGGTGTGGTGTGGCCAAGGGGCCTGGCAAGTTTCTGCCCCTTCTCTAGCTCGTGCCACAGCAATAAGGAGACAGAAGAAAGGGTCAACCCAGCTTCCTGAGGCCCCCTCTTGAATAGAACTCCATTTGGGAACACAGTGCACCCACCTCATGTGTTGCAAGAAGCAACTAGACTACATTATGTCACAAAAGGATCCAAACCCAACGGTTTCATTCTAATTAGAACCTTCTTAAGGGCCCCAAATGTTTCTTGAAGTAGTTAACACTGACATGAGGATAAAATCCCAGGTTACTAAATCCCATGTAAGGCAGTAGCTCTCAAAATTTTTTATATAAGGCAAGAGTTCCACATGTTTCTGGAGATGGAAAGCTTATTACAGTAATCTGGATGTGTGTAAAAAGCCACATTGTTTAGAAAGCAGGTGGAGAAAGGTGAGGAAGAGAGAGTAGTGCTAGAATGTTCACATTAGGAACACCATTGCTAGTCCCTGGGGTTCTAACCCTGACCTGAGAAGTGATCACCTTAGTTGTATTTATCACTTTTCCTCCATGCTGTCAAAATCAGGTGTTACCACTGCCTTGTTCCCTCAAGAACCAAAAGGCCACGTTCTGAGGAATGAAAAAAGAACTACTGCCTGACTCACTAACTGACATTTGTTTTGGACTACATATTTTAGGAAACAAAACCATTATTTTCTGACACCTTGCACAAGCTTTTATACATATTAAGGTAAAGAGAAAGCTAGGGCAAAGACTATATGTATTTCCATTTGAATAGCCATCTATTAAAAATAAAAATTAAAGAATTTGCACATAAATCTGGGCCTGCATTGAAGTAGTTCATTCCAAAATGGAACCCCTATCGATGCCAACAAGGGAGGCTGTGGGATCAGAGCCACCCTCAAAGCTCCCTGCTGCCAGGCCCTCCCCAGCCTGAAGGACCATTCTGTTGGTTACTATGGGAAGGCAGAGTTATCATACCCTTTTAAGAGGCTTAAAGCCAGGAGTCAGACATTTGTTTAAGGGTCAACACAAATCATGTTTCAAACATGTTGTGCCCTTGGTAGTTTGAAATGAGGGTGTGACACTTATTCGTCAAGTTCTGACCATGAAGGTCAGGAGCACACATTCCCTAAAGAGGAAATACAACTAGTAAATAGACATGTGGAAAAGGATTTAATCTCCCACGTAATAAACAAAATACAAAATTAATTAATACCTTCTGCATACTAAATTAATTCCCCCTCTTCAAAAAATTCCAGTGATGGTAATACTAGTACTTTCAAAACACCGTCAAAAGACTAGTCTTTTGAATTTGCTTTAAAGAATAAGAAATGAAAGAATGAAGACATGAAAACAATCCTCTCTGGAAGCATCTGGCAACACACGGCAAACCCAGATGTTCTTACTCCTAGACTTAGTAATCCAACTTTTAGGAATCGATTCTATGGAAACAGTAACCTGCAACAAAATGGTCGTCACTAATTATTTGTAAAATCAAAAAATGGGAAGCAACCTGAATGGCCAACAGAAACATAACATGAACACTTCATCAGTTGGGCAAAAAGCATGGTATGTAAAAAGAGCAAGCTGTAACATTTCTCTACGTAAAGCATACAGACCAGGGAGCCAGAAGGGAATACAAGGATTGGTAATACCATCATCTCCTCGCTTCTTAGATTACATCAGATATCCCATGGATTCATAATAGCAGCTTTTTGGGGGGAGAATTTAAAAAGGCGAGTTTCTTTTGACGTTCACTTTAAGATGGCACCCAATGTCAGTCATATTAAAGTGGGGTGTGCAGTGGGGAGATAGGTCTTTGAACTGCATGGTTGTCCAAATAGCTAATAAGCACTTGAAAATGTGACTAGACTGAATTAAGCTGTGCTTTAAGCATAACCCATACTGGATTTTGTTGAAGTCATGCTTGTTTTTGCATACTAGGCTAAATAAAATACCTTATTAGAATTAACTTCATCTGTTATTTTACTTTTTCACTGTGTCAACTAGAAAATTTAATTGCAGAGGTACCTGGGTAGCTTAGTCAGTTAAGCATCTGTCTTCAGCTCAGGTCATGATCTCATGGTTGGTGAGCTCGAGCCCCACATCAGGCTCGCTGCTGTCAGTGCAGAGCCCACTTCAGATCCTCCATCCCCCTTACTCTCTGCCCCTCCCTGTTCGCTCTCTCAAAAAATAAACAGTAGAAAAAATTTTTTTAATTGCACTGAAACTATGTTTGTGGCTAACATTAAACATCTGTTGGGCAACACTTGTCTTCAAATCTTAGCACAAAGGAAAGGCTACAGGTGTGCTGGAGGAAGGGGAGGTTTTCTTCTTCCCATTTTCCTAGAATGTTTGCAATTTTGCTTCAGGGAAAAAAGAAAAAGAAATGCTGAAGGGAGGTCCCAGGAACCAGCTGGGTATCCTTCAAATCTCAAGGTGGAAAAGCATTAGGTACAGTTTCCTGGCTCTCTAGTTCTCTCCACAGGAGTGAACCCTCCCCTGCTCTGCACTGCAGAGACTTCCAGAAGAATGGACAAGGCTTCTGCTCTCAAGAAACACACCCTTTAGTTAGGTGATCGGATGGTCAGAGAGAAGGAGACACAGAAAAGGTCCTCTGAGGCCCATGACTGCTGGGGCCAATGGAGGAGCGATACTGGGGGGTTCTCGGGTCAGTGAACTGCTTGATATGGCCGTGGAGGCAGGCAGGCAGACAGGCCCAGGCAGGGAGGACACGGAGGCGCCCCAGCAGGAGAGTGCACAGGCTGCGGAGCCCTGTGAGTGGGCCTCTTCACTGCAAAACCCTGACGTCACCTGGGTGGAAAGGCTGGAGGTAGACCTTGAGAAAAGGAAGGAACTCCAACAGATGACATTCCTGGGGAAGAAGAGGAGGGCAGACACTGCTCCACAGTCAGGGAAGGAGGAGAGAAAGCAGGAGGGCAAGGCGGGCACCTTAGAGAACATAAAATGCCAGTTCTTACCTTGAGGGGCACTGAAAAGCCCTGGGAAGGTTTTCAGTAGCACAGAAATACAGTTTACAAAGAGTTCAATAAATCAATACACTTACATTTGCTGAACCCAGGGATTTAAGGGAGACTTGGGCAACTACGGACAATAAATTTAAAGTAGACAATTAAATTTTTGAAAAACCTAATTGTGAAGAAAATCACTACCCAGGTTGGAGTCTGGTCAAGTAATAATGAGCAAGGCGGTGACATGGACAGGGCTGTGGCTTAGGTTTCATCTAAAAGATAATCCCTTCAACAGCCCCGATATGATGTAGAAACAGTGCTGCTGAATGAAGTGCATGCCTTATGAGGTACCAACCAGGATCAGCCTCTCCCAGTACCATGTGGCCAGGGGGCTTCCTTCCTTCAGTGAACAAATACTCACTCTGCACCCTACTGTGTGCCAGGCACTGAGGGAAGCAATACGACCAGAAGCTGTTCTCCCTGCCTTCATGGTACCTCTTACGGTGTAGTATGGGAGATGCACAGACATTCACTAAGTACCCGTACAAGCATATGTACAATTACTACTGGGATAAGTGCCCTGGTCACAGTGCTGAGTGAGTTTAACAGGAGACTGACCTTCAGCTGTAAGAACTGTCAGGTTCCCTGTTATAAGGGAGCTACCTGATAGACACCTTACCACGTTAAGGAAGCGGGCTTTAATGGAAATGAAACAGACTAGCTCAGTATTTTAACCTCTCATTTGATGCTCAGCATGTTACCTTATCATTGCTAAGTGTTACATATAATCCTCTCTCCCAACAAGGGAGCAAGACACTATACCTTTTACACCTTTACAGCACTCGCACAGGTCTTGGTCTTAATTGAGCAGGTGAGCACAACCATGCTGGCTGATGCCATTTTGTTCAAGTACTGAGCAAGCCCATGGTTTCCGCTGGCACTCTCACTCCACGGCTATATACTGGGAACTACCACATGCCGGAGTCTCTGGTGGGAGCTGACTGGGGCAGTGCCCTCATGTTCTCATCCAAAAGGAAAGAATTCTGAATTTAATGCTCACTAAAAGAAACCCCGGTTTTATTTGCATCTTAGGTTATGTTCTCTCTTTTTAACACGGCTCTATCCAGAACGGAGAAACTCATAGCACAAGTGTCTCAGAGACAATTAAACATTAAGATCAACACATTTAGGAAGAGACTTAAAAGATGAGAAATTTCTATAAACTTCTACAAATGGCAATGCTGCAATAGAACCTTTTATCACTAAAGTCAACCACGCTAAGAAGACAGTGTTATTGGATGCTGGGGCTAACTTACCGGGGGAGGGCAGAATTCTATCCCCATGGGAAGGCAAGCTGATGGGCTGGCCACCAGGTCTTGAACCCACATAAACAGGATGAGTTCAGTGCCAGCGAGCCATTGGGTAACCCTACCCAGCACCCAACCTACTGCCCTTAAAACAAAGAATAATTCTGTTCAAGAGAAGTACTGTCTTCCTATAGAACAGCTGTTACTCCTTTGCTCTGGCTGGCTGCTGATGGTCCTAATTCCATCCCATCTTTCCCTGTGGGATGTCCAGTGAAGAACTACATGGGAAACAAGAAACTCAAACAACAGAGTTCAAGAGTCTTCTTGCTAACACTGGGACCTATGGCAAAACTCAAACGGACCACTGACTATAATCGTCTATTTCTCGGAGAAGCTATGTGGACTTGGAAAAATGTACAGACCGGACTGATCCTCAACTGTCTGCACTTCAGTGACATGTACACGTGCCACCTCTGGGGACAGCAGTCTAGCAATAAACCCTGTATGACACACTGCCAAGACTAGTGGCTCTAACTTGAGGGAGCTCCCAATGTACGGACAAGATATAAGTACTGAAGCAAGATTTCTTCAAAATGTCCTCAAGTTGTTTACCCCTCCATTGTGGCAGACAGACTGACTTTGGCAATCGGCAGTCCTGAGTTCTAGTTCTTATCCAACTACAGATGGGGATCATGATCTCAAGCTTGCTTCCTCATCTCTGATTCAGTAATGATGGCAGGAACAGCAGTAATAGCAAATGTCCAATTCTATTAGCATAGTACCTGAGAGAACTGTTGTGCTTACTTTTACGTTGCGACACAGATGCTGGTTATTGCTAATTTTTTTTTTCTTAACTTACGCAGAAGGTGACCACTTTTTACAATGTTGATGTTAACAGTAGAAATAAAGGAAATAGAGGATAGAGTTTGGGTCTCACATTTAAAGCTATTTTTTTTTTAAAGAAGTATCCCCCATTCTAGGTTAGTATCCAATTCACTCAGTACTGGTTTCGCTTTAAAACTCAAAAGCCTTGGGACACATACAACAGATGATTCTAATATTAAGTGAGAAGTCACCTGGAAGTTAAAAATGCTCAAATCAAGGGAGACTGGAGGCCTTCCCACAAAAGTCCACTCTAAACTCCCCCAAACTCACGATTATTTGCACGATGTCACAACCTTAATTACTGCAATCCAAATCAAGAATTAGCCAATTTCCGTTGGTTCAAATACCGTATTTTAAAAAATGAAACATTTAACGAGCAGAGGGAAGACTGAGAGACAAAGTATTCTTTCCCTACAACTTCTATAAAACAATGCTGGCAGATAAGAAAAATACTGCAGATGGTGGAATTCAGATGAGAAGGGGCTCCCGGTTACTTTTCTCATACTCAGTGTGAAATATCTGGATTAGAACACAGAACAGGATTCTGAAATTAGAAAGGCACCTGGTAAATTCCCACACGAGGGCTTTATTAATGGGCTCCACATAACCTGGCCCCTGACCGCTCTTGTCCCCTAGTCCTGCTACTTCTCTGACCTCGTTTCTTGTCGCCATCCCTGCAGTTCCAGCCCTGCCGGTGGCCTCTGCTCTGGACAGGCCCCGCAGTGCTGCCAGGTTCCTGCCTCGGGGCTACTACACTTGCCTTCCCTTGGCCTGGACTGCTCACCACCAGACAGACGCATGGTTCCGTCTTTCTCACTTCCTTCAAACCTTCGTTCAAATGCTGCCCCGCCAGTCAGTTTTGGCTGGCCTACGGAAAACTGCAAACCTTCCTTCCCTGTTTAATTTTCTCCATAGCACTTGTCTGAGAGGCTATATATATTTTATGTTATTAGCTCATTTTCTATCTTTCCTCACCAGAATAAGCACTTCTGCTTGTGTGTTTTGTTCACTGCTGTCTCCCTAGTATCTAGAACAGTTCCTGGCATGTAGCATTTGATGAACAGTGAGTGAATAAATGAACTGGCCACAATGAATGACTACTCAGTTTAAAAGGCTACCAAATTCAAACTGTCAACTCCCTTGAAGAAAGGAGACACAGGATTTAGGATACTGTGATTTTAAGGACTTGAAGAGTATTACGGCAATATAAAATAGGCTGGATAAGGAAAATGGTATAGCTGAGCTTCTATGACCAACCTCTCCCAAAGTGTCCTCAAACTTAAGAATGTCTAAGGATCAGCTGACTACGTGTTATAAATACAAATCCCAAGGTCTGCTTCCAGAATGGCAGATTCAGTAGTGAATCTGACGTGAGTGATCCCCAGGCCACTTCTTGGGAGACACTGCCTTGGCGCCATTCGTGGTTAGATGTGAGACCTAAGGGAGCTCATTCCATTTAGTTCACCAGAGCCGTTTTAATCGATACCATGGCATATGAGTGAGCAGTGACTGTCAACAGCTCAAACAAGCACAAGAGATAATCCTTTGCATGTGTGCACTTTGACTAAAACAATGAGTCTGCCTTCTCCATCATAAAGATTTCCTGTGCTGCTTAGACAGTGTTGTGTCTAGGAATGCTGTTATTCTAGGTAAGCACCTCAGTTCAAGGACACTTAAACCAAGTCCACACTAAGTTGGCCTAACCCATGACAAATTCTAGTTTTGCAATACTAGGTATTCACATGGCCTGTTTTGTTTTTTTATGAAGGTCAGACTTACTCCATGCTTCAGCCACATAGAAGGCCACACCTCAGATAAGGCATAAAGCACATGATTTCCCAGAGTGACAGTACAAAGTGAAACTATAATGGTTCCAACTTTGCTTCTGGATAACCAAAATTAGGACCCCAACCCACAGAACTAAATCAGGAGAGCCATGGGAGGTGTACCTGAGAGCAGTGATTTTTCTTAAAATAGCTGTTTTAAACACTGTATCACTGAACAAAAACACATAGGTCCTCTTTCCAGTCTGCCATTTATATCACTGAATTGCTGCTGAGAGCAGCTGGCTACATTCTGTGTTCAGGATGTAACTAACTGTGCAAACAGATGTTTTTTCCAAATTCCAAGAAGTGACCCCCAACCCATATGCTTTTTACTCAAAGCTTCCAACTTTGTTTTTCAAATGTAGAAACAGCTGGTGCCTACCTCTCCAGGGAAAACATTAGTTTCTGGAAGGCCATCAGTGGGGTGGAAGGAAGCAGGAGAAGAACAGTTACCATTTTCCCTCCATTTCATATGAACAGGTCTCTTTCCTTAAGTCCTTTGTCCCATAGCTTAACATGCTCTTTACATGCCTTGAAATAACAGCAGTTGGAACTGGGAACTGGTGTCCATGTTGGTTCACCTGCGAGGTCTCATTTAAAATAAGCACTAACTTTGAACCATACAAAAGAAACTCTCACGGAGGCCTATGGAATCACTAACCTCAGAAATCCTTAGTGTTATCCCAAACGTCTATGGGCTCCTGTCTATACTATAGTTATAATAAATTCTTGAAGGAGTAATTATTTATTTATTTTTTTTACAAATAATACTGATTTTAAAAGATAATTCCTACGAACGTCTTACAAGCAGCTCCATTACACGTGTCATTGTTTGCTAAGGACAGAGTAGGTGTGGGATGATACCCCAAGGAATCAAAAAAGTAAGGAAACCATGTAACCGGAATACCTGATTTCATTTCTTTCCAAATAGGTGAGTGCCCCGGTAAGCCCCACGGCAAGTTCCAAGTTAGGTGTGGCCATCAGCTTTCTCCATAAACTCACCTTCTCTCCTTGGAGTGATGGGACCGAGTCCCGCAAACTGTGAAAGCTGTCTTTGATGTGGTCCCTACGTTTTCGTTCCAGTGCGTTATGGTGAGCCCGTTTGTCAGCCTAGAAGAATGGGAGAAAGAGCACATTAGCAATGTCACTCCCTTTGCTCTGTACAGGTGGTGGGGAACAGCCTGGAAGTATATGCTGTCAGCGCTGTCCCTGGCGATTGGGCCGGGAAGGATTGGCCGAGGTGGGCAGTTAGGAGTCTCCAGAATTACGATCTGCTAAAGGGGGAGAAAGGGGTGAGCAAGGCTTGCGACAGGAACATCCAAAGTAGCTCGATGCATCCAGCTCATGCATAAGTAAAATAAAAGTTATTCATGGGACAAAGTGTAACTCTCCTGCAACATCAGTCTTCCCCCACAACTTACTTATGTGACAGAACAGCCGCCAGTCCACGGTTAGGAAGTGACCAGGGAAAAGCTCCAGGGGGGCCCCCTTCATAAAATGTGATCACCCCCACTGTAAAAGATTCCCCATGGTGGATGCCCAGGAAAGGACTAAGGTCACTGGTGTAGTTCTTTCCATGTGAAACCCATCACCATGAGTCTGCTCTGGGTTCCAGCTTGCTAAAATGGACTAGTTTAAGACCTGCTCACCAAACCATTCAATAGAAACTAAAACCCCTAGAAAACCCAGATGCATGAATCTGAGATTATGACAGAGCTGATCAAGACACCAAACACATTCTGAGTTCCTGTTTTTTAAAGTAGATCCACAGTGCCATCCTGCCAAGGGCTTCCCCTCACACAGGCTGGGCCAGAAAGGTTGTTCTTAGACAGCAAATCATCTGACACCCCCATGAGCTGAATAAATTTCCTCAGGCACCTGTGGCAGGTCAAGCTTATTTGGCAGTATCTAAATACCCACGGACCAAAGTCTTTATTCTGTCCTGCTTACATCACAAAGCACTATCAGCTGGAGAGGAACAAAGTCTGGCGACAAATCTGAAGTAGCAAAATACACTGGCTTCAGGCAAAAGAGAGCGCTGGTGGGCACTGCAAGAGAGCTTTAGCAGGTCCCTAATAAAAGGGCATTTCCTCCAAATGGACAGACTACTTACTCTAAAGCAAGAACCTTGTTCACTTCCACACTTTGGGAATTATGTAGTATAATATACTCTGAGAATCTACCATGAATACACAAGGTTGCACTGAGCTACCCAAAGAGCGAGTCTGTATATGGAAAGTTTGGGTACCTTTAGCTTTACCCAGACAGAACACCAGGGATTTTAGATATGAAGCAACAAAAGTAAATAACTTGGCTTTGCACAAGAATGCCTCAACTGAATCCTTGTACTAGATAAGATACATAAACAAAAATCTATGAAGACAACAGTCTTGGGAATCAAAGGACTTAGAATTCTACTATATAAGCCTAAGTATGAGTCATTACAGAGGAAGAGGAGGCCGGGAGCAGCTGTGGTAACCAAAGTCATTTCCTGGTGTCTCAAACACAACCCCTCACCTCTAGTTCTGTTTCTCACCATGGCCATGGTTCTACATGGCATGACAACTCATCTTCAGGGCAAATGCCTGGGCACTTCTAACACCCTCCTAATCTTGTCAAAGTCTGAATTCGTGGTAAAGTGTGTTTGCTGAACTGCAATGACACATGAAATCTACGGGGAAACTGAGGGAATGATCAAGCTTGGACACCAGATAACTTAAGGCCGGAAGTAGGTGTGCCACATCACACAGCATTAGGACAGAAATGCCAATGCCTTCTAACAGCAAGCAGTACGGAATAACCTGAAGGTATTAAACATATTTAAGTACCTACTCCTTTTCTAACTTACTGTCTCCTCTACTCACCTACACAGGTAAGGTGGGCTGGGTTCTAACCTTGACCATACCTAAAGCACTGACCATACCTAAATGGCATCTGCCATCTACCTGCCTCTCCAGCATTTGCTACATACTCCCTAAGATGGTTTACTTGGCATGCAAATTAATTGCCCAGCCTTGGTCTTCAGCAGCAGCCCAAGATACTCCTGTCTACTAAATCACCCTGATTCCTGGCCCTCCTCCCAGCTTAAGAGCTGTGCACAGAAGCAGTGACAGCAGATTTACCCACAATTCCTCTTGTTGATACAAATAAAATCCAAATTGTCTGTTTTCTTTCTGGGAGAGTCCTGCAAATCTTAAAAGGTTAGAATCAAGTTGAACTTGGGTTTCACTCAGGTCTGCACTAGAGGGGTGGAGTTAGGTATAATCTAGCACCAAAATCATCCCCACAATGCACTACCCCCTCCCCATTCACTGAGCCCTGAAAGGACTCAAATGGACAAGTCTTTTGGTTAGAGGATTGTTAAGTGAACTTGGCTGTGGACCATCAGCAGAAATCTTGGCTTCTCATCTGGGGAGCCAGCCAAGTTTGAGAAGTTGGCTCAACAAGGAAAGGCAACAGTCCACTGACTGGTAGAAAGCCTAGGCTGGGGACTGTTGTTCTCGAAGTAGTGGATGGAATTTCTGTGGTGGTTCCAGGCCCAATTTAACTAGCAGAAGGGTAGAATCTTAGACCAATCCCTGCGGCCATGACCATCCCCAAGCGGCTACTCTGAACCAGAGTCAATTTCAAAGCTTTCAGAGACAATGGCAATGATGTATTTTCTCCTCCCTAGGCCTCATCTAAAAAAGCAAGTTAAAAATATGAAGAACTAACATGCCTAACTCCAGGCAACTCTAGACTAAATGATACCTCTAGTGGCTTGAAAGAGCATAAGAAAAACCTTTACACAAGGCTGAGAATTCAGTTCGGGAAACATTTCCAAACCACAGAGATCCATCCAGCTTGATAATAATGCTCCCCTGCCCCCCACTCTAAATCATCCAAATGGAGGGCCAGTTGCCAGGCTTATCATTGCTTTGTTAACAGTCTTCACTTGCTGGAAACCCTTTCCAAAAGAGCCAAGATTTCAGAGTTGAGAGTGAAAAACAGGGCAAAGACTTCCAGTGTAAAGCATCTGAGATCCTCCCACAAACTCAAAACTAGTTAAAAAAAAGGGGGGGAGTGGGGGTAGGAGTGGGGTATGGGAAAGGCCAAACAACTGTGTGTCTTAAATAAAGCCCAACTCAGAAATTAGCCAGCTTTCTGTTGCCCACACTGAGATGTCAGAGAATGACAATGAGTGGTGCCGCACAAATCCAAGGGGCCAGGAGAGGTGTTCTTGGACTGCTCAGCAGGCCCACAAGCGCCTTCCTCCTTACATCCTATAGGAGCAGTAGCTGGATGCTGCCAGTCTGCAACTACACTCAATTTGCAATTTCTGCCAAAAAACCTTTCCTTCAGGGCATCCCAGGCTAAACAGAAATCCTAAAGGGCTGTGCGATACTGAAGAGTGGCCCACAGATGCTCAACAGGAACTCCAGCTCCAAATCGCTTCCAGCTTTGACATCTCTGCCAAGGTTTTTATTCAGCCTCTCAGTTTTATTTCCACCAAACGTTCCATACTGGCAGCCAGAGTAAAAATCTTCACCTACAATTTGTCCACCTCTGACACTAACAAGCACATGTATCTTAAGTGTTATTATATGTTGAAAGCAAACATTATTTTTTTAGCCAAGAAGTTGCTAAACTGGCAGGAGGTCATTCAAGCTAAGGAGGTCTGTTCAAAATCGAGGGGAATCTCTTTAAATGATTTCCTTCCAACTTACTGCATAGAGAATGCATCTTCGTTCAAGGCCTTACATCAGTTAGCAGCCTTATTTCCTGCAAGATCTAGGTAGGCAAATAGCACGAGGAAATAAATGCTCCATTATTCAAGGACACACAAGGGTTTCGAGAACGATGCCATTTCTTTCAGGCTACCTGACATCTAACCCTATCTATAAGGAGAATCTTAATCCCAATACCAAAAATGCTTAGCATATACTGAGAGTTGCCCACTAAACATTTATTGCCTTTAAGAAATTCAAAGTTTGCATTTTAGAGGAGAGATAGTATTCCTTATTATTAATAAGCTATTCTTATTAATTAAACACAAACATGGAAAAAACACAGGTTCAAAATTCTCATCAGAAAAGATCTATTTATTACTTCTGATGGAAAGCAGACAGGATAAATAAAACTGAATTTCTAAGCAACTTAACTCACTTTAATCAACAAGAAAATTGCAACATGAAATAATGGGCAGCTATGAGAAATCACTACTGTCCTCAATAGGAAGATATAAACTTTAACTTCCCAACACATCTCCTGCTAGAAGCCAAATGCCTGCTATCCATTTCTAAAATCTACTAAATTCATGTGATTTTAAGGCTTTCTTTTTTTGTATCACTTGGTGCCTAAAAGAACTTGGGAATGCTATTATCCAAATATGCTATCAAACTACAGCCATTTGAAAGAGTAAAAATGCCTTGGTCATGAAATGTTAATTGAAAACCAAGTTGGATTCTATGATCAACATTCTCCCCATTACGGGCATCTTAAAAAAGAACCCCCTTTACTCTAACAAACAGGCATATTTAAGAAGTCTGACATTTCTGCACCACTGTCATCACTTGAAGCACACACAAATTACATGTAGCATGTGCCACTTCTGCTATGTAACTAATTCCAGGTAAAAGAGAAAGTGGCTTCCGAGTAAATTCCAATCTCAAAGATGACCAAGCTCATTTCCTTCTAAATAGATTACAATTCCTAATGAAGCACAGAAAGCTGAGAAGTTAAAAATATTTCACATGAGGAAGGTCCACAGGTGAAACTGCACAGATCTGTTTTTACACCCCTTAACAGATATGCTGTAACTCTAATACATTCAGCTGATATGAAGGATAATATGCCTTCAGTTTCCTGACAAAAACACACTAACCCTACATTTCTCGTCTACTTTCATTTGTTTTCCGGAAGTAATTTCCCAAACAGAAATAAAAGGATTTACTTTGTATGAAACATACCTGTCCCAGAAAAGTTTCTTTAAAATGTAGCTATTTTCCTCCAAAAAAGAATAAGATAACATCAGTGGGGTGGTGAGATGTATACAATTTAGTAATAAAAATATTGTTTGGGGTTATTTCCTTCAACAAAGCTTAACTGGTCACTGGAGAAGTTGTTTTCCGTTTGCACTGAGGCAACAGAAAAAAAATATTTATCAAATCAGTTTCACTTTCTGTTAGAGTTAGCCTCACTTCCTAACTATTCTTGCAGAGAATCTTAGATTTCTTACACAGTAAGGCTGTTAACTATTGTTAGTGACCTTCCAAAAGACAAATGAGGGACTCCTTTTACATTAGGACCCACAGAACCTTTTCCAAATAACTTGTTAAAAGTTCTTCTGGTCCTAAATATTTGGTTGTTCACAGTCCACATCCTTTTCTGAACTAACACAAAGCTTAAGAAAAGTTTCCTCCAAATTAAAAAAATACATATTATATATCTATACTAAATGGCAGGAAATAAACTGATGTCACAGAAAACAAACACCCAAAATCCTTTTTACCCTACTTGTTCACAATAATTGTTAGATATACCATAAAAATTTATCTATTGCTTCTTCTCTCCATGTTATTTTGATTATTTTGTGCCAGATAATGTCTAAAAGTCTCAGCAAAAAGGGGCTCAGTTGGTTAAGTGACCCTGACTTTGACTCAGGTCATGATCTCACGGTTCGCGAGTTTGAGCACCATGTAGGGCTCAGTTCTGACAGTGGAGCCTGGAGCCTGCTTCAGATTCTGTGTCTCCCTCTGTCTCTGATCTCCGCCCCCTCCTCCCCATGCTCTGTCTCTCTCTCTCAAAAATAAATAAACACTAAAAAAAAATTTTTTTTAAAGTCTCAGCAAATTGATGTGTCTAATTAAAAACAGAGTCAAATCCACTCCCACTGCCCACTTCCCAAAAATCAAAGAGAAAGATCTTGGGCACCTTAACACCAAACTAAAAATATCTAGGAAAAACAATGACATTAGCATTCTAGGAGAGTGGAAACATTTTAACAATTTAATGAAGCAATTTACATCAATACCTATGTGGATGGATATTTTGAAAAGCTTTCAAGAACTGTAAGCCAAACTTTCACAAGGAAAACTTTCTCTCACTCATTGGAAGGCCAATGTAATTCTAATTCAAATAATGTTTCTACAAAGGAGGCCTAACCAATCCTTATCCTCCAGCCTTGATCAAGCCCTGGGGTATATTTTATAACCGGAAACTTGGAGGAAAAAAAATGTTTTACATAGACTGGGTCCCAAACGTGAAACTCCACATTCACACCATTAAGGGTAACAGTAACTAAAAAAAGGAACTGAATTTCCAAATATATGTGTAAAGGTAAGTATCTGACAACACTTTAAGGAAAAATCAAACAAAATCTTTTTTTGTGACTATTACCCAGGGATGATTTTTAAAATCCTATGGAACAACTGCATACTCCAGATATTATGGAAACATCAGCTCTCAATAAACATTTTTCTTCATGCCTATCTATCTATTTGGACAACCTGCCGAAACTCTGCCTGCTCTAATGAATAGTAGGTACAAGGAAGAGGACATGCTTTCATCCTGTGATACCAGAGGCATCAAAGTGGCACCCTGCAAATTCTAACAGGTCCCCAAACATTTCAAAAATCAGAAAAATAAAAAAATCTGGATTTCTAATCTTTCTTCCAACAGGAAGATCTGGCAACAGTGAGCCCTCACTCCCCACATAACAACAACCCACTGGAGTCTGGTGGCTGTCTTTTCAGAAAAGACATGTGCTCTCCAGAGCCCTAGTCTCATCTCTGCTCTCTATTTTATTCCTGATGACCTTACTGCCTGGGACCCCCAGAGGCATCTGAATTTCTGACCCCGCATTCTACCAACTCTGTACTGTTCCCATCTGTCAAATGTTAAGACACTCTGATGTACTTCTCTTCCTCTGACTCTGATTTATTTTGTGTCTATTCTTTCTTTCTTCCTCTAATCTATTCATGGAACACCCACAGTACTGTCCCAGGCTGGAAAAGCATGAGATTAGTGTCTATCTAAACCCAGAACATCTCCTGAGAACATTAATATCAAAACCCTGAGAAATTACTGATAACACTGTATGGTCTCAACCACCACCTTTTAGCAAATCTACCTCGGCAATGCTACTCTTCAAAAAGTTTTCTATTTTCTTTATACCTCTCCTTCAACTCAAACAGGCTACAATAAGCTGTTTGTGACACTTTCATATTCAACCTTTGACTCCTCTACATTTCGAATTTCTGCATTACAATAACACGAGGTTGTGCTAGATTCTATAGGCGTATAGAAATCACATGTTAGATCCTACATGTTCCAAAGTAAATCTGACAACTTTGCCCCCAAATAATACAACTGACTTCAGAATGACACATTTCTCATTTTACACTCACACTGTGACAGCTAGATCCCCCACCTGAAAACTACTGACCAATTCATTTCTTTGCAAACAGCTCCTTTCACTCACCTACAGTCACTGAAACTTATCACCTGAGTCTAGAATGATGAGATTTGCAAACCCGCCGCCCCCACCTAGAACCCCAGAACAAGGCCCCGCCTCACCTTAGCGGTTAACAGGAGAGTTTTACTACAATATTAAAAATAATAGAACAATCTTTTTCTCTCTGACCCCAAAAAGGACTAGAACTGAACGGAAATGAAAATGAAATGGAGAGTAGGAGACGTACCGCAGATTGAAACCTCGGTTGCTCTTCCTGGAATAAGAGAGAAAAAAAAAATAGAAAATATAGAAGTTATTTTTACACTTCACATTCAATAATAAGAAAGAAAATGCCGGCGGCGGAGGAAGCGGCGGGTGGGGAGTCGCCCGACCCCCCTCCCTGTCTCCCCACCCCACGCCGACATCCCCCCAGCGGGATCCGGTAGCGGGGCAGGGGGGTCCCGAGCGCCGCCCCTCCTTCCGGGATCCGACTTCGGCCGGAGGGGGTTTAGAGCACTGCCTCCTCCCCTCGCACCCAGCTCGGGGTTTATAGGCACTCCCAACCCCTGTCCGCTCTCCCTCACCCCCCAGGATCCGCAGGTCACGGGAAAAGGGTGATCGCAGACCCATGGGGCAGGTCCTGAGCGTCGTCCCCTTCCCCGGGATCCGGACAATGGGATTCCAGGCGCACCCCGTCCCAGTCTCCCGGATCCTGAGCGGGACAGGGCGGGAGCGGGAGGCCGCAGCACCCTCCTCCACGAGGGGAGGTGGGGGTCCCAAAGGCCGCGTGTCTCCTCCCCACCTCCAGTCCCAGAAGGCCGCTCCGGCTAGGAGCCCGGAGGGGAGCGAGCCGGGAGCGCGACGGAGGCGGTCCCAGTCAAGGGGAGGGGGGGGAAGGGGAAGAGGAGGAGGCTGCCCGCCCCCCTGCCGCCGTCGCCCCGCGGAGAGCCCCGGCCGCTGTCCCCGCCTGACAACCCGCACGGGAAGGAAGAAGCCCCAGGACTCACGTCGCTCTCCACCTCGATGTCATCGTTATCGCTCATTTCCTACGGCCCAGGGAGCGGCCACTGCAGCGGCGGCGGGGAAGGGGGAGGGGTGCAGGGGAGGGGGAAGTCACCGACAACAACAAGCCGAGTCCCCCCACACACACACACTCACTCACTCACTCTCTCACTCACTCACACACACACACACACACACACACACACACATACACACAACACGGGCGAGAACCACCTCCTCACTGCAGCACCGGATCAACGGCGGCACGCACGCCAGGTCGGCCCCCTGCCACGTGACCGGGCCCGTCACGCTGGGGCCGCCGAGACTTGTAGTTGTGGTCCCTTTGACTGACGGCTCCGCTGGAGCCAGAAAAACTACAAATCCCATAAGGAACTGCATACGGTCGTCGCCATCCCAGCCTGTTGACGGAGCCTAGGGCGCCTGCGTGTCCTGTGAAGGGGGCGGAGAGAAGAGGCGCGAAGCCTGCTGGGAGTCGTAGTCCACAGACCGCGAGTTGTCAGTAGGTTTTCTTCCCGAGGCAGCAGAGGAGGCTGCTGGGAAGATAGGACACGTGGAGGGAGCTGGGGCTCCTGGAGCCGGGCACAGTCTGAGCGCCGGGCGCGGGGCCCAGGGGACAGGGTGGAGGCAGTGGGGGAGTAGCCGGCCGCCTAAATAATGCTTCCTTTCCTTGGTGCAACTAGTTTTACTTTGTCTTCTAGATACCTGAGTTGCTCTGCATTGGGCTCTGG